>NC_022009.1:114952825-114961483 GCF_000317375.1 Microtus ochrogaster
GAGGAGGAGGAGAAAGAGAAAGGGGAGGAAGTAGAAGTAGCGGGAAGAAGAGTAAGAGTACGGGCTAACCTCCACGAGCTTTCTAGTTTTTACAGACATAGTTGGAAAATGAGAATACGCACATCAAAATCACAAAAAGGGGCAGGTAGAATCTGACAAGCCGTACTCTGGAGCAGGTGATAACACTCTTCTCTGCAGTCACACTCTTCCGTCCTCACAGCACACTGCTGCTTTCTGGCTGAGGGACTCCGCTGCCATCTGACCACCACCACTCTTGTCCCTCTCCTTGGACCCGGGGCTCACACTGCTGGATACCCCAAACCAACCACTTCAGTTTCCAAGGGTGAAGGGATGCACTGTTTTCAACTCCCAGATAGATGACCCCAGTGAGCCCTCACGTGAGACTCGTGAGCCTCGCAGAGCTCCAACCGCGGGCCCAGAATTCCTAAATTGGTACCATTAAACAATATCCCTAAGTGACTCACAGGCTTAGGGGATTTGAGAAGCTCCGATTACCAATTTGTACACATCTTTTACCCTTTGGGGCACTGGCTAATTTTTCTATGAAAAGGAACAACAATGCCTTCTGCCTGGGTCCTTCTGTGACAACCACGTGAACAGAGCAGGGTGGGGCTGGTACCCAAGAGCTCAGTAGGCACACCGCTGCCATCGGCACCCACCCTCGATGCTCCTAGCTCTTACATGACTGTATTTGTTCTGTTTACAAAATCTGCAGCTATCCCAAATGTGGTATGATTCCGCATGTCCCGGTGTGGTTAAACAGCAGCTAAACCACAAGGGGTCTACCTTTGCCCTCCAGCTAGCCTGCCTTCTAGAGGCCCAGGTTTCTGCTTTCTCCAGAAGGTCAAGTGCCTGCTCTCCCACTCCTCCGCCGCGGTGTCCCTGGCACTCCTGGAGGAGATCCAGCTGCTGCAAGTGGACTCTGGTTCCTGTCCTCACACGCTCTGCTCCCTACGGTCCTTTTCTTCCTACCCGCCATCATTTTGCACTGAGTTTCCTTTCTCCTTTTCCAGCATGACTTGTACAGCTACAAGTCCTACCTTAGGCAACTGCAGCAACCACGAAACGCAGGAGCCTTTTCCATCGGATGCCCAGGATAGTAGTGTGCACTGAGAACTTTGAGGGATATGCATATCTTTAATGTTTTTACAGTTTGTGTGTGTGTGTGTGTGTGTCGCGCGCACACCAGTGCACACAGGTACATGTCGGAAGACAACCTGTGGGGGTCAGTTCTCTCATCCCACCATGCCGGTCCTGGTGTTGACCCCATTGAGCCATCTCTCCAACCTACTATGTAAATTTACATTTGTCTCCTCATTGAGGCACAGTCGGGCATCTGTAGGAAACTGACTTTTACTCAAGACAGCAACTGGTATATTTACTTAATTTAACAACACAAAAAAAAATGAAATGTTTTACTTTGCCAGAACAAATAAAAGCTTCACATTAAAAACACTCCCTTTCATTTCTACTGAGCATCTTTACACTCTCCCTCTCCATCATTTTACCAGTGTGGTCCAGGCACTGGAGCAGGTGAGCTGTCTTTGTATTTCTATTTGTGTGATGACTTCGTTAACCTTCTTCATTAATCACTAACCCTTGCCTGCCTGAGTAAACAACTTGTTATGCTTGCAGCTGCTCTGAGAAAAACAACTTGTTTTCCTGTGCTTGCAGCTGCTCTGAGCACGAGGCAGGGGCATGGTTTCTGGTGGCTTGCAGCTGAAGGATTCCGAGAGCTAGGGCGTGGCCATTGGTCAGGGAAGGCACTATATAAGCTGCCCTGGAACACAATAAAGTTGGCATCTATCTGACTGACCTCATCCCACTTTTTCAGGGTTCCTCCAAAGACGGTCCAGAGACACCTGAAAGAGCCCAAACTTAGATTCTATGATGAGAGTGAGGTGTTTAAAGCTCCTTATGAACAAAGTGGAAAATTGCACATCCAAAGACAGAAGCTAGATAGCTCGGAATGTAGCTAACCCATCATAGCTATACTTCGTGTTCATACAAAAGCCTTAATTGCTCAGTTTTTTTAAAGATTTTATTTGTAACCATATGTATATGTGTACGGATGTGCGTGCACCTGCAGACACCAAAGGCATTAGATTCCCTGGAACTGGAGATACTCGTGGTTGTGGGCCACCGGATGTGGGTGCTAGGGACCAAACGCTGGCCCTCCACATGCACGGCCCTCCTTCCCACCCTGAGCCATCTCTCCAGCCCCTAACCTGCTTATATTTAAACAATGAACCTGAAATAGTCACTAACTTTCAGAAAACACCCACACTGAGCACCACTCCCTGAGACGGCCACACACTTCCAATAGGGAGTGAATTTAAATCCCATCATTCCGCTGCCATTTCTTGGCTCTGCTCCTGAAGTCCCAGCCGGCGGCGGCAGCACCAGAGTCAAGTGTGGTCTGAGACACCAGGGAGGGGGGCTTTCGTCCACGCCTGATGGGAACCGAGGCCTGCTGCCCCTGTGTGCTGGGGAGATGAGTTTACAAGCATCATGTCCTGCTCCCCAAGAACTTTTACTTATAGTCAAAGCAACCCTGAAGATGGTGCTTTATTCTAGACCTGGGGATCAGGGCACACAGGGTTCTTGGGCTAGGAAGCAGACAGAACCAAAACCAGCAGGAGCTGGCATACCTGTACAATTTTCATTTTGCTTCTGCCACCTTTACTTACACTTGACAACAAAAACTCCACTCTTGGTCATCAGTAGTGAGGTTAGGGCTTTATGTTGGGGGGAGTGGGGTTTGTGTTTTTGTTTGTCTGTTTTCGTTTCTTTGTTTTGCTTTAAAAGAGAGGCTCTGTAGAAATCTATAGCACTTCTGAGGCAAATTTATAAAGCAACATTTTACAACACTAGATTTTTCAAAGACCTGAACAGCCCACGAACACATGGACCTAGAACCTGAAGCTTTTCAACTCCAAATGATGTGCCCATTTTCCCAAAGCAAGGCGCCTGCTTGGGAGTCAGACCTCACATCCAGTCCCCGAGTCTCCGGACTCATGACTCCAAGGTTAGCCTGCACCTCATGAGTGAAACCAGTCTGGAGAAAACTGGGGACGTCTCGAGCTCAAATGTTCCTAAATTAGCAACCGGTGTGCAGGGCAGGGAGCTAAGTTTGTGCTCTCCGACTGTGCTGATGTCCAATAAAGGTGCAAAGTACGCAGCCTATGCTAGGATACAGGAACTATTTAATACTACAATAATTTAGAATGTCTGTGTGTAAGGCCCCTGAATGAGCACCTGAGTGGCCAGGCCCTTGCAGAACTCTATCAGGCTCCACCCACAGAGCACTCTAAGGCAGACTCCGGTGGCCAAGCTCTCTCTGCCTTAGAGAGTGAAAAGCCTGAGCTCAATTCTGGGGCTTAAAAACCCACCAATGCCTGAGTTCACTCTGAGCTCAAGACTACAAATCCCACCAATCCCCACCCTGGAAAGCTCCACCAACAAGAAAACTTCCACCAGTGTTCTCTACCTTCCTAATGTTGGGACACTTTAATATAGTTCATAGAGTTCCCCCTTGATATGTTGGAGTGACCCCCCCCCCATGAAAACAAAATCATTTTCATTGCTACTTCATAACTGCAATCTCGCTACTGTCATGAACTGTAAAGTAAATACGCGTTTCCCAAAGGTCTGAGGTGGCCGTCGTCAGAGGGTTGCTCAATCCCAAGGAGCGATGGACAAGTTGAGACCCACTGCCCTGCAAAACGCCGTCTCCTGCTTAGTTCTTTGCTCTTTCTCGCCTGAGCAGAGGCAGCCACCCACCCTCTTGCATCTTTCCCTAGGAATCTCTTGTGTGAGGTTTATTGTGCTGTGTGACTTTGTGGTATTCCTTGGCTCCTGGCTGCCAGGACGCTTTTCCCCTTCAGAGCTGTAAGGCACGCACTGGGGAATCTTTCCTCTCGCAACTCCAACACTCACAATCTGTACGTTTTTAGGACACACTTTCTTTCTAAACGTTTCTACTCCGTGGTTGGCAGAATCTATGAATACAGAACCTACGCACCCGAAGGACTGACTGTATTTATCAAACAGATATCAGTTTGGAAATACCTGCTGGAGCTAATCCATAAAAGTCATCCCCTAAAGCAGCAATAAAATCTCCAGATTTTATTGGTTTTTTTCCCCTCATGATCCAAAGGAGTCACAGAATGAAAAGGGGTTCCTAGACTAACCAATAACATGTTCCCTACGTGCAATGGCTCCAGAAGGGTAGACTGAGCTGGGAACTGGTACCTCGGCTGTGTGTACAACTGGAAGGCAAAAGGCCTGACTTCCTAGTTAACTAGGGTCAGGGTCAGGGACACTTGACAGAGGACAGCTATTATCTGGCTTGTTTTTCTGGTGTTTTACTCCTTCATTTCACAGGGCTCCAATCAGCTCCTCGGCCCCGCCCTAACTCATACCTTTACCATCCCCCTTCCTCTAAGGCAAGAATCCTGCTAAAGAAGGCAAATCAGTGTTCACACAACTTTTATTTATTGAAATGAAAATCACTTCCCACAACCCCCAAGGAGATGCTGCTAAACAGCCTGCTGAACGGTAGTTCTGAAAGCATCTGTTGGTTAAGTTCATTCAATCTTGTTTGGCCATCCTGCTGACCTTACCCACGAGATGATACCATGCACCCTTTACCATACTATAGTTCCTACAGCACAGCCAACTGCGTCAGACAAGTGTGCTTTCCCTGATTGATACACAGGTGTAAACGGAATAAAGGGATGTTCTGAAATGAGATGCCACCTTCACCATGACAGAGTAGAGCTGGAGGCTGAGTAAGGTTATCACCCATCCCCGGCACGGCATTTCCAACTGCATCAATTCAAATCAAAAACACATTAAACTCACAGGATTTCAAATTAGATGAAACCACTAGATAAATGTGTGTATATGTGTGTGTGTGGGGGGGGAGATTTCCATATTCTGTGTTTTAGCTAAAATACAAGTCCTGCAAACAAGTGAATGGAAGACACCATCTTGAGGCTGAAGGGATGACCTGGTCGTTAAGAGCACTTGTTGTTGCTCTGGTAGGAGACTAGAACTCACGTCCCAGTACCCATGTGGTGGATCCACCCGGATCTGTAACTCCAATTCTACGGGATGAAATGCCCCACTTCTGACCTCAGGAGGCACCAGGCATGCCTCTGGAACACACACACACACACATACATACATACATACATACATACATACATACATACATATATACATACATGTAGGCAGAACAGACAGTTTTTTGTTTGGGTTTTTTTTTAAATATTTTTTTTTTAGTATCATACAAAACAGCAACGCTATGACAGCTAAAAGCAATGTTCCATTCCCGACAAACTGCTTTAGGATAAGTTATTATGCATCGGCAGACAGGCTCTTCGTTTCCGGATAGGCCTCGATGCACTCTTCAATTCTCGGTTCTCTACCTGTCCCTTGAGCAAACCGAGGATTGTATCTGAACAGTTTCGATAATGGACTATTCTATTCTCAACGCTGCAATTCCCCAACGGCCATTCATTTTAAACAAACCTCTCAACGTGAAAGAGAAAACAGCACACTCTCCTCTCGGTACCAGGTGGGTCCCTTCTCTAGAGGGACAAGTTCCCTGTGAGGTGTCAGCACTTAAAAGAGCACAGACACCCCCCCTCCCCCCGCATCTGCCTGGAACACCCAGAGCCAAAACACAAATATTCTCTGGGTGAAGATTGCAAATTCCACTCGTGCTACCTCCGAAAACAAACGGTTGGGCAATGTCTTCCTTGGCAGTCGCCTTTCCTAAGAAAGCAGCCGCTTCTCCCAAAAGCTGGCAGTATGAAAAATAAAACCTACTCAGTTCAAAATCAAACCCTGCCTTCTAGTCTTGCGGTCACAGCCACCGAATACAGCCATCTGTGCTTGCTGCTGACATCATCCTTTCCACGCTCCTCCATCTAGTATTTTCTTTAAAATGCTTTGCTGGTTCACTCGGATCTCTTATTAATTCCAAGGCCTTAAACCTTGGGAGTTTTCTCCTTCCTCTTGCCAAATCTTCCATTCCCTTCCTAGGGTCCATTTTGCCCGCCATCCCTCCCCAGGAAGCACTCTCCTACCCAGGGGACCACCGGCCCTTTCCTGCCAGGAATGTGCGTTCCTCTGGGCCTGCAGCGGGTCCACCAGCGCGCTGACACTATTCCCAAATTCTCCTCGGCCACAGTGACAAGCAGGCCACACACACCCCCCACTGCGCGCCCCCCCGCCGCCAGGCTTACAGCGCCCGGGGCCTGGCTCGCCACGCGCACCGGAGCTCTTCCAAGGGTCCCGGATTCCCGGGTGCCTTGTCACCGAGCCTCGAGAGTCGGCCGAGAGCACCCGAGCAGCCGCGGTGGCCGGGGCCCAGGGCGTGGCAGCTCGCCCTGGTGAGGCTCTCCACCGAGGAGCGACAAGCGACCGGAGGAGCCTTGGGCCCGCCAGCCCGGACCCGCGGTCCCTAGAAGGCTGCACCCCGAGAGGGCCGCTCCGCCGCCGCCCAACCGTCTTCCCCTGCACGCCCGCCCCGCACTCACCTCGGCGAGCCGCTGGCACCCGCTGCGATGCTGGCCGCGCTCGCTTCCTGCGCGTGGACAACAGGCTCCCCGCAGCCGCACGCACGCCCGGCGCGCGCCTCCTACACGCACACGCGTGCGCGCGCCCTAGCACCCGGCACCCGCAGCCCGGAGCTGTCCTCGCCACAGTTGTCAGCCACGGCCGCGGGCGCTGGCATCTCCGCCGCAGGCTCCGGACTGAAGTGCAGATCTGCTTAAGACGCCCTGCTCCTTGGCACGTGCCATCTTCCACTAGCTGCCTAAAATGCTTAGCCAAAGGGCGGGACCTCATCCCAGGGCTCCTTGGGAAAGAAGAAGCCTGGGCAGGATTTCGGAGGGCAGGGAATGAAAGGTTGAGGACACTCCTGGTGCCTTAGGTCCCTGTGGGTAGGAGGCTCAGGGAGTCAGTCGCTGGCACACAGCCCGCACCCCCTCACCCCCAAATGCTTCCAGAAACAGTTCATTCCCATGGACACTTAATCATCTACCGCTCTGAGTCATCTCCACCCAAATAGTGCCTCCCTCGGGGAGAGGAGGGGAGGGGAGGAAAATAAAGGGAAGGAGGATAAGGGAGGGGACAGGCTTTGGTCAAGAGAGCTGGGTGTTGCTATACTGGCCCTGCTCATTCCTTACTTTGGGTGGAGGTGGCTCCATTCCAAAATAAAACTAACTGGGTTTTTTGTTTTGTTTTTTGCCAAAAGGCCCCTGCAGTAGAGTCATCTGAAAACAAAGACTCATTCTGGTGACTTGGCTTTAGAACCATAGATGGCTTGACCTCCCTCCACCGCAAAGGGAAGAATTCATTCTTCAGTGCACACCTACAGACCTGCAAGCAAAGTTCAACAGCTTGACACTCTACAAGAATGGCTTTCCCGCTCTTTCCTGGATGCTTCAGACGGCACTTCCTAAACTAACGACTTCTACACAACCAGATCGGCATTATTGCTTTTGAGAAACTAGAGATCTCTAAAGTCACCTAGAATGGATACCATAGACAAGCTTTCCCAGTAGTGGAAAAGTCACAGGGGTTTCCTAGGAAGGTGATCTTATAAAGGGTGGAATATTGCCTCAATGAATCTCCCTGGTTTTCCTCCAAGACAGTACTTTTGGAAGTTGTGTGTCTCATGTTTTGCCTTCCTGGCATGATTTTAACTTACCTTTAGCTCTAGAATTTAAGCTGGTTCTTGAGCCACAGGCTGGTTTCAACAGTAGGACTCCTTTATGCAGCCCATGGTGCTCTTCATATTGTTTCCCATGGGAGAGAATAGGAAATCTTCAGCACTATCCCAGCTGTCTCAAAACTACTACCGCTGAAGTAAAGAGCGGTGTTTTCCAATTTTTTTCCATTATAAGTAAGGATGGAGAGTATTTCTCTTTAGTGGTGTCGGAGACCAGCTTCAACAAAATGGGGATCGGGAAAATAGCAAAGAGGAAGAAGACGCAAGTGAAAATAACGAAACAGAAGACATAGGATAGTACTGGGAGGGAGTTCCAGTGAGTAAGCCCCTGTTTAATTTTCCTTACATCTTTACACCCCAACACAACAGGGGAGGAAGACAAAAGGCTGCTTTAACGTGATACAAAGGACAGTTAATTACAACAGTTATTTGCTTTAATACTTTGAGACATCAAGTCATTAGCATTCTGTTGTTTAGGCGGTGAACCAACCCAAGACCAAGTGTCCGGCAGGCAGTCACTCCCAAGGTCAAACTTCCTATTTCAAAATACGGAGCAGAAGTAGGCTTGAATTTCCTGACCAGGTCAGGGTGTGTAGCCACGCTTGTCAACAACTTTGAACAAACTAAAACTCTCTGACCTTCAGACAAGGTGTAAATAGGCTCTCGTCTTTGGGTCTCCACAAGTGGTTAATAGGTAATTTGTCAAATGAAGATTTCAAAAATTCTTGGGAGGGCAGGGCTTTAAATGCCTTCAGGACGTGAGAGTACTTAAGACTAATGTGTAGATAAGGCAGTCACCCTCCCAAGATTGTCAGCTAGGACTTGTAGTGGCAAGTCCTTTAGACGAGCTGTGACAAGTTTTAAGTACGAAAATAACCATCAAGCCAGGC
>NC_022009.1:114961928-114964231 GCF_000317375.1 Microtus ochrogaster
AGGCACTGGGGCCAAATCAGTGGCTAAGGCAGGGCAAGGCCTTTGAGAGTCAGTCTCGCACAGGATAATCTCTGCTGAGCAGACTTGCCGTGGAATTGTGGAGATGTGGTAGGAGAGTCATCATAAGCAGAACCCTGTCCACACCACTGAAACCCTACCGACACTGCTGAACAAACTAACTCTGATCATTTGTCCCTTTTCACATGGTACTGTGACTTTTCTGTACAAGGAATTGTGACATCAGTCATGAGACTTTGAAAACAAGCCCATGTACTTAGATACGTAGCATAATAACCCTCTAGGTTTTTCTGGCACCTATGACGTCAGGTAGCCTAGCAGGAGGTAGATCAGAATTGAGTTGAATGCTAGCTTTCCTTCCAGAGTCCCAGCGCTCTGTCTTTTGTGCAGTTGGGGCCTCCTGATAATATCTGTGAATACCTCTGCTAAAAGCAGTGATGTTCTGTAGGATCTTGTGATGTATGTTTTAAGATTTTACAAAATCTTAGCCAGATATGGTGGTACATGCCTTTAATTCCAGCACTGGGGAGGCAGAGGTAGGCAGACCTCTGGGAATTTGAGGCTAGTGTTACCAACAAAGTGAGTTCCAGGATGGCCCGGACTGTTATGCTATCTTGAAAAACCAAAGAAAAAGGGGGTGGTGGTGGCAAAATCCAAGTGTTTCCTATATTAACTTAGGCATATAAGGTCAGCTTTCCCATATCTATTTTCAATAGCGGAGAGAAATCAAGACTATGTAGTCTTTACCTTCAATCATCTGGTCTCTGACTTATGTCAAAAATACTTCCATTTAAACTCTCTCAAGTTCTGCTAGGCAAGAGCTCTGTCAAGTCTACTGTAATGAACAATGACCGTCTCCCCACTACAAGGGAATACTCAAAAGACATTAACGAGGACAGTTTTTCCAGTCTACATCATTGGCTGTTATCAGTGGTTTTCACTTGTGCAAGCAGATTATATTTCTTCACTTACACTTGACAATTGATCTGAACGTCATCAGAACCAATGATCTGAGAGTTGAAGCCAAGCTGAAAGATAACAGCGAGACAAGTGTCATGTGTTTCTGGGAAGGTGGCTCAGTTGGAAAATGTGCTGTGCAAGCAAGGGGAACCGAGTTTGATCCCAGATCCCACTGGGAAGCAAAGACTGGCAGAACATGGGAAGCTTTCTGGCTAGTCTGTCTAACCTAATCAGTGATCTCCAGGCCAGCAAGTAACCCTCCTTTAAAAAAAAACAAAACAAAACAAACGAACAATAAGACAAAGGTGGGCAGTGCCTGAGGAACACTACTTCTGGCTTCCTTGTATACCTGTGTCCATGTCAGTGCACATACACACACACACACACACACACACACACACACACACACACACGTCCATAGCAAACGTTTTAGCACATTCTAATGATCAGAAGCAAGCACAAGATTGTCCACGATTGAAAGTGAAAGGACCAGGCAAGGACATCATCACCAGATGAGGTTAGGGTTTGGGACACAATTTGGAAATCAGATATCATACTGTCACAGGCAAATTCAGATGGGGAGAACTGATTATCTTGTCCCTTTGCTCAAAACCAACACACAGTCCATTTTGTTCTCACATGGCTCAGCAGTTTCTTTACTGTTCTTTACTGCAAGAGAAAAAAGGAGAATGAACACATTTGAAATCTTTGTGGTCATCAGAAAGTTTTCTGAAAACAGGGATTGAACTGAAGGTTGAAGTGGGAATACAGCAAAACTAAGTTTAAACATTGGCAGCGTAAGCCAGCACTTCGTTGGCATAGTGTAAGGACTCGGATCTAAATCACAGTTGTGATTCTTTGCTTAGTTCCAGGCTTAGTAGGCAGCTGTGCCCTTTGCAGAGAGTGAAGTGGTTGCTGCCCTGCTACACGGTCATCCATCATAGCTGTTCCTCACCCATCGGGGTTGACAGCTCACCTCACAGAGGCGTGCTCTATTATTGACGATGTAGGCAGGCTCCATTGCAAATGGGTTAATATACTGAAAAAGGGATGGACCTCAGGATATTAACATTAAATTTTTACTTTTTGGAAACTTACAGCACCACCTATTTCTAAACTGTTTTTAATGATCCATGAATAACTAGTAAGTGCACTTCCAGAATGCTCTACAATGTAAAGACTCTGGGGCTTCAGACGAGGAGAATTAAGTTCTCAAAATATGTGAGAAGACACTCACAACCTAAGATGTGATGTTCTCTCTCTCTCTCTCTCTCTCTCTCTCTCTCTCTCTCTCTCTCCCTCTCCCTCTCCCTCTCCCTCTCCCT
>NC_022009.1:114964599-114965585 GCF_000317375.1 Microtus ochrogaster
AAGGTTTCCCCAGCAAAGTGTTACAGTCCTTGCTCTGGGGAAAGGTTTCTCTAATGCAACCATAACAACTTTGTTCCAGCAGGGGAGGGTTTCCCTGAGCAAAGTTATTACAGCTCTGATCCGTTGTGCTCCAGAGAAATGTTACAGCTCTTCTCAGGTTCCTCTGAGTGTAACAGTTCTGTTCCAGTAAGGGAATGTTTTCCCAGCCGAAGTGTTGGCCGCCCTGCTCTGCTCTGGTGAAAACTGTTACATCTCTGCTCTACTCTGCTCTTCTTAGGCAAAAGGAACTCCTTACAACAAAGCTCATTCTAGAGGTTTATTGAATAGAGTGTGGTTGCTCTGCCAGGGTGGAAAAAGGTTAGCCACAAACTGAACAGGTACAGGACTTAGATCAGCTTTTCTCGGGGCAGAGCATTCCAAGGTGGAGATTTTCAGAGTGGAAATTGGTAGGATATCAATTACTGAGACCAAGCTCAGAAATTGGTTAGATTTCATGCCCAGGGATTGGTTGGTTTCATGCTCAAGGACTGATTGGTTTTCGTGTTCTTGACTTGGCTGGTTTTCATGCTAAGGGATTGATTGGATTTCAATTGTGTTGTATACTTGCAATGTAATTTATGTTATAATATGTAAAAAACGGTTTCATTTTAATAGAGACATGCTGGAGCATTGTCAGTATTAATTTGTACAGGTATCCCCATGGTGGTTATAACTTCTAATAAATATAATTACACAATCAACCTTTTCAGAATTCAAAGCAGTTGCCCATTGAAATCTGGAATATGTATCTATGGTATGGGATACATATTTTAATTTTCCAACTACTGCAAAATGAGACACATTGTTTGCCAAATTTCATTTCTTTGTGTACTCCTTGGGTTACCTCTTGCAGGCAGTGGAGTTTGAACAAATAGGGCATTTCCTTATAATTTTCTTGGCTTGTTGCCAAGTGATAGACAGTTCTTTCTTTTTTTTCTTTTTTTTTT
>NC_022009.1:114966245-114967371 GCF_000317375.1 Microtus ochrogaster
AGTGTTCATTTTCTGCCCATAATGGGGAAATTTCAGCATTAGTAAAAGATCCTACAATTTCTGCTGAGTTTATTCCTGTTAATTGACAGTCTCAATTTTCCTTTCAGAATCAATTCAGACAACTTTTCTACTTAGGACTTTAATTTTTACTCTGTTTGAGTAGCAAACATATCCATTATACAATACTATATCTCTCTGCATAATAATTCCTGTAGGAAGCCAGTCAGTGGTGGTGCACACCTTTAATCTCAGCACCTGGGAGGCAGGCAGATAACTGTGAGATCAAGGCCAGCCTGGTATGCAAGAGCTAGTTCCAGGACAGGCTTCAAAGCTACAGAGAAATTCTGTCTTGAAAAACCAAATAAATAAAATAAAAGAATTCATGTAGGAGAATGCATAGAAGATAGTATGATACAATGTTCTGGATCCAAGTCATCTGCATACACATCCTGTAGCTTCTTTTCTGCCAACTCTTTCTCAGCCTCAGCTGATAATTTTCCTGGACTATTTGAGTTTTTATCACCTTGTATGAATTGCAATGAATTACTTAGTTCTTGAGTTGTTAATCGAATTGTGGGCTGTAGTCAGTTAATGTCTCCCAGCAATTTCTGAAAATAATTAATAACACATCATTGATCTCTCCTGATTTGTACTTTCCGTGGTTGAACTTTTTATAAACCTACCTTCTAGTAATTAATAGACTAGTAATTAATAGACTCTCCCCTGTATTTTTTCAGGAGCAATTTGTAATCCCAAACAAGGAAAACTTTTCTTACTTCTTCAAACATTTTTTCTAAGTTATCTGCATCTGAATCAGCTATGAAGATAGCCATAGAATGATAAATTATAAATTGAAGGACCAATTTTATGAATTATTTCCAATGACTGTTGTACAAAAATATTGATACAAGGTGGGGCTCTTTAACAGCCCTCATGGAAGAACTTTCCACTGATATCTCTTAGCAGGCTGGGAATTATTATAAGGAGGCACTGTGAAGGCAAATTTTTGTCTATCTTTTTCTTGTAAAGGTATAGTAAAAAAAGCAGTCTCTTGAATCAATCACTATAGTAGACCATTCTTTAGGTAATAGAGAAGGAAAGGTATTCCAGTCTGTAAAAAACCCAT
>NC_022009.1:114968242-114982789 GCF_000317375.1 Microtus ochrogaster
ATTCTGAATTAGCATTCTCAAAGGCCAAAGATTCAATTAATATTTGTGTAACTCCTGAATCTGATATTATTCTGTTTACAACTGAAGTCAATCTTTGTATATAAAAAAAAACAAAAACAACAAAAAACAACGAAGACTTCTTTTGGGCCTTGTATACTTTTAGTAAATGACTTGTTCCTCTTTCCTGAGTCTTTGACCCTGTCTGAAGCACTCAAAACTGTTATATGACTGGGGGTAGGGGGTGGGAGTGGGAGGTTGGAGGAGGCCTGTGTGGCCCTAAATGAGGGCATAGGCTGGTGGAGGGGCAGCTAGCCCCAGAAGCATTTGGGGGCCAGGGGTGGGCAGCAGCTTAAGGACTGTAATGAAAAAAACCCTGGATGCAGAAAAACAGGTACAGAGGGCCGGTGGAGAGGGGGACAAAGCTGGCCTCTGCAGCAGCGGGCAGCTGAGGTTATGGCGTAGAAGGTTCATTCATTGCCTTGGCATGGTTTAATAATTCCATGCCTTGGATGCCAGATGTAATGACTGTCTAAATTGTTTCAGTGTAATAAACTAAGGAGTCAGAAATTGAGATAAAAACCTGATAAATTCATGGACAGTAGAGTCAATTGGCTGATCCTCTCTCCACATTTTTCCTGAACCACCAGCAGCAGAAATCCCCCTTCTCTCTTCCTGTCCTCTCTGCAGACCTCCTGGGTCCTCCCAGAACTCTATGACTAATCCCAGCCCATCGTTGACCACAGTCCTTTGGTTCAAGGTGGCTTTATTGGCACAGTGGAATGGCTATACAAACAATTCTCCCACAACAGTGGTAGAGTATTTGCCTGGCATTGTTGTGTAACAGTTTCCTCCCAGATTGAAACGTTCCACCCCGCAGTCAGGCAACCACTGGAACTGACCAGATGCACTAGGTTCCTTTCTGCCAGAGTACAGGATGAAAGCTGAGTCCCCCACAGACTGAAGGAAGCTCAACTGCTAAGGTGACTTCTAACAACCCGAGCAGCAGAAAAGATTCTGCGAGAAGAAAACACTGCAAGGAAGACCAGCTCAGCTGCCTGGAAGAAGCAGAAACCAGCCGAACTGTCTGGAAGAGACTGAGACTACTCGGGAAGAACACTCTTTGAGCTGCCTGCAGGCTGTGCGGTACGCTCCAGGTTCCCAGTTTTGATGGGCTGTCATCCATACTGAGATGGACCCTGGTGATGCAGCTGTCTTTGAATCATTCTGCTCCTGTCAGTAACCCCGACAAAATTCATTGATTTACCAGGTTAGATTTTGGTGGTATTGGTGCTTTGGTTACATTAGCTGGGCTGAGAAGACATGCATTGCATCTCCCCAGGAGAAGTTTCATCATACAGCTGATGTGCATACGGTGCTAGGTTCAATCCCCAGGATTGCAAAATTGTCATTTCGTCACCATCACTCATCGTAATACTTTTCAGTTCTGAGAGTTGTTTGGGTGACTTCTCTCTGCTTTTGTCTGGGCTGGTTCAACAGAGTTACATTCTGCTTAAAGGATTTAAGGGCTGGGAAGGTATTCTCTAAAAGACTAGATAGTAAATGTTTTAGGCTTTGTTTCTGCTATGGTTTGTATCTGCAATGTATGCTAACGGCTTGGCCCTCCGCCAGTACCAATAGTGGTTTGTTTTTTTCTAAGTCGAGATTTGAATGAGTTTTCTCTTCCCCAGTGCAATGCGACGCAGGCACCAAAGCCATGGGACCAGATGGCCATATACGGAGAATCCCCAAACTGCGAGCTAAAGGAAGCTGTAATCTTTAACCATTGGCTCATCTCAGGAATCTGTCAGGTAGCGGGTTGTGATCCCTCAACCGGAGGATCAGCTGAGCTGAAGGTCACAGGTAGTCCCACTCACCCGTCTATGAGCAGGTGAAGCCTCTCATCATCCAGTGTGGGTTAAGTTGCCTGGCTCTGGCCTCATCCAGGAGAGGACAGGCAGAATCAGGTGACCTTCTTCAGCCACAGCCATGAAGTCACACAAGGTCATATATACACCATTTTATACATCAAAGCAAGTTATCAGGTCTCTCTGCACTCTGGAGACAAACAAACCGGTCCTGCCTCTCAGTGGGGAGTTACATTATTATAACCACGAAGACAACCAAGGGGCAGATTTTACCACACTTTCAACCAAGGGACTTTTTAAGAGGTTATGGTTACTTCAGTATCAGATTTTCTAGATTTAAATAACTTCAAACTGAGCCGGGCGATGGTGGCGCACTCCTTTAAAGCCGGGCAATGGTGACGCACGCCTTTAATCCCAGCACTCGGGAGGCAGAGGCAGGCGGATCTCTGTGAGTTCGAGACCAGCCTGGTCTACAGAGCTAGTTCCAGGACAGGCTCCAAAGCCACAGAGAAACCCTGTCTCGAAAAACAAAAAAAAAATAAAATAACTTCAAACTGTGACATAAATCTCCACAGTTTACTTCTTTGCTGCCCATTGTTCTTCCTCCCTTTCCCCGCTGAGCTAGCCTGTCATGATTCTCAGTGGCCACCCACTTTTCTGAGAACTCCCTTATAGGTGTCTGTCATGACATTATGAGCTACCAGGGCAAAGAGACCAGGGCCCTACAGTTCTGCCACAACTTGGAACATATTTCATAGATACGTATGCATCTCACTCATAGATATGTATGTGTCTCACTAAGCTGTAATGAGGTTTAAAGAAGGGCTATTAGCCGGGCGGTGGTGGCGCACGCCTTTAATCCCAGCACTCCTGAGGCAGAGGCAGGCGGATCTCTGTGAGTTCGAGGCCAGCCTGGTCTACAAGAGCTAGTTCCAGGACAGGAACCAAAAGCTACGGAGAAACCCTGTCTTGAAAATCCAAAAAATTAAAAAAATAAATAAATAAAGACGGGCTATTTGCTTAGTTCCCAAAGGCAAAGCAAATGAATAACCCACCATTGGCTACAGATTCCAGGAGAAAACCATGCACCACGAGGTCACATTTCATGCCCAGCTATCATTGCATCCGTCAGGTGGTTAAGCCTACTAGCAATTTTCCAGGCTCACAATCAAGACTTTAGTAGCCGCGTGCTTCTTTAGAAGTTTGAACTAGAAATCGCCTTTATAGAAAAGATTATATTTCAACCCTAGGTTTGTCTGCAGGTGAAAAATCAAAATGGAAGAAAGAAGTTGAATCTATGCAGTGTGTGTTCCAGCCAGGGTGGGTTCTGGAGAAGGTTTCTAATCTGCAGTGGATGCTGTTGCTAATTGCTCAGCTGAATTAGTCAACGTGGGTTTAATTTTGTTTTGTTTTGTTTTGAAATCTCATTGTACCCCCGGCTTGCTTCATCTGATGGAAAACTCTGACAGTTTATTGTTCTTTGGAGCAGATGGGATGCACCCTTCATTGATGATTTGCTGCCTTTTCTTTCTTCCTTGACTGGCTCCATCTTTCTTTCTCTGGAGCACTTTCCTCCAGTGCCTCCTGTCTTGCTGGACTGACGGATGGTGGTGGTCCATGCAAGCACAGGCTGTGTCTTTCTCTCTCCGCATCCCCCTTCTTATACGTTATAGAACACACGCAGGAGTGATGCTAGCGCGAGCCTGACGCGGATCCATCTGCAATGTGTATTTATATGTATGGCATCGGTTGATTATTAACGAACCCACCTGATTTGATAGATATTACCCTCGGCGTTTGGTAGATGAAGGCATTTGCCTTCATTACTGGGGCATCTCCTGGGAAGAGCACAGCACTCCTGTGTCAGGAAAGGACATGGAGATAAACCTCTCTATAGACGATTTCAGGTTTATTGAACACAAGCAACCACTCATAGAGCAGAAGCCGATCAGCTGTGATTGGCTAGCACATTACTTCCAATCGGATAGTGAGTGCTGATACCCCCAGGGTGACTATGCAGAAGAATCACATTAAGGAGATGGGGAGGGTGCTGATTTGTCTATAGGCAAGCTGCTGGTTCCTCATGCCATTTCAGAATCCACTGTTCTGACTTCTGGGGCACAGTGTGCCGTGCTTCTTTTTTAGAAGTGCAGCATACAAGGTAAAGTGACTGCCAGGTTATTCCTGCATTTTCTCCTATGGACGTTTAGCAGGCCGTCTGAAGATATGCATGCAAAAGCCAGTCTCAGTAGTTTCCCATAAACTTTAATAATTCTTCTGGATCCTCATTTGATTAAAGTATCGTCATTTGTCAGGTATCCATATTTATTCTTTGGTTCATCTTTCTCCTTAACCCAGCATGTCAGGTCAGGGATTCGCAGAGTTCGGGCTGTAGCTATAGATGGTAGAATGCTTGCCTAGCCTGCGTGAAACCCTGGTCTCCATCTCCAGTACCATTAAAATCCAGGTCTGGTGGCACAAACCTGTAATCCCAGCACACAGAAGGTAGACAGGAGGATCAGGAAAGCAAGGTCCTCCTTGGCTATACTGAAAGTTCCAAACCAGCCTGGACTGCATGAGTCCCTGCCTTAAAAAACATAACAAAATAAATAAATATATCCTTCCTCCCTGAGAAAACCACGTCTTACATGTTTCCTGGGGAAATACAATCAAACATCTATGCACCTCAGATAAGGTACTTCTGACCGTCTCTCCCAAAATGCTTGCACTGAAATTTAACTTGGTAAACCAGTGAGTTTATTGGGGTTATTTCCAGGGCCCTGGTTGAGGAGTGAGAGGATCATGGGGGGCTCAGCAGCAGCTGTACCACTGACACCCTCATCATATCACAAGTGAGAGCTCATGGAAGCTAGATCCCTGGAGTTCACTCTCCAGCTGGTATCCAGTCAGTTCCACGGAAGTGTCTCCTCTCCACAGCAAATGTTTCCTGCTTTTATTCAATGGTGGGAAAACGACCTCCATTTCAAACTGGGTTTCAAACGAAGTTACCGCATTAAGTAATAAATAAACAAATACACCCAGAAGTCAGCAGGACCTTAGTCTTAGCCGAAGAAGTGTTAACCACAGGATGTCTGGACCACAACCCTAAAGTCAGCCTGGTCGGCTGTTGATGATTGACAGCCATCTAAAGAGGAGGCTGATCGCAGAGCCACCTGGCTCTTCCCCCTTACTGTGTGATTGTTATCTAAAATATCGACGCTCACTCTGATTCTATAATCTCATCTTGTTGTGGGTCTGGGCTTGCTCAGAGATTCACCAAGATCATCAATACATTTTAATAAGCATTTTATTTAGATGCTGGCATCAGGCACCTTGGCAGGAGGACTGCACCCGAGAGTGCGCCCAAGCTGGGTCCATCATCTGGCCGTACCAACTCGGGGCGTGTAAAGGAGAAAACAACCACAGTTACCGTGCTGGGTCGAGTAGTCGTCTTTCTGAGCAGAGTCTAAGTCTGATTACAAAAGCAGAAATAGTAGCTAGTCTTATGACTTACTTTCTTGCAAGAACAACAAATTTGACAAGATCAGTCCGTTCAAGAAGAGTCCGCACATCTGGGCCAAAGGGGAAGCAAGCTGACAGGGAAGAGCCCATAGAAACTGGGGGTTTACATGCTAGAGACAGTTAAGATATGTATCTGAAGCAGAGTAGTGAAAACCTTAAATGTGGTGTTGAGTGTTGACCGTCACAGTTTATGGCTGCTTGCAAGGCCTCCAGTAGCAAAAGCCCCAGAGTCCAGACAGTTGTGGTCTCGTGGTTTGTCCCTTTAAAAGCTCCAGCCACTGCCTTCCCCTTTTGCTACAGCTGACAGATTAGCAAAGGCGGCTGTCACAACATTGCATAAGTAAAACAAACATAATTTTTTATATTTTTATTTTGTTTGTAAGTCTCTCCCTGGTGATCTCAAACTCTGCAATATTTTGGAGACCCCAGTGAAATTTCTGGAAGATCCCTGACTTTGGGCCTGAGGTCTAAATCTCCCTGAGACTTAGGATCCCAGGGAGCCCACAATTGGGAGGCCCCAGTGGACTTAGAAGTCCAGGGGGCCTGAGATCATGGCTGGCACAAATTAACAGCCTGAGATAGGCTCCCACGGGAGCAAGTCCACGGTGGCCTTGAGAGACCCTAGGCAGGGGCCCAGACTGGGACGGCCACACATTTACAGATAGAACGTAAGAATTGCTAGCCAATGTGTGTCTCAAACTCAGGTCGATTGGTGAGTTCTTTTGTTCTGTTTGGAGTCTGTACAATCTGGAGAGGTTGTAGGGTGGATCCAACAACCCCTTCTTTGAGTCGTGGGCTAGCAATCACCTAAATTGCCTAAAGACTTGCCTTTGACGTGTTTCTTCAAAAGCTTACCAGCCTTGGAACTAAAAGGTTCTATTAAGACACAATGCCTCGTTCCTCTGTACACTCTGGCCGAAGAACCCCAGCAAACATGTCCACCAGCTGCCCCTAGACCTTATGTTTAACTTCCAAATTCAAAAGGAACTCCCATTAATGCAAAGGAATGTGGCCTGAAGTTTCCCGTACACAGCTTTCACCTGTTTTTGTTTCCACCCTACTCCGGTGCTCATAAAGTCCCCTTGGCCTGTCCAGAACGGAATGCAGTTGCTGCCTCAGGCACTTCCTCCCTAGCCAGACCCACAGGCAGCCACTCTCCAAAGGAATCAGATAAGGAGAGGTGGTCAGAATCTCCGGGAGGCCCAGTCTAAGCCCCTCTGCCTCTGGTAGCTTCTCTGACATTTCCCATTTCTGCCTGCTTTCCTCTCAGACCCACTTCCAGGCCCGGACCAACCTTCACCACCAGGCCTGCCTTTGCCTACACTTTACTTCTTCCCAATTGCTGACTTTTTGCTAACCTAAACACAGGAACAAAGAAGTTCCTCATTCCACAGATCCCTGCCCCAGCAGACTAGCCTTCCCAGTTCCTTTTTTTTTTTTTTTTTGAGACTATGTTTCTCTTTGTAAGAGCCCCGGCTATTCTGGAGCTCACTCCTACAGACCAACGTGGGCTCAGACTCACAGATATATCTGCCTGCCTCTGCTTCCCAGTGCTGGAATTAATGGTGTGTGCCACCACTGCCCAGTGCCCAGCTATACTTTTTTAACATGTTAGTCTATAGACTTCCAAACTGCTTTGCCAGCGTTCAAAGATCCCTTGAACATCATGGAAAGTATCATCTGGGGAATGAATGTGATACTTTGCAAAAGTCTTCAACAGAGTTTTACAAAAGATTTAAGTCATTAACTCCAACTGACCCTAACTGACTCAGATAGCAAACAGTAGTATAAGCATCATTGTTTATCAACCAATTTCCATAAATGATGCGTTTATGGTAGGTATCCATGTATTGTGTATCTCAGTTAGGGTTTTATTGCTGTGAAGAGATACCATGACCACTTAATTGGGGCTAGCTTACAGGCTAGCATTACTGCCATGGCAGGAATCATGGCAGGAAGTGGGCAGACATGGTACTGAAGAAAGAGTTAAGTGTTCTACATCTTGATCCACAGTCAGCAGAAGGAGTCACATGTGTCACACTGGCCAGATCTGAGCTTAGAAAATCACAAAGCCCTTCCTCCAACAACATCACACCTACTCCAACAAGGCCACACCTCCTAATAGTGCCGCCCCCTATGGCCAAACATTCAAACTCAGGAGTCTAAAGGGCGTCAGACCTATTCAAACCACCACATGGTGGCTATCTATTTCAGGAAAGTGCTCTCAACTTCCGTATTTGCTGATTTCAGCAACTGATGCACACGCGGAGTTCTCCGTCGGGAGCATGGAAGAGACACAATTTAAGATTTTAACTATGCAGGCCAGGCGGTGGTGGAGCACGCCTTTAATCCCAGCACTCGGGAGGCAGAGGCAGGCGGATCTCTGTGAGTTCGAGACCAGCCTGGTCTACAAGAGTTAGTTCCAGGACAGGCTCCAAAACCACAGAGAAACCCTGTCTCGAAAAACAAACAAACAAAAAAAAAGATTTTAACTATGCATTATCGTAGGTTGTCAAAGCTGACCACATGGGAAATCCTAGGCAAGTAAGGTTGATTGCTGCCTTGTTCCCTTAGAAGCACGTTAAACAAACAGGGTGAGGACACAGTACGATGGCCGTCTTCAGGGACCTCAAAGGGTATTAGTAAATCTGACTGTGCAAAAGTGCGGTCTCTTAAAGTGTAAGACACATTCTTATCATGATGCAATGCCAGAAGGACAGGCTGCTGAACTACATGGCTTACTGCCTGCTATACAAGATGTCCTCATGCCTGTGGTCCTCGGACCTCTTGAGTGACAGGCAATAGTCACTAATAAACTGTAGGCTTTTCATAGTTGGCCTTTGTCACTGCTCTGGTGGCGGTGGGACTTGGGAGAATGGAGCTAAGAAACAAGGCAGACAAAATTCTCCTGCAGTCGCCTGCTTCATTCAGCCGCCCCAGACATTTATACCCTGAGGGTTAAGAAAGGTCACCTAGGTAAGGTTCTCTTGAGTTCAAGCTGTAAACAAGCACAAGGACAAGCCACATGTGGTAAAAGCGTGTTTTCCATAGAGACATATAAAGGGAAGTTTTAAAAATGAACTGGATAAGAACAGCAACAACAATGAGAAATCTGAAGTAAACTCACTCCTGTCCTTCAGCTGGAGGCTTGCTATCTTTCTGGTGACTGCCTTGGCCTCCTTGCCCTCCACCATTATCCTTGATGGTTCAGGGCCAGAGGAGCCAAAAGCAGAACCCATAATGTTTCAGTGGATCCATCTGGAGTGACAGACGCATACCCCTTCCCAAGGGTAACTTGGGGCTACTGGGCTTTCAAGTCTCAAATTGTTTAAACTACACAGACCTTTCTAAAGGCAGTTTAGAATGTTCTGAGCTCTTGACCATACATCACCTGGAGGCAAAGTTTAAAAATTAAGAGTAAATAAGTAGACTGCAGTAATATTCCTTGGTGCTCCCCCTTTTCTATGTTTTTAATATTTACTGTTTTGATGTTCTGTGTGCTCTTTCAGTTTTGCCCTGGCCTCGAAGACTAAAGGAATACCTATGATTAAGATTTCATTCTTTATAGTGCTTCTTAAATGTTTTACTATAATAGGCTGGTCCATTTCCCATTTTTATGGAAGGAGGCACTTTCTGTTGGGACTGCAGACCCTCAGACCCTTGACTTTCTGTGACCCTCTGCCCGCTGCAGAGAACGGGGTGAATGGCTTGTTTTCCTGTGCCTGCAGCAGCACGAGACCCTCATGAGTTCCTGATGGAAGGGGAATGGTTTCTGGTGGGTTTACAGCTGGAAATCCCAAGAGCTGGGGCGTGGCTATCAGTTAAGGATCCTAATATAAGCTTCCCTGGAGTACATTAAAGTTGGCATTCTTATTTCAAGGATGGCCTGTGTCCCCCTTGTCTCTGCCTTGTGTGTGTATGTTTTTTAATCTCCAGCCTCTTTCCTGTAATACAGGCACTATACTTAACAGCAAAAGTGTGTATAAGAAAAGAACATATTGCAGAAGCACTCTCTGAGGATGGAGATACAGCCCAGTGAAATTTAGAATGTGTATCAACGCAAACGCACAAGTGCGGCATCTGAGGAAGAAGAGCAAAGTGAGTAATGTCCATGCGCCATAATTCATCAGTATATTTACCTCTGGGATTAACCCAGCTATATGACTGTGACAACGTCTCGGAGCACAGATGGGACACTCGGGCACTGTATGTGTCACCTGTCTAAGAGGGATGTGGCATTGTACATGACACCGATTAGCATTAGCACATAGATGTTGTTCTTCCTGTTCTGAAGAAGTGAAAAATAGGGAAGGCTAATGTACCAGCTTGCTTGTTTTCTTCTGCAATAAAACCAGGAATGTTAGAGCGTGCATGAGCGTGAGTAATAAAAAGAGGATGTGTGTTAGCTTTAACCAGATGTTGTAGTTCCTGTAAGAAATGGGAATGCAACAGAACACAAAGATGAAATTAAAGCAGTTTCTATTGCTGCAAATGCTCCTGCAACATAAGCAGAGTCTGAAACTGTCGAGACATGGTCCATAGACAAAGTCATGTGAGAGCTTATGAGAAAACTCCAAGGAAACAAGAGAGGGTCTTGCAATCCCCGCTCCTCCACAACATGGGTTGTTCTTGGGACGTGCTCTCGTGCTTCTCCCAGGTGTAATACATAGGAGTGGATTACTTTTAGACCACCCAGCAGAGCGTCTTACCCGTTCTTATTCAGGATGGTGTTTCCTAGTGCGAGTGGTCCCCAGGACTGTAGATGTCTAAGCTCCTGTGACCTTGCCCTAGGGACTGTGTACAGTTTGAACAGAGAACTTTGCTCACGTGACTTCGCCTAATCCTCAGAACACAAACTGTCGGATGCCCTGAATATAGCTGGCTATTGCATTGGACTTTAGTCTGCCTCATTTTTAGGGTCCTCTGTCCCAGGTCATGCTGCTAACTAGAGTGATAACAGGAACGATATTTAAGGATTTATGAGTTAACCATAATAGATGAATCAAAACAGCCAGTTCTACCTGTTGGGCTGAGAAAAAAAAAGTAATAATATATTATGGATATATGGACCATGAATCCCTTCTATACCCTTAGATGAGCTATCAATGACATATATCTGCCTGTGGAATGGGAGAAAGTTGGACAATTTTTGTAATCATGAAATCAGTTCTTGATTGCATTAAGGACTACAAGTAAAAACAGGTAAAAATAATACTAAGACACTGTTGTAAAACTGTTTAATCAGACCCCCTACCTGATCATATTAGTCAATGTTCTCTCAGAGGAACCGAAACTGTCAGGATGAATAAATATGAGAATCTATTATATCATCTTATATTCCATAGCTATGGTGGTGGTTCAGTATTTGAGTCTGCAGCCTCAGCAATGGAATAATCCCACAGTGTTTGTCTCTCACTGAGGAAGTTGACAACCCGGTAGTGCTCAGCCGGTGAGGCTGGGTGCCTTAGCGGTCCCCAGTCTGGTGCGGCAAACCTAGAAGATTCCTGGAGAGTCACTGCTGCTTAGTCCACGATGGAAGTCTGGAAATGCTGGAAATGACAGCATTGGAATCAGCAGGAGCAGCAGCAGCAGCAGCAGCAGCAGCAGCAGCAGCAGCAGCAGCAGCAAGAGGGAGCCCAGCTGAGCAAAAGGTGAAACACTTCCTTTTACCCTGCCCCTCTGAAAAACATTTCTAAAAAATAATTATTTATACCTTTGAATATATATGAGTGTTTTGCATGTGCAAGTGAGTATGTATGTGCACTGCATGTATACCTGGTGCCTATGGAGGTTAAAGGGGAAACCGATCCCTAGAACTGGGATTATGGATGGTTGTAAACCACCATGTGGGTGCTGGAAACCAAACCTGTGTCCTCTGCAAGAGCAACCACTGCGCTGTCTCTCCAGCCCCTTTGCTTCTCTCCATCTCCATCTGTCTTTGCTTCTTAAAAATACACTATCCTTTCCATCATCTTAATATTAAATATAATACATCTATGCTACATCTGTAGCTGCGGTCCCTCCAAGCCCAAGTCCTCCATAAAGATATGATCCTCAACTGATTTAAGAGAAAAAAAAAAGAGTTAATTGTCATCACCTGAGTGGTTTTAAACAACAAGCAAGAAAGTAGAACCAAAGGTTAAAGTAACTGAGATTGAGAGACAGAGACAGAGAGAGACACACACAGAGATAGAACTACACTTTAATATGAACAAATGAAGACCTTAAAGGCCTTTCCATTAAATAAACCCCAAGTATGTATGGGCTATTGCATGCCAGGTGTAGGAATTATATCTCTCCAGCTGTAATCGGATTATAGAACGCTCATACTTTTTCTAATTGTAGACAAAATACTGTTTGTATATTCCTGATAATTCTTCTGATGTCTCTCTTACTAAATAGGCTTTCTATAGCCCCTGATAAAAGGTTTCTCTGTCGATGTGGTAAGCCAGATCAAGCTAAATTGGAAAAGTAAAAGAAGAGGTTTATTTGAGCAAGGTAACTCCCAGGTGATTTCTCCAGTCCCAGAAATGGAGGTGAAAGAAGTCCCATGCCCCGAACTAAAGCAGGAAAGCTATAGAACCTGTAGGCGAGGGATGATGGCTTGCTTGTCTGCTACAAGCTGGGTCTGTGTATGTCAAAAGCTGAGCACATAAGGCGGGGACTTAGGCTGCTGGCAACTTCAGGGGAGGAGCTGCCATAGCTGCCAGGAATGAGGAACTGGGCTTTGGGGCTTCTTTTCTTGTTGGAGATTCTCTGAGAGGGCAGGGTTTGGAGAGAAAGAGATGGGGCTCTTCATCATGCAGGAATTCTGGAGGTTCCAACCAAACACGTACTTTTGCTGATCTTTGCTCAGCTAATCCTGTGATCATCTAATTCCATATGTCTAGGTCCCCTTGATTGCCCTCCAGTGCATACGAGTCAACAAGAGTGGCAAGCCTGAGTCTTGCTGTGCTCCCACTTCAACTGAAAACAGCCACAGAGACTTGATAACTGTCTCCTAAATACTTTTAGATGCAGCTGTTGAACTCACTCATGCTGTGAAGCTCCACCACAATCAGCCATGTGACTGCTTGCTGACCTCCACTACTGAACCAGTGTGCTTTCCTGACCCCTGATTTAAAGGGCATGGCTTTTCACCCTGTCTTTTAACTGCCTAATCCATTTTGTATACCAGCGGCTAAACTGTTTTAGCCAGGACACCAAGCAAGGCATGTCAACAGGATCCTTTTCTTCCAAAATTTCCAGGACCAGAGGTTGCCCCAGGATCCTGCCTGATAAGGATCCCACACTTATCCAGCAGAGAAAACATCAAGATCCACTGTGTCCCTTTCCCCACCTATGTATGACATTGTTAGCCAGGGCGTCAGTCAGCGCCACACTCTTTTATAGAGCTCTCCATTTGGGTTAAATGGTGATCATTAAAAAAAAAAAAAAGAAGCCAGGTGGTGGTGGGCAGACAGATTCCTGAGTTCAAGGCCAGCCTGCTCTACAGAGTAAGTGCCAGGAGAGCCAGGATTACAAAGAGAAACCCTATAAAAAAAGAAAAAGAAAGAAAGGAAGAAAGAAATAAATTTGCATTTCCAGAACTAAAACAACTTGTTTTTCTACATTTCTGCCTTCCCTGTCCCATGACCCTAGCAAAGGGTCATAGCAGATGTCTATCATCACCTACCATTCTCTAACACACCACTCCTGAGGTTCCCCTGGAAGAAAAATGAGTCAGAGTCAGAGAGCAGACTTGACTTCAACAGGCTGAGTATGCTTTATTGGAACATTGAGGGACCTTTCCATGGGATGAAGGTTGAGCACATTTTAGAGGGGCTAGGGAACCAGTACACACACACACACACACACACACACACACGAGTATCTATCAAGAAGGTAGAGCTTTTTGGGAGTTCAACTAGAGACAAGGTGGGTTGTTTTTGTTACCCGGATACCCAGACATACTTTTTCTGCAAGCGAGGCAGATCTGTTGGGCTGGTACCAAGCAATTCTTTGTGGCTGGGGATATTGTTCGAGCTGTCGAGCTGCCTGGGCCCATGTTTTCACCTTAATAGCTGTTGTAACATTACTTTATCTGAGTCAAGTCTTCATATTTAAAAAGATCCAAGCTTTCCACCACCTTCGTCAAGGAATTTTCCCATTATTCAGCATAAGTTGCGTTACAAAATTCTTGTTTTTAAATGGGTAAATGGTTATCTTAGATCCTCCACGAGGAGCTTCATTTCTGGGTACATCTACTTTAAATCCAAACTCTTAGAGCTTAAAAAAAACCTTATTCCTACTAAGAAAAATAACAACTGGGTCCAATCAATTGTGTTATTATTTTACTGTAATAATTAAAATGTCAAGAGGCGACAAATGAAAGCCTCAGGGAAACGTGGGGGAAAGGACTGTCTTCTTGCATATACATTGAGTTCAGCAGGAACAACTTGTCAGCTGTCATACAGGGAACACTGGTCCCAGCTTGACCCAAGCAAATTCTCCTCCATATAACATTGTCTGCTAGTTCGATTTAATAAGCATTTCATGAGCAAAGTGTATTCTTACGTGATCTCTTAGGTGTAGGGGGTGTGAGTTCTAACTCCACTTACATACGTGCAGGACAGTGTGATGCACAGAAGTTGCACAGCGTCTGGCAAGACTACTGCCAGGCCTCGCTGGAGCTGGAAGGCAGCAGGTATCTTTTGTGCTGCTGTTTTATGCAATGGTCTCACTCTGCAGCCAAGACTGGTCTGGAATTCACTATGCCACCCAAGCTGGCCTTGAATACATGGAGCAGAAGGAAGGAAAGAACCAACTCCCCAAATGTGTCCCCTGACCTCAACACATGCACTGTGATGCACATGCTCACAACAGACACACACACTTTTCTACACATGGAGGTGAGAGAAGTCACATGCCCCAAACTAAAGCAGGGAGGCTTTAGAACCTGTAGGCGAGAGCTGATGGCTTATCCACCACAAGCTGGGTCTCTGTGTGTCAAAAGCTGAGCAGATAAAGCCTGGCGGTGGTGGCGCACGCCTTTAATCCCAGCACTCGGGAGGCAGAGGCAGGCGGATCTCGGTGAGTTCGAGACCAGCCTGGTCTACAGAGCTAGTGCCAGGACAGGCTCCAAAGCCACAGAGAAACCCTGTCTCGAAAAACCAAAAAA
>NC_022009.1:114982889-114984788 GCF_000317375.1 Microtus ochrogaster
AAGCTGAGCAGATTAGGCGGGGACTTGGGCACATTTCTATTTTAAAAAATAGAAAAGTTAACAACAAAACTAGGAAAATGTGTTACTCTCAAATCCAGAATTTCAAACAAAATTCCAGGGCAGCACATGGCACTGTTTACTCTCTCAGACCTAGATGCTGTCCTTTTATTTGATTATGCAAATAAGAAAGACGTTTGCATTAATTTCACTCGGTAATTATCAGTTTCCAGTTCACAGATCACAAATCATTTGTGATTACAAATAGGTAATGTAAAGCCTGTGCAGAAAGATGAATCCTTTCAGAGTAGAAGTGGTCGTGGAGAGACTGAAGGGAGCTTTCTCCTGCCACATTGGCTAGTTCAAATCGCAAATAATTTGAGAATAAAGTGTAAGCCTCACGTGGTTTGAATGAGATGCATCCCCCACCTTCTTAGGCTTCTGACTACTTGGTCCCCAGTTGGTGATGCTAGCTGGGTAGGTGTAGGAGGTCTTGGTGGAGGAACTGTGTGGGGTGGGAGCAATTTGAAGTTAGCGCCCTGATTCCTGCCTGTGATTCGCTGTGGAGTTCTGCCTTCATGGACCCTTACCCGCCCCCTGGAACCTTAAGCCAAAGAAGCCCTTTCCTCTGTAAGCTGACTTGGTCAAGGTGTTTTATCTCTGCAGTAGAAAAGTAACTAAGACAAAGCCTGTATTGTTCTCACCCCCTCCCGCTGGAGCCTGTACAACTTGTTCCCCGTTGACCTGAAGGAGAACAAACGCCCAACCCCGCTGTTTCCTGCAAGGAGATTTGCCTGAGACCTAGCCCGCAGCTTATTTCAGCCTTGCGTCTTGGAAACAGAGTCATGTGACAGAGGAACTGGAACAGTTCGTATCATTTTAGCCACTAATTTAAATTAAACTAAATTATGGTTTAATTTATATCACGAACATCTATATTTTAAATACTCATGTATTTAGCGGTTTTAGACCAGTTGAACTGCTCGCGCTCTGGAATGCCCTTTGTCTGCTGTCCACAGATTTCTTTTCACAACATGTTACGTTCTTAGGAAAATGGAAACAATGCTGAGAAGCATACATGCGATATGTCACTTCAACATAAAACAACGTTGCTTATTCAGGGCAGGCATCCATCTGTGCGCCACGCATGACCGCACAACATAACTCTGGTCAATGAAGTACAAATT
The DNA here is from genome assembly GCF_000317375.1 of Microtus ochrogaster. Lineage (NCBI taxonomy): Eukaryota > Metazoa > Chordata > Mammalia > Rodentia > Cricetidae > Microtus > Microtus ochrogaster. The sequence goes on from NC_022009.1 coordinate 114,984,074, forward strand.
GAAGTCTGCTGGGAGGGGCTCCTGGGAAAGCTACTTCCTGACAAAAAGGTACACACACATCAGACACACACTGGTTTTGCTTTATGTTCCCTTTTGCTTCCCCTCTTCTTCCTTCTTTCCTTTCTCTTCTCCAAGCTAGGAGATGGTAGTGGTTGCCCTTCTGCAATAAGTTTCTCTTGTCTCTCTTCCCAATAGCACGCCATTGTGGATTTGATGGCAATGAATATAGCTTATAAACCCGACTTGGTTAAGCTGGAGGGTGACACAGGACATAGCCCTGGACAGGGAGAGATAAATCTGTTCTATGGGATGTTTAAGGACGCACTCAAGAAAACAACAACAAACAAAAACCTCGCCAAGTCAGTGCATCCCTTTCATCTCTTTTCCATATTGTTATTCTTCCCTGGAAGAGCGAAGCAAGGGAGGAGGAGATCTACCTATTTTGGTAGCCTGAAGTGTTCATAAAGATGAAATATATACTTCAGTAATGCAAGAACAGAAAGCTAGCTAATCTTTGATTACTTATTGGAGAATCAAGAGAGATAGTAACGTCAGGTTGTTTAAAACATTGCTGTGAGCCGGGCCGTGGTGGCACACGCCTTTAATCCCAACACTCGGGAGGCAGAGGCAGGCGGATCTCTGTGAGTTCGAGGCCAGCCTGGTCTACAACAGCTAGTTCCAGGACAGGCTCCAAAACCACAGAGAAACCCTGTCT
>NC_022009.1:114985077-114990717 GCF_000317375.1 Microtus ochrogaster
TTTTTTTGGTTTTTCGAGACAGGGTTTCTCTGTGGCTTTGGAGCCTGTCCTGGCACTAGCTCTGTAGACCAGGCTGGTCTCGAACTCAGAGATCCACCTGCCTCTGCCTCCCGAATGCGGCTTTGAAGTTTCTAAAGCTGGCACCAGGCTCAGTCTCTTGTGGATTAGACGTGAGCTTTCAGCTGCCCCTCCGGCCCATTGCCTGCTTCCATACTCACTGGAGTGAGGATAATGGACTTACCTCTGAAACTATAAGCAAGCCTGAAATTAAGTGCTTTCTTATGGAAGGGTTGTGTGGTCTTCACAGCAACAGTTACTAGGTAACTAAGACAGTCCTGAATGTGAATGTCTCCCCATAAGCTCACGCATTTGAACAGTTGGTCCCAGGTGGTGATGCAGGTTGGGAAGGCTTTAGAACGTTTAGGACATGAGGAGCCCTGGTGGAGGAGATGGGTCACTGAGGGTGGCATAGGAGGCTGTGTATCTCAGTTGCCTCTTCAACCTCTGCTGTCTGACTTCGAAGCAATGTGGCCAGGCAGCCTCTCACTTCTGCTACTGAGCCTTGGCCACCGTGATGGGATGAACGCTTTTGAACTGTGAACCAAAGGAAAAAAAAACAAAACCCTATCTTCCTTAAATTGCTTTTTGTTAGGTATTTTGTTACAGAATCTAGAAATTAACCTATACAATGTAAACAATTATATTGATATGCAAACAATTGAAAATGATTTCTACTGCTATATATCATCCCTTTTATTTTTGGCAGTGAAAATTGTGGAATAATTTGATGGTTTTTGTATTATTTTGGGTTTAGGGTGAAGATGCTCCAGCATTTAAGATTCACTCTACTGGCAGTTTTTCTTGCTGCAGCAAACAGATGGCATGAACACATAAAAGAAAAAAAGAGTTATTTCATCTCGAAAGTTCCAGTTCGTATTTGCTCTAAGCCCCGTGGAAAGGAAATAAGTATGCAGGGTTAGAGAAGCAGGGAGAAGAAGTAGAACAAGGAAGTGACTGGGGACAAGATACACCTTTCAAGTCACACCCCTTAGTGGCGCTGATTCCTCTAACGAGGCCCCACCTCCTGGTTTTTAGCACTTCCTAGCAATATCATTAAAGTATGAATCTATATCTGGATAACACATTGATTAGCCAAAGGCCCCCTGATACACTCGCTTCCCCACATCCTGACCTCTGAGCATCATCGCTTTGGGAACCAAAGAGTTTTGAGAACAGATTTCATGTCTAAACTGCAGCAATGTGTGTGCTTTTGGAAGGAGCGGAAAGGAATGTCTTTTCTTTGATAGTGTATCAGAATTATCGTGTATTCAAAATGAGCAAAACCACATGGCCAAAGCACGGCAAATATTGTCACCTCGGTGATAATTACAAGCGTCTGTGTGGAGAACCACAGGAAGGGGAAAGGGCTGGTGGTTGGCTCGACTCCTCACAAGCAATGAGAACTGGCGTTCTAGTTTGCCTTTCTGGCTTTCAAATTTTTGGTGATGAGATGTTTGAAAAAATTACTTGTGTCCTCTCCTCGTGTCCTAGAATACAGATTTCGGAATGGTATTTCAGCTGCCTCGCTACGCTATGCGCATGCTGAGATCACATAATCCATAAGGCGTTGATAAGTCACTCAAGGAAACTGAAAACAGTTCAACTCAAGGCAGAGGACTCCCACCGTATTGGCTCTAGATTAAGAACAGCTCTGCACCTTTTGTTGCTTAATTGGATTAGTGTTGTCTGGTGGCTTTATCCAGCTGTTAATTAAGCACCAAGACAACCACAATCATCGACTCCTTCAAATCCCCAGGACGCTGATTTAGTTATTGTTTCAATTTACTGAACCAAACTCTCTGATAGGCAGTGCCTTGAAAATACTCCTCATGTTTCCTTTGTCATATATATGTTTCATCCTCTATATGATTGAATGGAAAAAGCAATTCTACTTGAGTTTCTCATTCATTTCCATTTGAATTAGCAGATGTTTTATGTGTACTACAGCCAACTATTTAATTTGTAATATGGAAGAGCCTATCATAGCAATTTATGTTTTGCTCTATTGTGGTCTTAATTTTCTCCAAAATGTTAGAATAAAAATTGAATGCATTTTATTTTCCAAGAACATGATTGAGCTCATAAAATTGAAATATTATTTTTAAATAGGGCTTTTTTTTTGTCCCCCTGAAGAGGGCTTGAGGGAAAGAAAAAAGGGAAGTAAAGAGAAGAAGGAAGTAATGGAGCAATGAAGCTCTTGGCGTGCCAAAAAACAAGACCCACTGTGAGAAAAGATTGTGATGCACGGGAGAATTAGTTCACATGAAAAACATTATTTTTTTCTAGAATAATGTTATTCATGCCTTATATATATATATATATTACATTTTAATGCATATATTCATATGGTTTTTGCAGAAGATTTGGATAAATGGCAGGACATACATATATTATAGCATACGTTATATTTATGTATTTAAATTTTGTAATTGAGGCAGTGTCTTGGATAATTTCATGTCAACTCAATGGGAGCTAAAGTCATCTGAGAGGAGGGAGCTTTAATTAGAAAATGTCTCCATAAGACTGGTCTGTAGGCAAGTCTGTGAGGGCATTTTCTTAGTTATTGATGTAGGAGGACCCAGTCCGTTATGGGAGGTGACACCCTTGGGCTGGTCCTCCTGGGTTCCAGAAGGAAGCTGACTGAACAAGCCAGGGGAAACAAGCCAGTAAGCAGCGCTCCTAAACAGCCTCTGCATGAACTCCCTTCTCCAGGTTCCTGTCTGAGTTCCTGTCCTGACTTCCTACAGTGATGGACTGTGATTGTGGAGGGGTAAACCAAATAAACCCTTTCCTCCCCAACTTGCTTTTAGTCATTGTGCTTGATCACAGCAAGAGTTAACCCTGACTAAGGCAGGCACGATGGGGAAATTATGGAGGCGTGAGAACACCAAGCCTCCCACCCGGAAAATCTAGTTGAAATCTTTAATCAAACAAGAAGCAAGAATCCCAGCACATTTACCAACCGTTTAAGGTCTTCTCCCTTTCCAGCTGTAAACATACAATTTTCTAGGCGTCTCACCAGCAACCACATTTGCATCGGAAGCACACACACTAAACCCCTTGTGCAATCCTAGTGGGACAGTCATCACAGAGATGGACCCTGCATTGACTGAACACATTGGTGATGAACTCCAAGTTGCCAAGAGTGCATCGGTGTCACACGAAGGAAGGAAATCAAAACTCTTCCCCTTGGAGACATTTAACCAAGTGTGAGTACAGACTTGAGTTCTCTGCTTCATGTGCTCCGTGTCTCGTGTCTTCCCTCCTCTCCCTGCCCATTATGTGAGTCTGAATCTGTGCCTGTTTGAAGTCTGTCTGGAGAAGCTGGCCCCGTGTCTGCCCTGTTCTTGTATGTCTTTAAGTGTTATGTGAGTGTGTGTGTGAGCGACCCTCACAAAAGGCTTCTTTCTGCCTTTATTGAACAGCACAGAGAGCACAAGGAAGGAATGGTATATTCCTTTACAGAAATCTTTAACAGAGTTTTACAGTGGATTAAGTCACTGACTCCAACTGACCTAGACAACAAATAGCACTCCAAACATCATTGTTGATCAACCAATATTCATAAAGGGATGTTCATTTTAGAAGATTGCTTTTTAACCTCGGTATTCGCTGCTTTCAGTAAATGATACAAATGCCATTTTCTGGGTCAGGAGCATCAAAGAATACATAATTTAAGATTATAGCTATGCATAAGCTTAGGCTGTAAATGTGGATGGGATACCCAAGGTGAGTAAGGTTGATTGCTACATTCTTCCCCCAAAGGCAGGCTAGACAAACTGTCTGAGTACACAGTAGAATAGCACTCTTAAGTGACCTCAAGGTGTTTTATTAACTTTGATTGTGAGGTCCAGCCAAAGTTCCAGTCTCTTAGAATATAAGAGATATTTTCATAATATTGTATTGCCACATTCCCCGTGTCTTATTTACAGCTAATCAGACAGGATGCTCCTTGCTTTGAACTATTAAATTTGGGGTAACTCCCTATGAAATAAAAGATAGCTAAATTATAATCCACTCGCAGGATTGTTTGGTGATTAAAATGACAGCTAAATAAAACCTTCATTAGCTTTTGTCCACCAGACCTATAGCCAAAAAGTATATAAATTATTCTGTTACTGCATTACATTTTTGATGTTTTGATCATTTTTGGCTCTTGTTTTTTTTTTTCTCTAATTTTCCCCATTATTCCTCACTTCAGAGTTTACATTTCAACTTTCAATTCATGACAGAAGCATCATCAAGAAACGCATGCCTTTAATCCCAGCACTCGGGAGGCAGAGGCAGGCGGATCAGTGTGAGTTCGAGGCCAGTCTGGTCTACAAGAGCTAGTTCCAGGACAGGCTCCAAAGCTATAGAGAAACCCTGTCTCTGGAGTGGGAGCAGGGGAGAAAGAATGGTTTCCTTTATAAGAGTTACCATGATCGTTGTGTCTCCTCACAGTAATAGGAATTCTAACTACGACACTGGGAAATGACAGCTATTCTAATGAGAGAGTCTATCTGTGAGTCTGTGATTCTCACTTCATCAAAAGAAGGCCATCAAGTCTAAACAGTAGGGGTTACAGGTAGCACATCCAGAGTAACAGACATATATATATATAACCAAAGGACTGAAATGTCCTCTTGCTGCAACCCAGGAATATGAGAGCAACGGGCTACTCACGAAGCACCTTGCAAGGGACTTCTCTCCCTGCCTCTGAAACTGAAAAGGGACCCTCACTCTGCCAAATAGCCCTAAACTCTCTCAGAGGCCCTGCGTTCTACTATATATGGTGTCAATAATTCTAATAAACTGCTTACACAAAAGGTAATCTGCATCAGTGGTCCCTTGAACCCTTAACATGAGACCTCAGAGAGCGAGCTGGTTTCCTCAGGAATAGGCGAATCTACCCCATGAGTCTGGCTGCATGCACGTGCATGCAGCCTAGGCCCTTTCTACTTTACTGCGCTCTGATGCAGCCAGGGGGCCCTCACCCGAAGGATGACGTCATTTCCTTAAACCTTAGGAAATAGGAACTAAACCAATCTTATTTCTTTATTGAGCACCCAATCTCAGATAGTTTGCTCCAGCAACAACGAAACAACAATGGCCTGAAAACAGGTAGCTGCAGACAGCTTATCAAGGAAATAATTCTGTTTCTTATTTCTTATTCTGTGGGTTTTATTGCATTCCTGAACAAAATTCCATTTTGCAGCAAGATGAAAGGCTTCTCTTAAAATCAACAAGAAGCCTGTGGCAGATGAATGGTTGACGTGCAGTGATAGGGTTCCAGGAGCCATGCGTGAGTCAGAAGCAACCTCTCCTGGCCTTGAACATTCTATAATCTATTTTTCCAGAGAAGGAAAAAAATCTGATAATTCTGTAGTATTTTGGCAGCATTTCCTGGTAGGTGACAGGCATTCATTTTGTACTTGTCATAACGACAACAAGAAAGACAGCTTTATATATGTGTTTATGTTTGCCGGGGCTAATATTTACTTCATGAAATACACATGGGCTTTCTGCAACTCTCTCTCTGCAGTCCTTGGGTACATAACTTTTGGTGATAATAAGGAAATTAGAACCCCCACGTTCGGG
>NC_022009.1:114990918-114993150 GCF_000317375.1 Microtus ochrogaster
AAATAAATAAATAAATAAATAAATAAATAAATAAATAAATAAATAAATAAATAAAATGCAGCTAGCTACAGACGGTGCATCTTAAATTCCTCTGGCGACATAGTGCTCAGTCCCATGTCAACCTCTAGTGAAACAGTATTCTCACTACTTACTCAAGTCCCAGTTTTTAGGTAAAATAGAAACAAAAAATAGATATCCGAGGAAAAGGTTTAAGAAAGGAGAAGAAAAATTCCAAGATAATCCCTACACTGACTGCACCCCATTCAGCTTCCTAAGGGGGAGGTGAAGAAGGGAGGATGGTACAGTTCCCATTAGTGACATGGCTATGTCTCTCTTCCCTCTCCACATACAGTGCTGGGAAGAGAGAGGGGACATTTGGGACTCCGATTCCGAAGCCTCTGCCCATTTTTTTTTTTCCTTTTTGGGGAAAGAGTGGGATTTGGAATCATGCCAGTATCTCTAGAACAGCTCCGAAAAGTGCCGGGGGATGGCACTGTGTCTTCTGCCCCAGAGCCTGGGAACTGAAACTGCCCTGAACAGTAAGCAGTTCACCAAGCAGTTCACCGGAGGAAGAGTGGGGAGTCTGGAGTCAGAAGCCATAGCAGAGGACGGAGCCTGAGCGGAGAGCGGTGTCATGTGGGAAATCCATCCCACGAGTCACAGCTGGACTTTAGCAGCAAGGTTATTGAAGACTTTGGTTGTTTGCCAGGTAATGTTATTGGGTAGTCCCGTTCCCCCCCTCCCCCGGCTTCATGTACATCACCCCTAAAGCCAGGAAAGTTTGGGCACAAGCTGCCAGTGGAGGAAGATTGTTGCAGAGATAGAAAACACCAAGAGACAGCTGGAACTCTATCAAGTCGTGACTTTTATTTTTAGCTGCTACTGTCCTGAGTTCCCAGGGTCCAGTTTGGAACTGAGGCCCAGCTAAAAGGCGAGGGCCACTCTTAAAGGCAAAGGCCACAATTTATTCTTGCATAAGTGTACTTCTGAAGGTGGGAGAGAACGTTCAGATCTTTTGCATTTCTGGAATTCCTGGTATTGTCTTAGCCCTCTCAGGTTGGTCACAGGGCTGGCACCACACCTAAGATGAAGTCCTCAGCTGCTACCAGATGTCTATCCCTTTCCTTCTGAAAGGCCCTTTGAGTCTCCTTTGGATACAGAAGAGCTGACTCCCTGCTCTAGGTTCCTGGGATCTAAGTGAATCTCACCAGACACTAGATAAGACCCATTTTCTTCTTCAATTGTTTTTCTTAAAATGCCACAAACATCTTCTACATTGGGCTGTGAGTCTAGTTATGCACCGCCATAATGATGGTTCAGTCTACATTGTACATACACCGCTGTGTGTCTAACAGTGGTCACATAAGATTTAATTACCTAACAATGTAGCCATCTTAATCAGATAAGTACAGCCTGCAACTTTCACAACAATGATGAAATAACCTACTTGTTACATGTTTGGGGCCAGAGAAGAAAAGGAGAATTGTAGCCATTTCTCCACCTATAATACACTCAGCTTAACCTAAGTGATTCAGCCTGGGGTAGAGCTGACAGATAATTAATAGAAGCAAAGACAAGGTTTTATTTACATGCCTGAAAATGAGCAGTAGACAGTTGGGAGCAAGGCTGACATTTACAGGGCTTCAGAAAACAAGTCTGACAAGTTCTAATGGGTTCTTGCAGTGTGATTCAGATGTGTGGTTTCCCATTCTTTTGGAAACTCCCCTAGAGGTCTACAGCCACTGAATTTGTGCTTCCCTGAAGAAATCAGGAAACACCCTTCAAGGAAGTTGAAAAGCTGTATCATGGGACATTTGGCTTTAGTGACTTAGCTAGTTGCAGTCAGCTGAGGGTCAGATTTGATTTCCTTCTGCATCTCTGTAACTCAGAGCTTGCAGTTTAAAGTACCCCAGTCCCTGAAGTTCTAGTGACTTGAGCCTATAAAAAAAGAGTACAACACACTGCTTCCCAGGGGAAAAGGCACACAGATGTCTTCCTGTGCAATTGTATAATAGTCGAACAGTGTGAATCTCAAAGATGGCCCAGGCGGCTGAAAGTTAAACCTACAGGGAAGAGAGAGGTGAGCTTTGTAGGCAATTGGGGAGAAGGGCTGGTTTTTAAAGGCGGTAGATGGAACTGAAGAATAGGTAATGATCTTAGACCAAGTTCACCTAGGTTCCAGGTGGTGTGTTGTCAATTCCAGTCTCCTTGTAAATTAATCTTGTAGGAGCC
>NC_022009.1:114993659-114997859 GCF_000317375.1 Microtus ochrogaster
ACTTTTAATTCAGACCCAACTCTGCTTAGCTTTCAAGATCAGATGAGACAGGATATGGTCTGGGGGGTATATATACCTGGAGAACACACATATATTTTGTGAGGTGTTTTCTATCCCCACCATATTTATCCCTAATAATTTTAGTTTTATTAAGAACAGGGGTGAGTCTTTCACACAAACATTGTGCTGGCCAACATTAGTAGACTTCCCATTAATCCCATTCTTTTTTCTCCTCTACCATCCATTTCCAACTTGGTTAACTAGTCCAATAATGTATTCTATTGTTTTGCTCTCCTCCCCTTTCCAGAAGAAGATCCCCACTATGAACAAGTAATATACCATCTTTATTATCATGGCTTTTTGTGTCTGAATATGAAATTTTTCCTTGACTTTTATTGACTTCCATGACATAAATTTTTGAGAAATTAATCCTTTAAAAAAAAAGTTAGAACAGCCCTTATTTTGTCTTTGTCTGATATATTCTCAGGATGGCTTTCAGATCATTCATCCTGACCAGAGCAGTCCATGCAGAATGTTGTAGCCCTACAGAATCTCATCCAGAGGCATGCAACCTGTGTGCTGTCTGTTTCTCATTTGTCACTCTGATTGGTTCCCATGGTCAAGGTGATGTCTGGATTGCTCACTCTGTGGTTGCTAGGGTTTTCTTGTTGTTTGATATCTAGTAATGGGCTTTCTTGTGGAATTTTCATATATCTTTGTTTTGTTTGACCCCACCTCCATCTCCCTGCCCTTGGTCCCTGTTTAAGTTCTTCTCCCTTTGTATCCCCTCGCACGTTAATGTCGTGTGCATTCTGTTATACTCCTGCTTTACACCTGAAAAATCTTTCCTTTCCTCTCATGGGCCCCTTTCTTGTTTCATGACCTCACTCCTTCCCAATAAACACACACGGACACCTGCACACACACACACACAACACACACATGCACACACACAATACACACATGCACACACACAATACACACATGCACACACACGCACGCACATGCACACACACGCACACACACATGCACACACATACACACACGCGCACATACACACATACACATGCATGCACAGGCATGCAAATGCACACACACACACACACACGAAACCAGGATATGCACATGCGAGAGAATATGTGATATTTGTTTTTCTGAGCCTGGGTTAAGTCACTGCCTATATTTCTGAGTTTCATCCAGGTGTAGTTAAAAGATAAAATAACGTTAAAGAAAAAACTGTTTCTCCCGGTGACCAAATGGTGTAAAGATGCCCCCTTGTGGACAGTTAGGTTCTCTTTATAATCGAATTTAAAGACGGAATCTGCTGTCTTTAAATTGTTTAAAACAGCACTGCACATATGCAACTGGGATGTGACGCTGTTGCCTTTGCTGTGAACAACGGAGCCAACAACACAATTAGAAATTAAGTTTCTTACAGATTATTCTCGAAATATCATTTTAGACATATTTATTATTTTATGTGTATAGGTGTTTTGGTTGCATGTATGCAGGTCTCCACAAGTGTGCCTGGTACTGAGGAAGTCAAAAATGGGTGTCACAATCCCCTGGTACTGGAGTTACAGAGGTTATGAGCCTCAATATGGGTACTGGGTATAAACCTCAATTATCTGCAGAAGTAACAAGGGCTCTTACCTGCTGAGCCAACTCTCCAGGCCCCCATATTATCTATTCTTAAAAGGACTGTATTGATTTTAATAGCTTCAAAGTGTATCTTTAAGTAAAAGTCACAGAAGTGGTCGCCTCCTGAGGTCGGGAATGTAGTATCTTGACCACACGTCTTTATTGCTTGAATGGGGCTTGTGGTGTGCCACTTAGAGAAAATTCATCAAAATTCACAAGATCTGTGTGCTCTTTGGTGGGTGTTGAATTTTATTTTTATTTTTATTTTTATTTTTGGCTTTTCGAGACAGGGTTTCTCTGTGGTTTTGGAGCCTGTCTTGGAACTAGCTCTTGTAGACCAGGCTGGTCTCGAACTCACAGAGATCCGCCTGCCTCTGCCTCCCGAGTGCTGGGATTAAAGGCGTGCACCACCACCGCCCGGCGGGTGTTGAATTTTAATAATTTGCTTTACAACACTCATTCCTTAGGTTTTAAAAGCAATTTGACCCAAATGATGACGCTAAACTAATAACACATTCGTTTCTTTAACTGTTTCTGAAGGGGCTGGGACATAGAGGCCAATAGGTTGGGTAGTACAGGCCCGTTACCTCAACCAGGGGATCTTGTGTAAGGACTTTTATTTCTTTTGTGAGTCAGTCCTTTCCACTACAGAAGTGCTTTGGGACTACATAAGTCAGCAGAGTTGAAAGGAAAACCTTATTAAATACCTGTACCAGTTTGAAGAAGCTAAATCTTTCACGAAACTAAATTATGTCAATAGGGTTAGGTCCAAATAGAATTCTGTATTGTCCCCATATGACTTAGGAAGAAAGAAGAGGCCCTTTTAAAAGTTTTAAATGGAGAGGGGATAAAGAGAAGGGACAGGGACAGAGGTGAAGGGCACCTGCTGCTCTTACAGAGGACCTGTTTAGTTTCCAGCACTCACATGGTGACTTTCCATCATCTGTGATTCGAATTCAGGGTATCTGGAACCCTCTATTGACCTCCAAGGATACCGAGCACACATGCAGTGCACTTACATATGGGTAATGCACTCATGCATGTCAAATGAAAATAGGGTAAACCAAATTTAAACGTTTCCAAAGACAAAACAACCTTGTCCATTTTGATCTTTTGACCTGGAGCCCTAGGGAAAGGTGCAATCAGTTGCAAGCTAATCGAATGGAGAGGAAAGGAGAGCGTCTCAGTAGAAAGATCTGGATAAATGGAGGAGCGAGTGCCTGAAAGAGTGGGGGATCCGTCACCCGTGCATGTGTCCGCTGGACAGAAAGGGCAGTGTTCTGCTGAGTAAACGTTAATTGGACATTATGTGCCGCAGATAAAAACGTTTCCCAGGGATTATTAATTCCCATGCATCTATTCCCACGCCTTCAAATTAGGACGGCAGTAGTTTCAAAGGGATTCTCCCTCCACATACAGCATATTAAACTACTTCATCCAAAGGACATTAGATGTTATGGGTACATCGTGAGCCCCCCCTTCCCCGAAGCTTTAGTCCTCCAGCAATTCCACATTTCATAAATTTTAATGCCTGTTTTGTCCTATACTTTCCTTCCCTGTGAGTTGCTTCACAGAACTTAAAGAACGTGTGAAAATGGGGCTGAAGAGATGGCTCAGCAGCTAAGATATAATATTACTCTTCCAAAGAACTGAGTTCGATTCCTAACACCCATGCCAGCTGATACACGACTCCCTGTTTTCCTGTATGTGCATGTGGTGTGGGTGCGTGTGTGTGTGTGTGTGTGTGTGTGTGTGCGCACGCGCGCGCCTATGCATGTATGGAGACTAGAAGTCAATGTCAGGTGTCTTTGTCAGTCACTCCACTTCATTTTCTGAGACAGAGTCACTCACTCAATCAGCTCACACATTAGGATAGACTGATGGGTTAGGAAGCTTCGGTGATCCTCCTAGACAGAACATCAGGAGTGCGTGTATCTATCTAGCTTTTACACGGGTGCTGGGAATGGATCTCGGGTCGTCATGCTCGAACATCAATGACTTTATAGATGGAGCCGGCTTCTCACCTTTGGTTATTCACTCTTTTGAAGTTTTTATTATACACTTGTATGTATAATGTATGTATGCTTGTATATATGTATATGTATGGCATGTGTGTTCTGTGATGTGGGTGTGGAGGAGGTCACAGGAAACCTGTAAGAATCAGCTCTCTCTTTCTGTCATGCGCCCCTGGGAACTGAACGCAGGGTGCCAGGTTAGTGACAAGTGTAGCTCTCTCTTTCTGTCATGTGGGCCCTGGGGACTGAACACAGGGCACCAGGCTAGTGACAAGTGTTTTTACCCACGGAGTCGGTCCTTTGTTTCTTACTCTTAACCACTCGAAGCTAACAGAGCTTGGACCATACATCATCTTGAATTTTATGTTGTGGAACTAGAGCAAGGATCCATTAGCTCTGAAGGTCACCCTTGGGATAGCTGTAAATTTAATTCTCTATAATTTGGGGATAATCCAGTCCCCATATGAGACTATAATTAAAGATCAAAAAAAGAAAGAAAGAAAGAAAGAAAGAAAGAAAGAAAGAAAGAAAGAAAGAAGCCGGG
>NC_022009.1:114998104-115001399 GCF_000317375.1 Microtus ochrogaster
AAGGGAAGGAAAAGCAGAATCCAGTATGCTACAGTGCAATTTACTGGGGGGAGGGGTCTTGACAGTTGTAAAACAGCTGGATTACCACAATTTGAGTCAGAAGGTAGAAGCTATTATATAATGGTTTCACCTAAACCTCTTGGTTGATCTCAATCTAACATCAAGGATGAAGGTAAAGTTACCAAAGCTGATGATGAAAGTCTATTTATACAGCTCTGTACCACTGGAAGGGTTTTTCATCTGTCTAGTGTGATGGGGTCACTATATGGGGGAAACAGACCAAGGTTTCCCCAGAGACTGTTATGAGGCAGTGGTAAGTCAAGATGACAGCGCACTAATTAACCCGAATCCCTGTATCCTTAAGCTGGCAAGGGGTGCATATAGACAGAACAAAAAATGTTTTCCCTAGTCATTGTTTATCCAACTGTACAGTAACAAGGCGACCATTCTCCATGCTGTATTTCAAAAGATGAAGGCTGCCACATTTAAGTGGAGTTGTTACTGACTGAACAGTGACCTGTTTTAAGCACTGTTACATTATCTTAGCCATTATAGCTACATTATTTTCTTTGCTGCCCTTACCAATGTTACAAATGTTATCTGTGCTGTGCCATTTTATTGATGAGGAAGGCAAAGCTCAGAGTGGATGGGACTTCACAGAGAGAACAGATTTGTGTTCTCAGTGTCTAAAGTACGTTAATGTTCAATAAACATCAGCAGAGTATAAATTTGGAAGATTTAATCTTTTGGAATAAAGTATGGGCAAAAATTATTTATGATCTGCAATCCTCCCATCCAAAGGAATGGGTCTTATTTTAGAAGAAGCAGAATACTGAATCTTGGTGATAAATGAATTGCTAAGATTCCAGAATAAGTCAAGCCCGTTCTGCCATGAATAGAGGAAAATAATTCTTGCAGCTAAAAGCATTTCTTTGTATGTGAAATCAAAGCTATGACTGCATGCCAAGCCACTGACAAATACACCTCAAATTCTAGGCTGCCTCTTATCCTCTTAGAAGCTTTCAGAGAAAATTAATGAGTTTATCCGAGAACTGGTTGAACGAAGTCAATTTTCCCTGAGCTGTTTGATTGCTCACTGCTGCATGGATTAGGGGTTACGGGAGAGGGTCACAGTAGGCAGTGTAGCTCTAGGGCCGGCAAACACGGAGACCTCATCATAAAGCAGGGAAGGAAAATCACTTCACACGAGGGATTAAGGTTTTAATTGGCTTTCTCAGGGCACTTGCAGACTCTATTCAGGAGCTAATTTTGAATTTTAAAGAAATATTTGATGAGTGTAGTCATGGTCATTTAGCGTTCTCTATTTTACAGTCATAAATATTTATTAGACACATTACCAGGATCTAAAAAGCAGAATAATAAATATTTACCAAGAACAGCCGGCTATTAGACTTCTTAACTTAGTGCTTCCGACTGTGTTAATTTTGGCTGTGAATGTGCCAATTACTCTGCTTGCTTAAGGACTCTAAACTTGAAAGGGGAAGAATTGCCGAGTAGGAGTTATTTAAAAACCAACAAGAAAAGGACAGGAAGAAAAGGCAGCCGAGTAGGAACTGGTGACTCAGCCCTCCCTCTTCTGGCTAACATCCTTCCTCCGCTCAGATAGTCTCCCCTCGGCAGAATAGATTTGTTTCCCCTGAACTAGGGGAAAAATGATTCAAAGAAGCAGGGGCTGCGGAGAACCTTGGAATAGCTCCATAGCTGAGTGGTAAGGGAAATGAGCGGGTTGCAGCACTGGCTGTTGTCCATAGGAAGCCTCATCACCCACGTATTACACAAGCGTAGTATCTCAGCCGGGTTTTTATTGCTGTGAAGGAACATCAGGAACACTGGAGCTCGCTTATGGTTTCCAAGGTTTCCAAGACCATTATCGTCTGGCGTGCCATGGCAGCATCAAGGCACGTGGTGCTGGAGAAGGAACTGAGAGTTCTACATCTTGATCTGCAAGCAGCAGAAGAGACTTGTGTCCCACACTGGGCACAGCTTGAGCATATGAGACCTCAAAGCCCACCCCCACAGTGACATACTTTCTCCAACAAGGCCACACCTCCTAATAGTGCCACTCTCTATGGGCCAAGCATTCAAACACATGAGTCCATGGGGCCATTCCCACTCAAACCACCACACATGGTAACTGTGTGAGCTGGGTGTGGTGAGTCACCTAGCTGCATGATTTTGGCTAGAGTTGCTGGTTGCAGGACCCTAAGTCTGGCCTACCACCCCCATTCTTTCTTTGGATTCTGGGATCTACTAAAATTATATTGACAATTTGTTTATGTTTTGTTTATTTTTCCTACTAAATAAATCAGGGTCCATTTCTATTGCTTGTAAATAAGAGCATTAAGTGATAGAATAACTAATTGAGGTTTTTAAGGAGCTTGTTATTTTCATTGGCACGGTGGCTGAACCTTCATCTCCTGCTGTCTAAACCAGCAAGCCCAGCTCCACAGTCACCAGCCTGCTTCTCTAGCAGTGACCTGGCTGTTCAGTCTGCAGCCTGGTGTGAATTCCGTTCCCACAGGCACTGGCCCTATTGTTCGTGCTAAAGGCAGCTTTAACCAAATCTCTATCATTCTATTTATGAATAAGACTTGAGATTCAAAGTTTGGGGTGAAAACCTGAAAGTACAGAGAGGCTTTCTAGGGGCTGAGTAGCAACTATCTAGCTCTCCTTGCTGGCATCCATGGAAAAAGCTATTGAGTAAGTGGGGCTTCCTGCACCACTGTAAACCCCGCCTTACTACTTCCTGTGTCTCTCTGTCTCTCTTGAATGTCCTCTGATGCTCTATGACTACTTTCTGTCAGCTTGCCACTAACACAGCCTCCTGACCCAAGGTTAATTTTATTTAATTAATACATGCAAACTTGGGGTTTATAGTGTGATTGAATATCCCCCAACAAACTGTATTTAGGTCCAACAACAACAACAACAAAAAAAAACCTCAAGAACTAGATTTGGTATGCTGTACACCAATTTGAGAGCTCTGTGATAAATTCATAAAGCTGGAGAAGAGAAATTACAAATGGAGCCCATTAGGGGTAGATCCCTAACCCCTGCTAGTTATTGAAGCAATGTCTTTTTGAAATATCATGTTATTTTTGTCATTATGTTTTACAAAATGCTATATAGTTCAGGGGGGAAAGCGGGGTTAGGGTGGAAAAAACTATTCCATAGATCATATTTAGTTTAAAGTCTTTTCCCTGACTTTAGTTTTAGACCAGGTTAGTGCCAACCTCATTCTTATGTAGCCAAGAATGCCCCTGAATTTCTGATT
>NC_022009.1:115001499-115003259 GCF_000317375.1 Microtus ochrogaster
TCATCCTCTCTCTGTCTCTGTCTCTCTCCCTCCCTCCCTCCCTTCCTTCCTCCCTCCCTTCCTTTCTTTCTTTCCCCTTTTCTCTCTTTTCCTTCCTTCCCTCCTTCCCTTCTTCCTTCATTTCTTTCTTCCTTTTGTTTTGTTTTGTTTTTTGAGACAAGTTTTCTCCATGTAACAGCTGTGACTGTCCTGGAACTAGCTCTATAGACCAGGCTCCCTTTGAACTCACAGAGATCCATCTGCCTCTACCTCCTGAGTGTTGCCACCACCCAACTCAAGTGCCTTTCTTATATTAAACTCCATTTATAGTGTGAAATCTGATGCTTGAAGAAGGACAGAGAGTGACTGACATAAGTACAATTATAACATAAATTTCTTCTTTTTAATTAAAAAAAGTTGAAATTGAACGTTTTCTTGCATTTGTTTCTTACTCTCCTTGAGTGTTTTGAATTTTTTTATATAATCTGAAGAGATGATTCAGTGATTAAGAGCATTGGCTATTCTTGCGGATGGTGTGGGTCTGATTCCCAGCACCCACATGATGGCTCACAGCTATCAGTAACTCCAGTTCCAGGGCATCTGATCTCTTCCTCTGACTGATGAGAGCCATAGGTATGTACATAGTACACATAACTTACATACAGACAAAACACATATCTACATCAATAAAATAAAAGCAAGGACATATTTAAGAAGGAAAGGGAAACACAAAATACTGACTTGAGAGGACCTAAAGGAAAAAGTAGTATTTGAAATTTTGTTTCTGAAAGACACAAAGAATATTGGGCAGTTATAAAATGATTTATCCCTATAAGGCACAGCAGCTCGTCTGAGAGACTCTCATGAGAGTCAGAATCTGTTAGAAATACATTTGGGGGGAGGAGTAGAAAAGCTGGCCACAGTGGCTTAAGGAAATGAAGTCTTTTATCCCTTGACAGAGAGATAATGTAAATGTGGGGAGCCCCGGATCTATGCCTCGGAATAGTGCCACTGCAGAGACCCCAGTTCTCAGGCCGTGTGCCTTAGCATGCAGGCACTCACCCTCACTATTTCCTGCCTTATCCACATCTCCTGGCTGCCCTTCCTCTGGACATCACATCTGTATTTCAGACTTCAAAAGAGCCAGAAGGACATGGAGCGGTCTAGGCAAAACTCAGTGATTCTAAGCCTTTTTAATGAGACTGGTAAAGCTACCCTGGAGACCGGCATGATGATTTTCCTCTAGCCATTTTCTGCTGATCACCATGTCTCGATGAGAAAAAGCATCTCAGATTTGTCTTTCTATAACCGGCTCAGTGAGTTTAATACAATTGCCTTCAGGTGCATCCATTTTGTTACAAACGGCTTCATTCTTTATGGCTGAAAAGCATCTCCATTGTACCCATACATGACCTTTTCATTATGCACTTCTCTGCTGTTGGACATTTGGATCGATTCCACAGCTTAACTACTGTGGCTGGACCTGCAGAAAACAGTGGTATGCTATGCAGTGTGGTGTGTTGACTCCAAGCGAATACCAAGGGGTGGCACAGCTCAGTCACGTTACAGATCTAGTTAGCTTAGAACACTGTGTAGTGTAGAAGCTGGAAGGGTTCACATGCTCCCCAGCAGTGTACTTAGGACCCCCTTTGTCTAGGTCCTAGCCAGCATTCGTTGTCTGTTTTCTTAATGACTGACATTCTGACTAGGGTGAGATGGAATCTTAATGTAGTTTTGATTCACCTTTCTCTGATTGCTAGTGAGATTGAACTTTTTTTTTT
>NC_022009.1:115004526-115004996 GCF_000317375.1 Microtus ochrogaster
GCCTGGCAAGTGCATTATTCTGGCCTGACTTCAGTTCAACAAATCTCCTTCATTTCCCCCTTTTTGTTTAGTCATATTTTGTAACGTAATGTTGAATACAGCTGCTCAATGTTGAGTCTTTTCTTGATATTGGGAGGCTTTCTTCCCCAGACCATTAAAAATAGCAATACCAAACAAACAATCAATGTAAACATTACAGCATAGGAGAAGCTTGCCATCTTAGCTTGATTAAATGAATTGAACTTCCCCAAGCCATCAGCAATACCTTCCAATAATCTGTCACCAGATAGTCCATGCAATTGTTCTGCAAACGTATGATTACTATCAGAGAGTAATTTCAATGTTTCTTGAGTCACATTACCATGATTTAATAATTGTTTTCCCACCTTATCCCAAGGGAACAAGGTCTGATTCAAATGTGCTGAGCTGGGTCACATTCTAATTACATCTTTTTTTAAAAAATATTTATT
>NC_022009.1:115005096-115021658 GCF_000317375.1 Microtus ochrogaster
ATATATAATTTTTTCAATGAGTTCCTGCTAAAAATATTACATGGGAAAATGTAAGGATCTCCAAGAGGTACTGCACATGTGACTTTTTTAAAAATATTTATTTATTATTTATGTATACAATATTCTGTCTGTGTGTATGCCTGCAGGCCAGAAGAGGGCACCAGACCTCATTATAGATGGTTGTGAGCCACCATGTGGTTGCCGGGAATTGAACTCATGACCTTTGGAAGAGCAGGCACTGCTCTTAACCACCGAGCCATCTCTCCAGCCCCCTCTAATTACATCTTAATGATAACTGTAAGATAACAACTTGATCACCTAACATAACCACAGCTGATTCTAAATTTGTGATTCCAATACGCAGCCTATATCTTTGAGTGTTCGAGTTGTGTCGAGTCCTTGAAAGGAAATAAGTATTGCCGTGCAGAGAACAGTAGGACGAGTAGGAGAGAAGAGAAACACTTCTAATAGTGCCTCCCTTGGGAGGTGTGGTGAAGACCTTGTACGTGAAGAGCTATGCGGGATGAGTGACATACATTTTTCTGAATCAGAATTCCATTTTTAAATATTATGTACATGTTGAATGTTTTGATGAAGGGCTACTCCGGGAGTTGCAGCAGTGGCAGTAATAGCAATATTTCCCAACACATTGGCAATAATTAGTCCAATATATATGATAGAACATAGACATGGAAAGAGATTCTGTCCATGTTTAATCCATCTGTCCAGGCATCAAAACACCAATTTGGGCTCAAAGTACATCAGTGCTCTGAGAGTTCAAACAAACAGGCATGATGAACAATTGGAACAAGATACATATCCTTCAGATTGATTCCAAGTAGTTTTCCAGTCATAAAATAAGGAAGATGAACACATACCATAATATTCTGAAATACTTATTTTATAAAAACAGGACAAAGTCTCATTATTAGAAGTATTTTTCTATATATTCCCTCTCCAGGCCCAAATATTACCCAATGGTGACAAGAGGAGATGGATGTTGGTGTGTATTTGTCAGCACTGTCCCTCCAAGACTGGCAATCAAGTGAAATCTTGAATAAGAAGGTGGAGTCCATGTTCAGCTGGCCAGAATAAACCACAGAGTTTCGGATGGATCCAGATTTGAATGGGGAGACACCGGGAGGAATAAGAAGGGGCTTAGAAAGATTTTCAGGCCTTTTTGATCTGGGAAGGTGGAGCGGCAGGGTCAGCTGATCGTTTCCCCATCACTCTGTGGATCTGTCCTGTTTCTACACCAATATCTCACTCCCGAGTTCCTATTGATAAAAGAATAATTAATATAAATGCTGCATCTAGCACCCAACACTTGGCTTTATTAGATCACACTAAGGTGCTCCTGAAAAAATACAAAGAGGAGATTCTATTAATTACCTAGAATATAAGATAGATTTACAAAAAAATTCAACCACAGAAGGAAAAAAATCAAGAGAGATCCATTACAAACTCTTTTTTAAAAAATATTTATTTATTATGTATACAATATTCTTTCTATGTGTCTGCCTTCAGTCCAGAAGAGGGCACCAGACCTCATTACAGATGGTTGTGAGCCACCATGTGGTTGCTAGGAATTGAACTCAGGACCTTTGGAAGAGCAGGCAATGCTCTTAACCACTGAGCCATCTCTCCAGCCCCCATTACAAACTCTTAATCATTTTCAAAACTTGCTGGGAGATATTAACTGGCTACAGCCCACAATTGGATTAACAACTCACGAGTTAAGCAATTTATTTCAAACCTTACAAGGTGATAAGAACTTAAATAGTCCAAAAAGATTATCAGTTGAGGCTGAGCGAGAAGTGGCTTTGGTAGAATAGAAATGGCAGGATGCCCATGTGGATCGCTTGAGTGCGGAGCTGGTTTGTATTCAGGTTATCTGACCTTCTATACATTCTCCCACAGGAATTCTTATGCAGAGAAAAGATATCTTAGAATGGAAATTTTGCCACACAAACAGAGTAAAAAAAAAATAAAGACACAGGAAGGAATATGGAGGGGCTTAGATTCAAGAGCCTTTTCAGTCTGGGAAGACGGAGAGGCAGGGCCAGCTGACTATTTCTCGGTTGCTCTGTGGGACCCCAATATCTGACTCCTGTGTTTTAACTGATGAAAGAATCACTTATGTAAATGCTTCAGCTGGAGATGACATTCATCCCACCCCTAGGTACTGCTAACCCCTCAGACTCATTATTAAGGGTGGTGACCCTGTCATTACAGAACTGTCTTAATCCTTTGCCTTTCCATTTGGTGCATGCAGAACCTACAGAGCTCTAATTTATGACCACGCCTTTGAAGAATTAATAAGAACTCGCACCTCTGCTCCTCTACATTTCCCCCAACGTACCCTTCCACTTAACTCTGAGAAAACGGAGTGTGGCAAGGGGGAAATGAAGTGGAATGATAGGCTCATTGGTAATATTTCCTTCAACCCCCTAGCTATTAAAATAAACAGGTTCTTCTTACCTTCATTTTTGGTTCTATTATGAATAACTGTCCACTAGACACAACTTTAAAACAATGAACTTCACGCCCAATACAAGTAGGAAGTCCTTCTACTCCTATTTAAAAAGTTTAAACCCTCTTCTTTGGGAACTGTCATGGGGTCCTTTAGTATAAAATGGAATCGTGGGATCCCCAGTGCACTACTTCCTTAAGGGATGGTTGGGATTATAAGCTCAGTAAGAAAAACACCTTGCTTCGCTTACTTGGCTAACATGGCCAAGAACAAGGTTTCAGGTGCTTTATTTTGTCCCAGATGAAGAACTATCTCTTCTCCTTTGTTGGCTAATATTTGCAGCTGCCCCCAGGTAGGAAAGGAACAATTCACTGTGGAAGGTAATGCTTCCACAAGACTTCTGTTGGAGTCCTTAGGTCTGTTATGTACGGGAGCTTATCATTGCAAATAAGACTGCATGGATTTCTTTCTTTCTTTTTTGTATTCCTTATATTATGTCTCTTGTTTTTACCATTCTAGCTAAAACTTCCAGCACTATACTGAGAATGGAGAAAATAGACACTCTTGTCTGCTTTAGTAGAAATTAAGCATATCTTTTAAAAAGTAACTATAATTTATGTTGCAGTAAATTTCAGTATTTATTATGAGTATATAAAACATACATAACTTACGGAGCTGAAGAAATGGCCCGGCCATTAAGATCATTGCTACTCTTTCAGAGGACCAGAGTTCGATTCTCAGCTCCCATGTTGGGCAGCTTAAAGCCACCTGTAACTCTGGCTCCAGGGGATCTGACACTTTCTTCTGACTTCTTCTTTCATATACATAGAGTACACACTTACACAGACGCACATACATACACATACAGATACATCTCAGTAATTTTTGTATGTTCCTCTTGTATCTTAGCAGATATCTTGTTGAGTTCACTTATTAGTTCTAGGAACTTTTCTTGGGATTTCCTCTCTCCTGGCAGAGAGTGCACAGAATTTGTGCCTGCTGTTTTTTAAACATGTGGTCTTGTTCTCCAGTGAAATGATTTGGACCTGGTGGTTTGGAGGTGGGAATGGGGAGATTTTCCAAGTTTCACATTCCAGGTCCTTCGTAGTGAATGAGTGACTCACGTCCGTTTACATTAAGAGAGTATTGCTCGTTGGTGGACTTAAGGAAATGGTCTATTGCATCCAAGTTGTTGAATTTATATGTGTAGATTCATTATAGATTTCCCTCATTAGTATGAAATTTTGCCAGTTCCTTATGTATCTCCTTCTGAAGCCGTTCCAAAGCATTACAGATGTTAATTTTTGTTTCTTTGTCTCAGAGCCGATGGACCGCTACAAATGGACTGGTGATCTGCTTTTGCTGAACTCTACTGATAATTCCTGGAAACTGTTTCTGTTTTCCCTTTTCTTAGTTTATTTCCTTCAGTAACATCTTCAGAAGGACATGACTTTGAGTCCCTCCTCAGATCCTACAGAACTGGAACCGTAGATGGCTGAGCCGTGGGTGCTGGAAACTGAACCCAGGCCTCTGGAAGAACAGCTGCTTTTAAACTGTGAGCCAGCCTTCCAGGCCCTAGATCGAGCATTTTAAGGATACGTGACGGGGTGAAAGCCTCAGTGACTACATCACCCAAGCTGCACCATTTCCTGCCAGCTCGCCCCGCCTCCCACACCCTCCCCCTCCACAGGCCCCGCCCTTTGCTCCACGTGTATTTTCGACCCGCTCACTCGCTCCTTTCACTGGCGTCCTTCTGCACATGGGATTTCCGGTCCTCCTCTCGCGACATCTTCCCAGTGGCGTGGCTAGCTGAGGTAACTGTGAGGGATCCCGGGGCGGGCGGAGCTGACGGCTGAGTTTGTGCCTCCGCTTGTCAGGCAGGAGCCGGTTCCTTCTGGGGTCGCGGTGCGGCTCCTGTCTCCTGCCGAGGGCAGAGGAGGGAGCGGGCCGGGAGGTGCAGGCCGGCCGCGAGCGGACCGCGTGGGTGCTGGAGCGCGGGGCGGGGAGGGGCGGCGGCCGGACCCACGCGGGGCCGCGGCGGGAGGCCTGGGGTCGTGGGTGCCGGGCGCCTTGGGGTCCCCGGAGCTGCCCCGCCCGGGAGACGCCCCGGGGTGCAAAGCTCACCGGTCCTCCCCTTCTTTTGATAGATCCGGAGCGATGGAGTATATGACAGAACCCGCTGACCGCAGCCCGGGACACATGTGAGTTGTGAGCCCCGGAAAACTTCCTGAGGAAACTTTCAATAGCAGGAGCCCTTTTCTCAATTGGGGGGGGGGGAAATGAAGTTTTAATCCCTTAAGAAATCTAGTTAAGTTATTCAGTTCATTTTAAGTTCGGTCTAGAGAATGCATGCTTCGGGAAGGGGTTTACTAGACGTCTGCTGGAGAGACAGTGCGCTGCGTAGTCATTCTCCACACGTGGATATTTTCATTTATAACTCGGAACCTCCGACATACGAGCCACACGCTAAGTGCTCACATACGGAAGTTTATTATACTTTTTAAAATATATTTAGCTCAGGAAGTTAATTATATTTTTCTTTTGGGCAACAATGTCAGTGGTTAACAACCTTTATTTATTTTTTTTTAATTTTAATTGCTTCAGATAGAGCCCTACTGTGTAGCCCCAGTTGGCAGGAAATTCGTGCTGTAGCCAGGACCTGTCCCTCCCGCCTTAGCCTCCCAAATGCTGAAATTACGTCGAGCCCAGTTCACAAAATTTTTCTGCGTCCAGTCCACTAGAGTTATACTCTTGTCTATAGCTTCAGTAGACGTAGGTGCTCTTCCTGTCCTGTAGTTTAGTGTAGTTTTCTTTTTAAAATTAATTTTTAACATAAAAAGTAATGGTTTCATTATGACATTTTGATGTATAGTGTGTATATGAGTACACATATATTTAACATTGTTCAGGGCTCATATTTCCCTTACCACTGTGCTTCACCGCCCCCCACCCCCTCCCTTCCTGTAATAATGTCCTTTCTGTTTTCATGTTATATGTACGTTTTCCTTTACCGTGAGTCCCAGTAACTGAACTGTTTCTAATGTGGAGATCGTGCTCAGAATAACAACATCTGTGTATTCAGATGCGTCCTAAACTGGTCAGTGTTTACAAGATTAAAGAGAAACTGCTCTTCCGTGCTCTGTTTGTCTTGTTGTTTCTTTGTTTGCTGTTGAGACTGTCACCATGTTAAGTCCTGGCTGTCCTGGAACTCAGAGATCTGCCTGTTTCTGCCTCCTAGGTGCTGTGATTAAGGTGCTCACCACCACACTGGGCTGTCTTATATTGTTCACGTGGAATGTGCCTTGGTGTTTGCCACTGATGTTATGCTATTGTTATTTGCATTGTTAATCTTTTTTATTCTTTTCCGGCTTTGAAGAAGGGATGATGAAGGACAGCATTTCTATCACTGCCTGAAGTTCTTTCACACAGTGCCATGCTTTTGGCATTCTCAGAATTGTAGCTCTCCTTGGTCCAGGGCTCTTCTTCACTCTGTCTTTAAGGTTGCTTTATTTCTGCCTTAGGGAGCCAGCCTTCCATGCCCCACCCCCATTTGAAACAGCGCCTCCTTATAGAGTTCTGACTGGCCTGGGACTCACAGATTAGTGTTCCCTGATTCTTGATTGTTGAGATTAAAGGGGGTTCCCACCATGCTCAGTTTGTCTTTTTTGTTTGTTTGTTTTTTAAGTTGCATTAATGTGCATGAGTGTGTGTATGTGTGTGTACCACGTGCGTGCAGGAGCCCACAGAGATCAGAAGAGGGGTTGAATCTCCTGGAGCTGGAGTTACAGATGGTTGTGAACTACTACTTGGGTGCTAGAAATCGATCTTGGGTCTATGGTTTGGTAGGGTTTTATACATACATACATATACATACGTGTATATATATATATAATTTTATTTACCTGGTGAATTTATAAGATCTAATTGGAATTTTTTTTTGCTTTATTTTCTCAAGCTTGTGCTGTGAGTGTGGCGTTCCAATTAGTCCAAATCCTGCCAATGTTTGTGTGGCCTGTTTACGAAGTAAAGTTGACATCAGCCAAGGTGTTCCAAAGCAGGTCTCCATTTCTTTCTGCAAACAGTGCCAAAGGTATAGTATAGTAATTAGTTGTTTAACTTTCTTAAGTTTCTACTCATGCAGAGAGAGAGCCCCTGTGCTGAGAATACACCAAAGTACACAGAAGGAAGCATGTGCAATTGGGATTTAACTTCTACTTAGGTTGATGGTACTAAGGATTTAATAATTTGCAACTTTATAGTGTGTGTTCTACGGTCCTACTCATCTGGTAAAGATGATAAAGGTATTTGTATAAATAGCATTTTGAATTTGACAGTAGAAGATGACTTCTGAGAGTTGATATTTCGTTCGTCTTTGGTTTCATTCTCTTAGTTGTTGGTGTAAGCTATTTACATCTGGTGGTCCATTGAGAGACACAAAACTTGCTGGTGAATATGAAAATTATATGCCTGTATTTTCCAAAACAGCACTTGGCTTTGTTTATATGGAGATTGTCTGGACCTTCCCAAGAATTCAAAGTGTGTCTCCCCAGAATAATATCTCTGTGTGCACATATATAAGTCCATGTACTTAGTGTATTATCTCAGGCAGTTTACAGTGTTTAAGCCTGATAATGAGGCTGCTGATTTGTTATAAATGTTTAGTATTAGACAATGAATTGGGACACCTAGTTTATCTTGGATTTCTTACCAACTAGTTTTCTGTATGGCTTAGATATAGTCTCTCTAAGTCTGAACTTTCTCATGAGAATGAAGGGATTTTATTAGATGATAGGTAATATTTGAAAGTATTATAAACATGGTTTTTATTGAACCTTGAAATGTGTGTGCCCAAGCTTGGCTAACTAAGGCTTATTATGAAAATTTGTTTTTCAGCTTAAAAATTGAAATAGAATTTGGTGTGGAACTGTTGTTGATACACAGTGCTATGCTGTACTGTTTCTATTTTTTTGTCTGTGAGAAATTAACATTTCTTAAACATTTTAGAAGTAAAAAATAAACAATTTTAGTGTAGTTTTCTGTTGATTTTTATGTGTTTGTCAGTATAGCTTCTAGGAAATTTTGGGCATTTTGCCGTCCTTATTGGAACTTGTAAAAATTTTATTTTATTGGTGTATGTGTGGGCATGTGCATAGGAGTGCAATGCCCTGAAGGCCAGGGGCATCGAATCTCCTTAGAGCTAGACTTGCAGGCATTTGTGAGCTGCCAGTATTGAGTGCTGGAAACCCAGCTTGAGTCTTAACTACTGAGCCGTTTCTCCAGCCCTCCTCACTGGAATTTTGTATTTTTTTTAAACATTTATGGATTTGTTTTGTATGTATGTGCACTTTGTTGTCAGAGGACAACTTGGACTTGGTTCTCTTCTTTCTTCCATTATGTGAACTCAGATTGTCAGGCCTGGCAGCATGCACTTTGATCTCTGAGCTATCTTCAGTGCCTCCTAACTGCGATTTTACTAATTGAGGTGATAAAACAGATAGTAGATATCTCATATTGGCTTTCTCAGAATTTCAGTTTTGAGCTAAAGACAGTGGTCTCTCATGAGGTTTTTAATCTTTTGGATTAAGGTTTCAGAGTAGCTTTGAGTATTGGTTCTGGTTAATAATCAGTGTAAGTTATGCAGGGTCTAAAGAAATGAATGGCAGACTTAGTGTGTTATCTTCTTTCAGATACTTTCAGCCGCCAGCATCATGGATACAGTGTGCTTTAGAGTCCAGGGAGCTTCTTGCTTTGTGCTTGAAAAAAATTAAAGCTCCTCTAAGTAAGGTAGGTGGGATGGTTAAAACACTCAATTTCAGAAAATCCTTCCGTGTGGAATTTGCTTTGTTTTGGTGACTGTTGTTTGTTTTGCTCCTATTTTTCTTTTCCTTTCATCTACTTTTTGGTGCTGGAGATTAAACCAAGGACTTTGCCCATATTTGCCAGTTACTCTACCACTGAGCCATTTTGCTAGTCCCATTACAAATGTTTTGATCACACACACTTAATTTTTATAATGCCCTTTATTCAGCAGTAATATTTTTATTTATTAGAAAAATTTGGGGACTTGTTTGTTTTTATTTTGTGTGTATGGGTGTTTTGCCCGCATGTATGTCTGTGCAGTGTGTGTGTGCAGTGCTTTTGGAAGCCAGAAGATGTTGTTGGGATCCCCTGGAACTGGAGTTCCAGATGCATGGGATCTGGAAATTGAACTCGGGTCCTCTGGAAGAACACTAAGTGCTCTTAACCACTGAGCCATTGCTTCAGCTCTAGCAGTAATACTTTTAAGGTCTGGAATCTTTCAAGCTCTTGATTTATTTGTCTAGGGTTTTTTTTTTTTTAATTGTCTGGAGGGAAACAATGTAGTTATGACAACTAGAAGGGAAAGGAAAGAGATGCTCCATTGAATAGAGAACATAGTAAAATGATTTTAGGGTTGTTAGATGGGGCAGAAGAGACTGAAGAACCATATGGAAATTAACTGAAGGAAATGGAAAGGAGACTGACAGTTAGGGTAAGGACAAAGGACTCGATACCATTGGCAATTGCCTGTCTAAGGAGAAGTGTGGTGAGCCTTCTGAATGCTGAAGTGGATATCAGAGTCTCCCGTTCTGCAGATGGAGCTGAGAGCCTTTAGACAGAGCACAGACCTATTTAGTGCTGTGTACATTTCCTCCTCTTAACTTCCACAGAGAGAAATGGGGGGTGGTGGCAGCAGTGGTGTGGAGGACTATAAGATTGCAGGGCGTTGGTTAGGAAGCTGCTCATTTTCTGTTTGACTTGGTTTCTTGACTACTGGGATTTGCTGTAGCCTCCTCAGTCATAATTGGGTGGGTTTTCCGCTTTAGTACTGCATCTGCCGTGGCTAGTCTTTTCTCACCAGGCAATATTTGATACAATTTTAATCTGCTTGCTCACACTTTTTAGTCTGTTATTTAACAGATTTCTCTCTGCACCTCCAGACCAGTATCATACTGTGTGTGTCACAGATGCCATGAAGCGATCTTTCTCTATTAAACCTGTTGCTTATTTGTGTCAAAAAAAAAAAAAATGGTATTATCTAGCTGCCTAGCGGGATACTTGGACTCTGTGCTGGTGTATGTTCTCTTCTTTCTAATCTATAGATATTAAATCTATAGAATTATCTCCTAAGTAGCTGCTCTTGCTTCTCTTATTTCTGGTTCCTCTTAGTTCAGGTTTCTACTCAGATTATTACAAAGGCTCCATCTTGTTCTCTCAGTCTTTGTGTTCAAAGTTCTCATTCTAGCCTGTTTTATATTCAGTTCATCAAGATTAGCAAACTGTTTTTAGTTCCTCATCTGGCAGTGAGTGTTACAGTTATGTAGTCAGTACATGAATACTTCTCAAAAGAATGTCCATTTTTTCTTTCTTAACTTATTTTATGTACCTTGGTGTTTTGCCTGCATGTATATCTGTGTGAGGGTGTCAGAAGCCCCAGAACTGGGGTTATAGACAAGTGTGAGCTGCCGTATGGGTGCTGGGAATTGAACCTGGGTCCTCTGGACGAGCAGCCAGTGCTCTCAACCACTATCTCTCCAGCAAATGTCCATTCTTAGAAGGGGAGGAGGGAAATCTGTAGTCCAACATAGAAAGATACTAACTTGAATAGACGCTTTTATTTACGGAATAATTGTGTTACTTTTGCATAATGAAGTCATTAGTTTGTTATTTAAAAAATTTTATATTTATATATTTTAAGAGCAGTAGCTTTTTTTTATATAGTTCTTTCTTGGCTTACTGTGCAGCCAATGGATTGCCCTTTCACGTGCTGCTTTTGTTGCCATGGCTTTAGTGATAGACCTTTTATTTGTTTGTACTGAGTGTTGTAATGATGTTAACCCCATGTTCCTTCAAAGATCTGAGTTGTTTATGAATGAGGTATTCATCTTTCCATCTCTCAGATGGGGACTTAAGTTTCCGTTCTTTTCTTCAATATTTTATGAAGGTTCGCCTTGTCTATGCATGCTTTGTTTGGACTGAGCCCCATTCCAAGAGGCTTAAAGTTAAATTGACAATTCAGAAAGAGGTAAGCTATTCATTTTTCCTTTAATATGGTTACAATAGAAGTCGTGAGAATGAGGGACTAATATTAAATTATTTTATGGACTAAATGCTTTAAAAGGAAGAGTATAATTTAAATCTTAGTCTTTTGTTATCTTTTAATCATCTGACTTATAATTGGGTCAATTAGTGGGTTCAGTAGTCTCATTAAAGGTTTTGTTTTTGTTTTAAGATAGGCTCTCACTAGGTAGCCCTTGCTGGTCTAGCGCTTACTAAGTAGAGATCCTCCTGCCTTTGCCCCTGAGTGCTGGCATTAAAGGCAGTGTGCACCACCATGCCCAGCCCTCAGTTATTTTTAGCAGCTGTATGTTGTTGGTGCCTGTAATCCCAGGGTTGTGAGGACTAAAATTCAGTTCCTGGCACCAACATTGGGCACCTTTCAGCCACCTGTAATTCCAGTTCCAAGGGATCTAGCACTTATTTCTGGCCTCTATGGCTGCCTGCACTCATGTGCACATCTACACACAGTTAAAAGTTAAAACTTTTTAGAAATCAAAAATAATTAATTTTAAAAAGATTGAAGTTAAAACATTAGGTAAGTCTCAAGTTTGACTTATTATCTTATATCACAGTAGCAGAATCAGAATCTCTGGATTTGTTTGTTTATTATTATTTTCCTGAAGTACTAAAGATCAAGCCTAAGATCTCAAGTGTGCCAGGTGAGCTCAGTACCATAAAGCTTTGTATACTCGTAGACTGTATTTAGAAAGCTTCCCAGGCAACTTTTCATTGTTTGTGGAGAATTTCCTTCTTACTATTCTTCTAAAAGTGAATTCTTTGTGCATCACACACATAGGCACACATACATATATACACAGCATGTCCACATATATATAACTTTAAAAAAAATTTTAGGTTGAGTTTGCAAACTCAGTATATAGCCACAAATCCTGCTCTTCTTCCCAAATGCTGAAATTTTAGGTGTGTGCCAGCATGCCAGGTTTATACGGTAGTGGGAATCAAGTGTGACAGACAAGCGCTCTCCCAGTCAAGCCACATCCCTACCCCCAAGTTTTTAAAAAAATATGTTCACAACCACTTTTTCTAGAGGTAAACTTAAAATGGTAATCTAATACTTGGAATTCATGTGTACCTTTCTTAAAACAGTATAACTTACCACTGGGGTGAGTGTTGTAGGAAGGCTGTGTGTTTGTTCCTGGTTGCCCAGACCCGAAATAATCACACATTATATTTATTATTTATAAAATATTTATATTTTTAAAATTTCTATTTATAAACTATTATTTACAACACTGCTTGGCCTATTAGCTTATGCATATTTCTGGCTAACTCATATCTTAAATGAATCCATCTTCATTAATCTGTATCCCCACAAGACTGTGGCTTATCAGTTCTGACGTCTGTCTCCAGTGGGGCTTCACAGCTTTTCCCTGATTTCGTCTTCTTTCAGCATTCAGTTTGGTTTTCCCCACATAGCTCTACTCTTTTGCCCTATCACAAGCCAAGACAGTTTCTTTATTAACCAATGGCATTCCCAGCATATGGAGGGAAATCCCACATCAGGGAAGTAGCTCAGTGGTAGAGTGCTTGGCCAGCGTGCATCAGGCCCCATGTTCAATCCTTGTATGTTCCCTCTCTTCTCCCAAAATAGGTAGTATAGCTTAATTTTATAATTTTAACTTTATCTTACTGGTGTCCTTAATGCATTCAGAGAAAAAAGTTTCAAATTACTTATTTTTCTTCTTTAATAAAGAAAGCGGTCCCTATTGGACAGAGCTGTAAGAGTAAAGGAGTGCAATTGCTTTCTTTTCCAGGTGATGAATGGTGCTATCCTTCAGCAAGTGTTTGTGGTGGACTATGTTGTTCAGTCCCAAATGTGTGGAGACTGCCATAGAGTGGAAGCTAAGGATTTCTGGAAGGCTGTGATTCAAGTTAGGCAGAAGGTACTGAAAACAGATAACGAGTGAATTCTGTAACATGAACTTAGCATTGCCCATTATAAATAGCTGATAAAACCTTTGTTCCCTTGATGTATGACCAGAATCTAGGTTTCTGGAACATTCAACTTTGGAAATACATCACTATTTTATGTTTTAGTTAATTTTTTAAAAAAAGATTTATTTATTTATTTATTTATTTATTTATTTATTTATTGTGTATACAGCATGTGTGCCTGCAGGCCAGAAGAGGGCACCAGATCTCTTTATAGATGGTTGTGAGCCACCATGTGGTTGCTGGGAATTGAACTCAGGACCTCTGGAAGAACAGTCAGTGAGTGCTCTTAACCTCTGAGCCATCTCTCCAGTCCGTTTAGTTAATTTTTAAAAGATGTTTTTGTTTGAAAAATCAATGTGCTATATCTGCAGATGATATATGTGTACTATACTTATTAATGTTTTTTGGCATATAATGTACTGATTGTTAATGCATGGATGTTTAGACTCTTCACAAGAAAACGTTCTACTATCTGGAGCAGTTGATTCTGAAATATGGAATGCATCAGAATACACTGCGTATCAAAGAGATTCATGGTGAGTTCAAATTGAAAAGAATTGGAAACTATCTAAATTTTCTTTCAGTTATCCCAAATAACATTGTCTTTCTCAGCTTTTGAAGCAATTGCAAATTCTTTTAAAAAAAATCATGTGCATATATGTACACGTGTAAAAAGAAATTCTTAATTTAATATCTACATTATGCATGTTGTTTAATTTAGGAATTGAGTTTTGAGTTTTCTTCTGTTAGCTGATACTAAACACACATGTTAGTGGCTATTGTAGATAACACGTATCTAGAACTATTTTTTTTTCCTGTGGTGATGTACCTCTGTCCCAGTTCATTTATTAAGCATTTAGTTTATGATAGATGCCATTCTTTGTCCTTGGAATATAATGCTGTATTAATATTAGTTCTTGCCCACTATGTGTTGTTCGTCTTGAAGAATAAGCTAGTGACAGAAACTCATCAAGAACTTGTTTCATATGAGAAAGATTGCTCTGATTGGAAGATCTCTTAAGTTCTACTTTTTCTCTGTATTTTATGTGCTGAGAGGTAATGTGTGATAGATAGAATTCAGTATAAACTCAGTAAATAAAGAGGGATAAATACATAGTGAAATATCTGAATGGAGTTCTGAAACAAAAAATTTCATGGTAGTTTCTAAGTTCTGCCTCAGAATATGCTGGGTTTTGTTTGGCATGGTTTCTTTGATGGTGGCAGGGATTGCCATCTGGGTTTCATGTGACTGCCCCTGAATGACACTGTAGGCTTATAGCATTCACTGTAGATGCAGCACACTTTTATATATATATTTGATGGCAATGCCATAGTTCTGAAATTAATAATTTAAAATTTAAATATTTTGAAGCAAACGCAAGATTCCCGCTACTAATAGGTTTTGGTTGGTGTTACTGTTAGACAAGAGTTGTTTTTCTAAGTCACTTTTTAAAATATAGGATTTCTGATGGTGACTGTTCTTGAAGAAATGACCAAAGTCCTTAAAAAAGAAAGCAGTATCAGTTATGTGAAAACGTAATCTGTGCCTCTACATTGAAAGTATTAGTGGTAGGCATAGGGTTGTCTGCATCATGAAACAGTTTAGTGATACCGTGTCTTAGGGCTTCTGTTGCTATGAGGAGACTCTATGGCCACAGCAACTCTTATAAAGCCTTTAATTGGGGCTAGTTAATGGTTCAGAGGTTGTTAATGGTGGGAAACTGGCTTGCTGGCAGACATGGTACTGGAGGAGTACCTGGGATTTCTATATCTGGATTGGCAGGCAGCAGGAGGAAGAGACATTTGGCCTGGCTTGGGCATCTGAAATCTCAAAGACCTCCCCCAGTAACACACTTCTTCCATCAAGGGTATGCCTCCTGAAAGTGCCATTCCCTATGAGCCTGTGGGGGCCATTTCCATTCAAACCACCACACTTGTGTACACGATTCCTTTATTGATTGCCTAATCCCTTGGGGAAAGTGTGCTGAGTTATGCCTGATGAAGAAACTCAAAGCTGGGTGTGGTGTTGCATGTCTGTTGTCTTGGTACTTGGGAGTTGGAGGCAGGAGGAGTGAGCGTTTGAAGGTTGTCCCCTGTATAAGCCTGCCTGGGCAACATGAGAGTCTGTTGGATTGCTTGTTTGCCCTCAGTTCATTCATATTCTAGCGAAGGACCATAGTAGAAATTATTCTCACAGAATGTTTCGTTGGCAAAAGACTAAATTCATTTTTAAAATTACTGCCAAAGCCCCAGTGCTGCAGGTTTAACAACCCTTCTTCTAGCTAAAGTCTTTTTTCATTACTAATTTTTGACTTAAATGAGTGTTTTCCTTAACTTGTGTATTAGTAACTTAAACAACATTGTAGTTAGAGTTGGAGAGATGACTCCTCAGGGAAGAGTGCTAGTTGTTCTTTTAGAGGACTGGAGTCTGGTCCAAGCACCCATTTTCAGTGGTTTAAAATCCACCTTCAATTCTAACTCCAGGCAATCTAATGCCTTCTTCATCGTGTAGGCACCTTGCACACGTGTGTACTCAAACATACACATTAATAGAAACAAAGTATATATTTAAAAATAATTCTAAACATTCAAATTGTATAGAAATTACCCTTATTTGTCTCATCTCTAGAGGTAATGTAGTTCCTTAAAACAGTGTACTCTGTAACTTGTCGGTAGTTGCTCTCATGAAGTGCTCTGTGACTCTGATGCTTTTAACTGTTTGGAAGACTTTCAGGAACACTGCATTTACTTCCATTTAATTATTTTTAATTGTTCTCTGATAGTCCTTAGTGGATATATAAATTGATTTATTAGTAGACTTATATTTTACTTTTTGCTGCTGGAAATAGCAGTGAATAACTATCCTTTTGTTCATCTTTGTGTATATGTGGTGGTTTTTCTTGGGAATTGATTTAAGAATTGGAATTGCTGGACAGGAGAATCCAAATATAAACTTTGATGTCCCATAACAGTGCTAGTATACTACTTTCCCAGCACAAGTGAGCTTTTCATTTTTCCTGACACTTGCTGGTAATGGTTAGAACTGGGTTGGCCTTTCTAAATTTTGCACACGTGATGACATATTGTTTTAATCTGTACTTCTTGATTAGTAATAAGGGATAAAAGTTTTCTTATGCATTTAATCATTTTGTTTCTAGTGTGAGTCATCTGTTGTTAGTTACCTTCACTCATGTATCTAATTTGTCTTGTTTTGTATGTGTTTTTAGGGTGTTGGTTACCT
This sequence comes from Microtus ochrogaster, assembly GCF_000317375.1. Lineage (NCBI taxonomy): Eukaryota > Metazoa > Chordata > Mammalia > Rodentia > Cricetidae > Microtus > Microtus ochrogaster. Next base: position 115,020,846 of record NC_022009.1, read on the forward strand.
TCCGGCACTAAGAATAATACTTGTTGAAGTCAATTTTCTTTTTTTCCTTTTCTCATATTTTTAAAAATTTTAAAACATTCTCATACATTACATTTTATTTGTATTCTTCCCTCCCAACTCCTTTCAGATGCTGCCTTCCAACTTTATGTTCTTTCTCTCAGCTGGTCTGATCTCAGAGTCTTATTTGTAGCTTAGCTCTGCTTACTGTGGCATACAGGGTGCTAGTGAACGTGGCTAGTTTTAGGGGTGAAGCTATTTTGAGTTGTTTACCTTCCTGTTTACTATGCATCCCTGCAGGATGGAATGTTTTAATCTTGGAAAACTGTATGCAACACCATCTAATCAAATTCTTTCAATTTTTAGTCATGCTTTTTTTATTCTTGAGGACTGTTAGTCAGTTTAATTAAGATAACAGAAATATCCCATTTTTTATATGCTTTACTTTTGCGGGGAGGAGGGTTTTTGAGACAAGGCTTCTCTGTGTAACAGCTCTGGCTGTTCTGGAACTCGCTTCATAGACCAGGCTGATCTTGAACTCACAGATAATCTGCCTGCCTCTGCTTCCCTAATGTTGGGATTAAAGGTGTGCACCACCACCCCCCAGTTTATGCTTTATAATTTTAATTCGTAGTTGGGTCCTAACTCTTTAATTGATGCAAAGTATCTAAATTCGTCATTTATCAGTTAAATGCCGTTGATCCTCTTTTAAGGTCTTTTGATTAAATAAGGTCTTTTTCTGCAATCTCAAGTTTGCATGAACTTTTATAATAGCCTCATGCTGTCTTAATTTCATATAAGTCCTGTGAATTTGCT
>NC_022009.1:115022093-115037358 GCF_000317375.1 Microtus ochrogaster
TGCGCCACCACCGCCCGGCTTGTAAAATATTCTTTTCCTTTTATCTCATGGTCTTGAATTTTGTTCTTGTGACTTAATGTGAATCTTTTCATTTTTTAGCTTCTTATCTGATTTTTTGTCTGCCTTTTCGACAAACAGTTCTTAATATCCCCAACATGTTTTGGCTATACAATTTTCTAATAATATATTTTACTTATGGGTTTAATTTGTGATGTGGCCATGTTACAGGAAAACCTTATTTTATAGAACCATTTTTATTATATTTTTAGATGGTTTGGATTTCTACTATTCTTCAAAACAACATGCTCAGAAGATGGTGGAGTTTCTTCAGGGTGCAGTTCCCTGCAGGTACGTTGTGAACCTAAATGTCTAAATAAGTCCCTGGATCAGGGAATAGGACATATATAGGTCACATCTTTTCCTCAGGCTTAGATAACTTACTTTCTTAAAATTAAAATTTTGCACGACTATTTAAACAGTCATGAAACATTGAGTTATCCATTTTATATTAGCCAAATAGTGCTGAAGAATCTTTTGGTAGCTAAACCTAACTTCATAATAATGAGCACTGTAAGGCTGGGCTATAGAAGACCGAGAGAAGAGCTAGGACTTCAAGATGAGGGAAATTTTCACAAGCTGAGTTTATATTGAAAAATGAGATTAGGAGGAACATGAGTGTGGATTAGAGTGTAGTCGTTCTGATGGAAGTTTGAGATGTTGTGGATACAATTAGGCTTTGCCCTGTGTTCTAGTTTCATGTCTGTTGCTGTGATAAATCCCCCTGACAGAAAGCAGCTTAGAAGAAAGGGTTTATTAAGCTTCCAGTTGTTACAGTTCATATCATGGATAAATCAAATCAGTGAGTCATATCTCATCCAAGAGCAGAGAAATAGATATGGACATGCTTGCCCACTTGCTTGATTATTTCTTCTGAGCTCGATTTCTCTGTGCTCAAACAGTTCAGGGCTCTCTGCCTTGGACAGTGGTTCTCAATATTCCCAGTGCTGTGACTCTTTAACATAGTCCCTCATGCTGTGGTGACCCCAACCGTAAAGTTACTTCACTGTTACTTCTTAACTGTAATTTTGCTATTGTTATGAATTATAATGTAAATATCTGATATGCGGGACCAAAGACTGAAACCTGCTGACCTAGGGAATGTGCTACTGTGGGTCTGGGTCTTCCCATATCAATTTACTCAATAAAGACAGCTCCCCACAGGCAAATTCACATGTTCATAGACCAGCCCAGTTCTCTGTACTTGATTCTAGGTTATGTCAAGTTGACAGTTAAAGCCAACCACACCATTAGAAAGCCGTGTGAAGACATTGGACTTTGATTTGATGAAAATTGATGTCCCTTACTTTATACAAGGAAGGATCTGTCCCTTTCTATTAATACTATTTTTTTTCTTAATAGATACAAAGCATCACAAAGATTGATCTCCCAAGATATCCATAGTAACACATACAATTACAAGAGCACTTTTTCTGTTGAAATTGTTCCAATATGCAAGGTACCTCTTTTTATGTAATTAATTCATGTCTGTAAGAGAATAGTAATTAATTGGTTATATATAATTTATTGCCCCTGGTTTCCTACTGGCTAAAAATTAAGAATAGCTTCCTTCAATTATTTTTGACATGCTCAGCTTTGTTTTAAAAAAAATCCAAAATCTGGTGCTCTTCATTTTGGTATATTATGATGAAAAGATTGGACTGGGGAGATGGTTCATCCTTTTTAAAGTGCTTGCCATGCAAACTTGATGACTTGAGTTGGATCCCTGGAGCCCAGATAAAGAGAACCAGTTCCACATAGTTGTCCTCTGATGTCAGCATGTATACTTGAATATGTGTGCATGTATGCACACACAAATTGAATGTAAAATTTTATAATCCAGTTTTATTAAAAGTTGGAATCTTGGGCTGGGCGGTGGTGGCGCACTCCAGCACTTGGGAGGCAGAGGTAGGCGGATCTTTGTGAGTTCAAGGCCAGCCTGGTCTACAAGAGCTAGTTCCAGGACAGGCTCCAAAGCTATACAGAGAAATACTGTTTTAAAAAAATAAAAAGGGAATCTCAGTGGACATACAATAATTTCATGAAACTTTCATCTATAAGAAATGGTAGTTAGATCAGTGAGCCACTTTGGATTATGTGTGGGTAAGATTTTTGTATATACACATTAGTGTTTGTATACATAGATGTGTACATGTGGAGGCCAGAAGTCAGTTTTAGGTGTCTCCATAAATTGCTATCCATTTTATTTCTTGAGATAGTTTCTCAGTGTACCTGGAGCCAACTAATTAGTCTGGATTAGCTGGCTAATGAGCCGCTGCAATCTGCGTGTCTCTACTTCGCCACTTCCAGGCTTACAACTTTTTTTTTAACCTGAGTGCTGAGAATCTGTATTTGGTTTCTGCTGTCTTTCTAGCCTGGCCAACAGGATTTTGACTACAGTATTAATGGAAATGAGATCATAGAATCGTCTTTACTTGTAAACATTTCAATAAAACATTTAAAACATACATTATCATTTCATTTAAATGTACTAAGATAAAGCACTTTTAAAACATAAATGAGTAAAATCCAACAAATAACTTGGTCTGCTGGCGCTTGCCTTTAATCTCTGTATTTGGGAGGCAAAGGCAAGCAGATCTCTATGAGTTTAAGGTGGCTAGTCTACATAGTGACAAATGGTCTCAACTTAAGAATGTACAGAGTGTTTTCATTTCTCTAAGGTGTAACTTTTATCTGCAGGTCCTTTATTGGCCCAAGATGAAAAATAATGTTGTGGAGCCAGGCATGGTAGTGTCCTCTAGGCAGAATCAGACTTGATAATTCTTGTCTGGCCCATCCACAAATTCAGACAGACAGTTTTGTCAGGTTTACTAAAGAGTGTTTCTCAAAGGCAGCCAACTGAGAATTGCCTTGTTTTAGATGTTACTTCTTTTTGTCTAGGATAATGTTGTCTGCCTATCACCAAAACTGGCACAGAGTCTTGGAAATATGAGCCAGATATGTATTTGTATTCGAGTAACTAGTGCCATCCATCTCATAGACCCGAACACCCTACAAGGTAAGCTTTGTCCTCTGTGGTAACAGCAATCACTCACGGCCTTTATATTGATTATCCCCCATACTCATTTTTTTCTTTTTTTCTTTTTTTATGAGACAATGTCTCATGTAGCCTAGACTAGCCTTAAACTCTACACGTATTCAAAGATGACCTTCAGTGCCTGAGCCTCTTCCCTCCACCTCCCCAGCGCTAGGATCACAGAGGTGTGCCCTGAAACCAGGTTACGTGCTATTGGAGATTGAGCCCGAGGCCTGGTGGATGCCAGCCAAGCATCTGCTAAGTGAGCTGCATCCCCAGTCCCAAATGTTACTCTTGATAATATTATTTTGGAAGACTAATAGTTGAGTTTAGTACTTTTAAATACTGCAATTAGCTGGGGTGGTGGTGGTGGTACACGCCTTTAATTTCAGGACTTGGGGGGCAGAGGCAAGTTGATCTCTGTGAGTTCGAGTCCAGCCTGGTCTACAGAGTGAGTGCCAGGACAGGCTCCAAAGCTACACAGAGAAACCCTGTCTCACAAAAGCAAAACAATACAGGAATTATAGAGCTTTTTTGTTATTCTCTTTCTGTTTTAAAGAAACTTTACTGTGAACTTGTAGATAGTTCAGTTTTATTCATTTTCTGAAAATTTTCTGACTCATATAATTTTGGTGACTAAGTCTTTTTGCCACATGTGTGTATGCTCACATACTTGTACCTGTTAGGCAGAGATTCTGCTGCTAAACTATATGTCTAGCCTGCAAGTTTTAGTTTTTGAACAAGTATTTTAAATTTTGGGATATTTGAGCTGTGATCCAGTGAGGTACCTAGTTTAAGTAGGAATTTTAACTTTTCACCATTATTATGGGTCATTTTTAGTATATCTTTATAGAAATCTTTTTTTTTTTTTTAAGAAAGGAAGACTGCAGAGTGATAGTCTTGATATTTGTCACCTCAATCTTTTTCTTAAGTTTCTTATGAGCTTTTTGTATTTTGATACTTTTCAGAAACTCATTGATTATATTATCAGCTAAGGTCTGTTTGCAATAATAGGGTAGGGTGGGCATTCTTCCCTGTCACATAAAAGTAGGCTTTATGGCTTTTAACTTGAGCAGCTATGATGACCAGTAGGTTTCTATAATGAAATGTCAGCACATGAAATCACCATAAAACTGATTGAATTTATTGTGTGGCATTCTGCTTACATAACCAAGATGTAAATATCTTTTTTTTTTTTTTTTTTTGGTTTTTTGAGACAGGGTTTCTCTGTGGTTTTGGAGCCTGTCCTGGAACTAGCTCTTGTAGACCAGGCTGGTCTCGAACTCACAGAGATTCGCTTGCCTCTGCCTCCCGAGTGCTGGGATTAAAGGCGTGCGCCACCACCGCCCGGCAATATCTTTTTTTTTTTTTTTTTGAAAAATTTTTTCTATTCAAAAATTTACACTTCCTTCCCTCCTCCCATTCCCCTCCCGCTCCCCCACTCACCTCCCTCCCTCCCCCTCTCTGCTTAAAAGAGGACAGGGAACCCTGCCCTGTGGGAAGTCCAAGGCCCTCCCCCTTACATCCAGGCCTAGGAAGCTGTGTATCCAAATAGACTAGGGTCCCAAAAAGCCACTACATGTAGTGGAAACAAGTTCCAGTGCCTTTATCAATGGCTTCTCAGTCAGCCCCCATTGTCAGCCACATTCAGAGAGTCTGGTTTATCACATGCTCGTTCAGTCCCAGTCCAGCTGGCTTTGGTGAGCTCCCCTTAGAACAGGCACACGATATAAATAACTTTTGACACCCGATATTTGGCTTGTGCCGTGGGAGGTTTGGAGCTCATATATGGAAATGAGCAATGACTTAGAGCGGTTTGACTTCTGTTCCTGTTGGCCTGATTCTTCCTGTTGTTATAAACATCCTTCTGGTTAACACGTTTGATGATTTAGACATTTGTCAGTAATCTTGTTTTTATGCTTGTTCTTAGTTGCCGATATTGATGGAAACATGTTCTGGAGCCACCCTTTCAATAGTTTATGCCACCCTAAACAGCTCGAAGAGTTTATTGTGATGGAATGCAGCATAGTCCGAGATCTGAAACGAAGTGCTGGGGCTGGAGTCCTATCAAAAAAAGTAAGCAGCATCTGCCCATTCTTACTCTTAAAAGTTTTTGGTTTTCGATTGTTAGTGATTATAAAATGTGGAGTCTAGATAAAGAAATACACCATGAGGTTAGCTGTGAGGGCCAGAGGCATCACTCAGCAGGTAAAAGTGAAGTCTCATGACCTGAGTCGGGTCCCTGGAATCCACTCTACAAAGTTTTCCTCTGGTCTCCAGGTGCTGTGGCATATGCCAGCACCCTGTCTTATACACACAGACACACAAATAAGAAATACAATTCCTTTAAAACCGAGTTGTCATCCCTGGGTCTGGTAGAGCATCCCTTTAATCCCAGCACTCAGGAGGCGGAAGAATTCGGATCTCTGAGTTTGAGCCAGCCTGGTTTGTATGTCAGTTACCAGGGCTACATACTGAGACACATGCTGACATACTGTCTCACAAAAAATGAAATTGAATGAATCATTGTGGTGAAGGTTGCTGCTTTTTTTCTGTTTTTATTTTAAAAAAATTCATTGTTCACATTTATTTTGGTAAGAGAGAACCAAGTGGACAATTAAATTTCTGAATCGTTACTGAATATGAAATCTTTTTTTTATACAACATAGAACGCCTTTGAGGCAATCAGTTTATCACTATGAGAACATTTGGTTCACATTCAGATTCCTTCCTTTGTCTCAGAAGTTTGCTCAGACTAGCATCTAGGTGGGGAGCACACATTAAACTGTGTGAATATTGTAATTCTTAAATCTTTTCTTCAGTGATAATACTTTTCTGTCTTGTTATGATACCAACTTTTTAAACAGAAAGAGCACATACCTTGTAGAATATACTACCTTCTGGGTCTCTATTCCTGTTTGATTATAGTGCCAATATAACTTGATTTTATTGTCTTTCTCTAAATTAGAAGAGCACCTGCGTTTTGACAAACATGTTTTTATGGGACTGTTTCAGAGATGAGTGTACTTTTAGATTGTATTTGTGGAGGAGAGAGGCTGTTCATGTGCACATGTGTACCTGTAGAAGTCAGGACAACTTGAAGGAGCTGCATCTGAGCATCAGACTCATATCATTAGACTTGGTGGCGATCCTTGTTGTCCACTGAGCTCTCTCTCCAGCCCAGTGTGTGTGTGTGTGGGGGGGGGGGGGGCTCACTGTTAGTGTGCTGGTGTCATTTGTAGGTTTTCTGAACTCTTGGTTAATGTGTTTGTTTTTAAGTCTTGGGTCTCACAGGCATTTGTTTGAACTGTTTTGTAGTGGGGAGCTGTGGGCCTGCTTTTCGTCCCGCCCGGCTCCTGCACGGCTAGCTTTACACCAGAAATAACAACACACAAATTGTATTCTTTTAAATACTGCTTGGCCCATTAGCTCTAGCCCTTACCGGCTAATTCTCATATCCCGATCAACTCATCTCTAATAATCTGTGTAGCAACAGTCTTACTTGGAAAGATTCAGCATGTCTGACCTGGCGGCTTGCTTCATTGCATCTGCCCGGGAGAGGGGAGCATGGCCTCTGAGCTCACTTCCTCTTCCAGCATTCTGTTCTACCTACTCCACCCACCTAAGGGATGGCCTATCAAAATGGGCCAAGGCAGTTTGTTTATTACCAATGACCTTCCTCCATCACATTACTTTTGTGCTCACTCTGAGTTAACCAGTCTCTCTCTGAAGCCATTTCCTTTGAAAGTTCTGTATATGTATGTTGCATGTTTGTTTTTTCAGGGGGTAATGTTAATGTTGTATACAAGTTCTGCATTGTTTATATGGTTTCGTTTGAAGACATTTTATATACAGGATTTTAGAATTCTGGAAAGTAGAAGGCAGTTCTAAGTGCATATTGAATAAGAAAAAAGTCAATTTTATATTTAATTTTTTCATGAAATGAGTCTTGAATTGTTCTGTTACTGACTCTTTTTTCTTTTCTGCTAAGCACACCCTTGGGGAGGTCTGGATCCAGAAGACATCTGAAATGGACACAGATAAGCAGTATTTTTGTCGGACTCACTTGGGACATCTTTTAAATCCTGGAGACCTGGTGCTGGGGTTTGTTTTATTTTGTTGTGTTTTAACTTGCCAGGTAGCATTGCAAATTTTCTTCATAAGTCAATAAGGTACTAAACTTGTTAATTTCAAAAAAAGATTTAAGAGGTCCTAAGAGCCTTCTAGCTTATTTTATTATTGATAATTATAAAACCATGTATTGGACAAAAGCCAATAGTAGTTTCATTTGGGCCATCTTCTGAGTCAGTTATTCAAAGATTTTGGTAATTAAATACTGAATTTATATAGTTTGAATATTTATAGCTTTTTAATGGTAGTGGGTTGTTTAGGTGACTGTGAAAATGCTTCACTTTTTGGAAATAACCAGGGCTGAAGAGATGGCCCAGAGGTTGTGTGTACTGCTCTTACAGAGGACCCAGGTTCAATTCCCAGTCCTCCTACCAGGTAGGTCAGAACTATTAGTAGCTCCAATTTTAAGGGAGCTGATGCTTCTGACTTCTAGGCACTTGCATGTATATAGTGTACATAAATGCATGCAGGCACATACACATAATAAATAAATTAATAAAACAGCAGTCCTTTATGTCAGACAGCACCATAAAAGTAAGTAACTGTGTCTGCATCTGAGCTCGTTAGTGTCCTCTAGACATGGGCTTTGTTCTAGCAGTTTGAGCTCTGTTTACAAGAAAATGAGAGGTTGTTGCTTGTTTTATAAACTTGCAGACTCAGTTGGCATTAAGGCTGAAATTAGGGCTGCTGTGTCACTCCATATTGTCCTTAACAAGTATATGGAAAGAGCACACAAGGGGCAGTGACAGTCTTAGTGTACAGCGTGTACCTGTCTGTAGAGAAGTATATGGAAAGAGCACACAAGAGACAGTGACAGACTTAGTGTACAGTGTGTACCTGTCTGTAGAGAAGTATATGGAAAGAGCACACAAGGGGCAGTGACAGTCTTAGTGTACAGTGTGTACCTGTCTGCAGAGAAGCATGTTCACCACATAGCATATTTCAGAACTGTTATTTACTATTTAAAAATTTTAAATTTTATGTGTATCTTTTTCTTGTATGAGTGTATGTGCCTGGTGCCTACAGGCTGGGAGAGGATGTTGTTCCAGGGATGTTTAACTCCCTGGAACTGGAGTTAAAATGGTTGTAAGCTGCCATGTGGTGCTGAGAATTGAACCTAAGTCTTCTGAAAGATCAGCCAGTGCTCTTAACCACCGAGCCATCACTCCAGCCCAAAATTTCAAAACTTAAAATGAGGAGCATTCAAAAATTTTCTACTTAGAAAGATAGGTGTGAGCTGGGCGATGGTGGCGCACGCCTTTAATCCCAGCACTCGGGAGGCAGAGGCAGGCGGATCTTTGTGAGTTCGAGACCAGCCTGGTCTACAGAGCTAGTTCCAGGACAGGCTCCAAAGCCACAGAGAAACCCTGTCTCGAAAAAACCAAAAAAAAAAAGAAAAAGAAAGATAGGTGTGTGTGTCCATATGTAGAGATGATATATATAAAACAGAATTGTACACAAGGATACTTATTAAACTCTTCACTGTTTACATTTCAGATTTGATTTGGCCAACTGTAACTTAAATGATGAGCATGTCAACAAAATGAAGTCAGATAGAGTTCCAGATGTGGTAAGGCTTTAGGGTTTTGTGGGGTTTTTTTTTTTTGTTTGTTTGTTTTGTTCTTTTTGTTCTTTTTCCTTTCCTTTTTTTTTTTTTCCTGTGTTAAAGAGGATTGATAAGATTCTGAGGATTTATTCAGGATACCCCTACCTCCAATAATCAGATTTTCATTTTCTTAGCAAAACACTTGATCCTGCCTGGCCTGGTGGCACAGGCTTACAATCTCAGGTGTGCAGGAGGCTGATCTGAGAGGATCACAAGTTCAAGACCTATCTGGGCTAGAGAGTGAGTCTGAGTGAATTTAAGACTGGATTGGGAAACTTAATGAGACCCTGTCTCAATAGAACAGAAATGAACCAGAGGACTGGGGACATTACTCAGTGACAAAGGGCTTGCCTGTCATGCAGAATGCCCTAGCTTCAGTCTGCCAGTACTGCTGATAGAGGGAAAGTGAGTTTGCACCTGGAAATGGAGACCTCTAAATTTTATTCAGGCTCACTCTTATGTTAGCCTCAGCTTATTTTGTGTATTTTCTCAGCTTCACAGGACATTTAGAATTAAGTCCATTATTAACTATTAAATACAAGTTAAAATTGAAAATAATCTTCATAGTGTCAACTCTTGGAGACAGACTTTTACTTTGGAAAAGTCTGTAGAGTTGTGTCGTGGTGAGTTTAAAGTTCATAAACAGCAGTAGATGAAGGATAGGACCCTGCTCCACTTGGTTAGTCTTTTCAGGATAAACATGAATTTCTTTAACTTTGAGCAAAAATGGATTCCTGATGATAGGAGTTCCCTATCTCATCTGGCTATTCTTCAGTTGGTGTCAGAAAAGAATTGGGTATGGGTCAGAGTGGGTATTTATTGTTTAGATTTATTGTTTGATCTGACATGTGTGAGTGTCTTGTTGGCATGTGTCAGTATCCACCATGTGTGAACAGTGCTGGCGGATGTCAGAGGGCGTGTCAGATCCCCTGGAACTGGAGTTACACATGGTTGTGAGCTACCATGTGGGTGCTGGGAACTGAATCCAGGTCTTCCTCAAGAGCAGCAAGTGCTCTTAACTACTCAGCCATCTCTCCAGCTGCAGGATGGGCTCATGAGGAGATCACTTGTCATCTCAAAATTTTTCTGTTTTCCAAAATTTTCACTATATAATTATTAAATGTTATAAAATTCATGTAAATTTTGTAAGTGCTTATTACTGTGAAAAAATGGAGTATCTGTTTGTAATGTTTCAAAATGTGCTATATGAATGGTGACTGAAAAAATATAATAAAAACAATGCAAGTTTTTGGCATTAAAAATTTAGCATTTAGTCATTTGAAATTTTCACAGTTAGATAAATAATGCTCAAATGCATACTCATGAATACATAGTAAGAGTTTTAGACATCCTCTTGACAACTTTCTCCTGAAGTGTAACAACGGCCAACAGTTGGACTCCTTGGCATCCCGAAGTGTTGAGTGTTTACCCTACTGTGTGTCTCTTTGCTGTAACTGCAGATATTTCCGTTACAGGTGTTAATTAAGAAGAGCTATGACCGTACCAAACGCCAGCGCCGTAGAAACTGGAAGCTGAAAGAGCTTGCGAGGGACAGAGAAGACATGGACACAGATGATGAGAGGTACTGCTTTCCTTAAGCTTGGGACTGTTCCAAGGGAGACCCTTGGAAGGTAGGCTTACATTGTAAAGAAGTTGCTGTTACCTAATAAATTTTTCTTTTTTTTCTTGATATTTATTGAGCTCTACATTTTTCTCTGCTCCCCTCCCTGCCTCTCCCTTATCCCCTTTAACCCTCCCCCAAGGTCCCCATGCTCCCAATTTACTCAGGACATCTTGTCTTTTTCTACTTCCCATGTAGGTTGGATCTATGTAAGTCTCTCTTAGTGTCCTCATTGTTGTCTAGGTTCTCTGGGATTGTGGTTTGTAGGCTGATTTTCTTTGCTTTATGTTTAAAAGCCACCTATGAGTGAGTACATGTGATAATTGTCTTTTGTGTCTGGGTTCCCTCACTCAAAATAATGTTTCTAGCTTTATTTTCCTGCAAAATTCAAGATGTCGTTATTTTTTTCTGCTGTGTAGTACTCCATTGTGTAAATGTACCACATTTTCTTCGGTTGAGGGGCATTGTAGATTCCTCTGTTGAGAGTTCTCTGTTTAGGTCTGTACTTCATTTTTTTAAATTGGATTATGTGTTCTTTTGGTATCCAATTTCTTGTTCTTTGTATATTTTGGAGATCAGACCTCTGTCTGATTTGGGGTTAGCGAAGATCTGTAGGCTGTCATTTTGTCTTGTTGACTGTGTCCTTTGCTTTGCAGAAGATTTTCAGTTTCTCAAGCCAATAGATCTTTGTACTCAAATTAACTTAGGAAGAGAAAGTTATGAATGGAATCTCCTTAGGAGAATCCATAAAGGAATAAAATGACATTATACAACTTCAATAATCATTTCCTGGGTTATTGTCTTTTATAATTGCAGTGTTAATGAAAATAATTTAGTTTAAAAAGTTCAAGTACAAGCCAGGCGGTGGTGTCGCACACCTTTAATTCTTTTTTTTTTTTTTTTTTTTTTTTTTTGGTTTTTCGAGACAGGGTTTCTCTGTGGCTTTGGAGCCTGTCCTGGAACTAGCTCTGTAGACAAGGCTGACACCTTTAATTCTTGATGATCATAAAAAAACATTGAAAAAAAAGAAGAATTTATATTACTGGGAATCAATAACATTTCATGATGTAATTTAAAAATAACATACATATGTAGCATGTTATACTGCTACACACTTGACTGTTTCAGCTGTAGTCTTAGCCTGGTGATATGACTCAGCAGCTAAAGACTCAAGCCCCTAGAACCAACATAAAAACTGAAGAGCAGCAAAGATGACTGCTGTAGTTGAGAGTGCTTCCTGCTCTGTCAGAGAACTCACGTTCAGTGCCCAGCACCCACATGGGGTGGCCATGGCTCCGTAGCTTCCAGTGCTCTACGCGTACCTTCACACTTCTGCCATACACACACATACATGCACACGCACGCATAAATAAAAATAAATTGTTAAATCACAAAACAGAACACCCAAATTAACTGTAGTCACTTGTCCCTGGGAATTGATTTGTGTGGGAGAATGGAGGTGAGAGGTATCTTTTCATTGTCTTGAATTTAACACACTTTAATATTCAGCAGTTATATAATATTGTAAGGACATTTGTTTCCCAGCCTACCTACTTAATTAGCAGCCATATTTCAATTTTGCAAATACTATAATACTTGAGACAGTGCTCAAAGTTTCTTTTTCTTGCAGGCAATATCAAGATTTCCTTGAAGATCTTGAAGAAGATGAGGCAATTAGAAAAAATGTCAACATTTACAGAGGTTAGTGTTTTAGGTGCTTTGAAGTCATGTTGAAGATAGTATCTGTGAGGATATTTTAAACTTACTTTTTATAAGTGACTTTTATTTGTCTTATAAACTGATGTAGTTGGGCTTTTACCTACAGATAATTAAGGAACAGTAAAATTTCCTAAATATTGTTTGTTGTATACATAATGAAGCAATTGTTATCTGAGCCTGATTCCTTAAGTTGCTAGCTCTTGCATTTTTAGTTTGCTCATTTATTTAGTATTTGAAAGCCTGCTGTAGTTAAGAGCTGAGAGCCTTAGTTAGTGCTGATGATGGTAGGGATGGTGGTTTGTGCATGTCCATACATGTACATGTGAAATATCCCCTCCTTCCTTAGACTCCACCATCCCTGTGGAGAGTGACACGGACGATGAAGGAGCCCCTCGAATTAGTCTGGCTGAGATGATTGAAGACCTTCATATTTCCCAAGATGCCACTGGTGAAGAAGGTGCATCAATGATGTCATGATGAGCCATGGTATATGCTGTTTGCATGTCTGTGACCTCAGAAGTCAGCAAAATGATCATCATTGCATAGTACATGCATTCCTTTGAATTTTGAAAGGAGAATTTGGTCTTAAAGTTGAATATATGACTATTTTGATTGTTCACTTACAGTATTGAAAGGTTTCATAGTTTGATGGTTAGAAAAAGCGCTGAGATGGAATGTAGTTGTTACTGATACTGAGGCATCTAATGTAGTTTTACCAGAGGAGCCGTAGTAGTTTTACTACTTCAGTGCTGGATTCAAAGACCAAGTTAGGATCCTTTGGATATTAGCCAAATATTAGAATATAAGGCAACCTCTTACATTTGTTTTATGTTAATTGCTTTGGCCCACTTTAAATAACTTTCATATCCTTGGGGTAGGGAAATGAAAGTTCAGTTTATCACAGGATAACTGGGAAGTTAATCATTTTATTTCTACATAGAATTAGTATCCTTACCCCTTTTCTCTCCCTGGGTTTAAACTCAAAGCTTGTACTTGCATAGTTGCTGTCCAGTCATTAGAGTATAACTTTAGCTTTATAAAAAAAACTTAACTGAGGGTTATTTTAATTTTTGTTTCAGTAGACTAAAATGTATTTAAATGTGTGTAGGTTTGTAGGGAGCACAGATCAGTTTTACAGGTTAAATAACAATTTGATTTGTATTCTACTTTGGACAGCAGCTTAGGGTGATAGCTTGCTTTTATTATAAAAATGTCTGTCCCTTGTACCAATGATATAATTTTTAAATTCGGGGTTTCACGTTGAGAATAAAGACTATTTTTTCTGTCTACTTCTGCCATTGGACATAATGCACCACCGTCAGCAAGAATGATTGTAGATGATGGAAGACTACTTCTTAAGTCAAGTAGCTTGCTAAGGAAAATGTTTTATTAAACCAAGAGTAATGCCTTCCATATTCCAAAAGAAGAGTGTTGCTCAGGTTTAAGCATTTTGAAAATGAATTTTTATAACTTTGTTCCTACAAGATTTGGTAAATGCACCTCACTGAATGTTCTTTACTTAGTCTGTATGTACCATTAAGAATGAACTGTTTTTTAAGACTCGACTCCCTTGTTTTTGAAGTTAGGAGTAAAGGCCCAAACGTCCTCCAGTCCTTCATTTCTGGATGTGTATTCATCTAAAAAGCATGCTCTGTCCTGGTGGTAGACTGATGGGGACAGCAGTTTGAGCATGACCATAGCAAGTTCTCACTTGTTTTACCACTGGTTGATTTATCAAGATTTTAAGGCAGTATTCATGCCCTTTTCTAAAGTGAAGTTGTTATATACTTAATGTGATTTTCCCACTTAAAAAGTTTAGTTTCCCTCTAACCTTAGTCTTCCTTGAATAAAGACATCCAAGAGCTTGCAGAGTCAAGTAGCTTGCAAATCTACCATTTCCATGAGTCCCATGGTACTCTGACTGTTCAGGTTGATAGTGGTTGGGAAGCTTATCTTCCCAACCAAGAAGTGTTTATAGTCAGCTTTGTAAATTCTGTGATTATCATTGTATATAATGGAACACACACTTGAAAGCTGTTCCTTTCTTGTCAGAAGTCTGATGAGCAAGGAAGAAGATGAGGGAGAGTTGCTTCTGCAATTGAGATGTTTAGCAGAGTCAAGCTCATACCTTGCCAGAGTCTGGGGACTCCAGGGTGTGCTTTCTTAGTTGGTGTGAGTCAAGGTTCTTAATTTTAATAAATGTATTCATGTTGACTTCTATCCTTAGATTGCTTGGTATTTAGTTGTTGTTGTTGTTTTTACCTAGCTTTCTAGTTCTGTTACTTCTAGCTCAAGGGATATTTTTAAAAATAACATTTACCCATAATTTCAGACTTACAGAAAGGTACGAGAATAGTTTAGAGATTTCATGGTTAACCTTAACCCAGATTTGGCAAGTGAAAAATTTATCTTGCTGGCTTTCTCTTTCCTTTCCTTCTTACTAGTTTTTAATTCCACCATTTCAGAGAATGGCTGGCCTTGGAGAGAGTGCTGGCTTAGCATGGCCAAACCCTGGCTTGAATGCCCAGCACCTCTACTCCTCTCTACCACCACCCTCCGCCCCACCAAAAAAAAAAGAAGGGTGATGCTTTTTTTAGTGTTTGGCATGCCCAGCCAGCACTCAGGTGCTATGTGTGTCCCAGGATAGCTGTGTGGCCCAACATTGTGTCATGTGTTTAAAGGTTGGACAGCCCTGTCAGAGATGAGGGTTTTTCATTCTAAAAGCAAGAAATTATTTAATAATAATTAGTGTGTCATTCATAAATTAATAAAATTCTAAACTTTTACCCAATCGGTGGAATGCTGAGGTCTTGCCATTTGTCTCAGTAAAGTCCTTCGCAGATGTGTCCATGTAAGAGTCTGTGTTACATTAGCATCTCATGCCTCTCTGAGTTGGACCAGTCCTTAAGAGTATGTATTATTTAAAGAGTACAAGGCAGTTATTTGTAGAATAACTGCAGGTTGGCTTTGTCTTCTTTTCCTGTGCCTAGATTTAAGTTATGTCATTTTGGGGTTGCTCGAAAGGGATGTCAAACCTGGTGCATTATCCTAGCATGCCTGTGCTGCCCATGAGTCCAGATGCTCCCAAACCTGG
>NC_022009.1:115038463-115042597 GCF_000317375.1 Microtus ochrogaster
GTGCGCCACCACCGCCCGGCTTAGCTTTAGATTCTTAAATGAAACTGCTGTGAACATTTCAGGGTTTTTTGTTGTTGTTGTTGTTGTTGTTTATTTTTTCATTTTGTCTTAAAAAAGAACTAGGAGTTGGGAGTAAGGGGAATTTGGTTATAGTTCAGTGATAGAGTACTTGCTTAGCATGTGTGAGGACCTGGCTTTGATTCCCAGCACTAGGAAAAAAACAAAAATAATAGCAAGTAAGAATGGGATTGTTACAGTGTATAGTGAATGTATGTTTAATTTTATAAAAGTCTGCCAAGCTTTACCAAAGTGGCTGCGCCATTGAGATCTCAGACCAGCAGTGGATGAGACCTTCATTACCCTGATACTTGTCTGTTTTTAACATGGCAGGTGATGGTGGTATCTTTTGTGACTTTTTTTTTTTTTTTTTGAGTGTATATCTGATCCAGGCCTGTGTACTTTAGGCAAGTAGTCCAGCATTGAGCTGTATCTCCAGCCCTCTTTTTGTGATTTTTTTAGGCATTTTCATAGTATTTTCATATGCTAGTTAATTTGTGTGTCTTCCTGGATTAAATGGCTATTTCAAATCTTTGCAGCCTTTCTTTTCTTCTTTCTTTTTTTGAGATAGAACATTTCTCCCTTGTTTTTTCTCTCTTCAAACCTTCTTATATACTCTCCCTTCTCTCTTTCAAATACATAACTTTGTTTCTGTTAATTGTTATTGTATTATTCCTAAGTACAGCTGGCTCTGTCCATATA
Organism: Microtus ochrogaster; assembly: GCF_000317375.1. NCBI lineage: Eukaryota > Metazoa > Chordata > Mammalia > Rodentia > Cricetidae > Microtus > Microtus ochrogaster. The sequence goes on from NC_022009.1 coordinate 115,039,223, forward strand.
ATATTACCTGTATATATGTTTTCAGGGTGGGTTGGTGTGTTTTCCCTGGGGAATACCACGTCTCCGGCTCCCAGTTTTACTCAGTTACCTGTAGTTCCTTTTGTCTTTTTTTAAAAACTGCTTTCTTATCTTAGTGAAAAGTACTATGAAGAGTATTACAGACTGGGCTACATCAACTCTATAACCTTGATGCTTCTGGAGGCTAGAAAGTCAAATTTAGGGTTCCATTATGGTCAGGCTCTGGGGAAGTCTTTTTAGTTTTGCAAAAACCCTGAGTCCTCACGGGTACAGAGCAACTTTCTCTGGGTCACCTCCTTGGAGCACTAACCCTTTGGTAAGGGTGCTACTCTCACTATCTAATTACTTCTCTAAGGCCTCATGTAATCATTAACATTAGGATTAGATTTTATTGAGTAAATTTGGGGAACATATATTCAGCCCATAGCAGGTTTGTTGCTCTTATTTCTGAGCAGTTAATTTTTAAAGTTAATACTGAGATACCAGAGCCCACCAGCTGATGTCTCTTCAAGTTAGATTCTGACTTTGACATCTTTTGGTCTTCTGAAACTAAGTGTCTGAAGCTGCGATAATGAAGCATGTCTCCAAATGATGGAAATGTTTTCCTACCTTTTGTTTTTAAGTGATGTTTTAAGTGATTAGGCAGTAGTTGTAGGGTTAGTTCAAATGTCCACCAGGTGGCACTAATGCCTGACTAATACTGAAAGGCCTGAGCCCAGTCTTCAGGAAACACCAGCTGAGGCTCTGGAGGTGGGGTGGAGGCTTTGCTGTGGTAGCAGCACTCACTGTGTCTCTCTGAGGTGGGGATCAGGACATATTCAGTTTGCTAGGCTGAGCTTTGAACGGTGAGGCGTTTTAGATTGTTTTTTTTTTTCTTAGTGATGTATGGGTTATGATTTAAAGCTAGGCTTGGAAGAACAAATTTAATATGTAGGTTTTCCCATTTAACTTTGTGTTTCAATGCACATAAGTCCTATAGGTTTATAGAAAAATTAGAAATACACATTTTATTGCTTAATTTTATATGTGGAATTGATGATGATCAGTATTGCTTACCTTATTTACTAGACTGACCTATAAGGCCTCTTTCGTCATGGGAAAGGATCATAAAGACGGGTCTTGAAAAGATAAGTTCATTATGAAAAATGTTCAAGGATCATAACCTTCAACCTCCTGGATGCCAAATAATAGTCAAAATGCCTTGGAGCCTGGCTGTCTGTGTGGTCGCCCTAGAAAGGTTTCCCACCAACTCCCACAGCCTCCTAACTAGTTCGTCGTCTTTATTACCGGTGCATTGAGACAGGCACTCATGGGAAATAAATCTCCAGATTCTTTCGGCTGCTGTTTGCCTGCAGTTGGTACTCTGTATAATTTCATTGTTGACTACACTTTCAAAAATTATCCCCACATTTTCCAAGTGTGCTTAGTAAAGCAGTAGTCCTACAAGAAGTTGCTTTGAATTGGGCTTAAAGAAAGAAAAGGTAGTTTTGTCTTTGCCTCTGTTCAGCTTACTTTATCATATTAAAGGCATTCTGAATCCCTAAGTAGTAGCTCCCGAAAGACTAGCACTGTTCCCTGAGGAACATTTTTATGGGAGTTGTCACAGTGTTTGGCCTGGAAACCACAGGTAGATGCTGGGTGGTATATAATCCCCATAAGAGGCTCATAAAAGCAACTGTTGTTTCCTGCCCCCCCTCTGGATTTTAGCTCTTCTTGACAAGTCTTGTGGCAGTATATAATTAAGATTGCTTTCTAAGTCTGTTTACGTTTAAATACGGAGTAATTGAGATTTTATATAGACACTGAGTATCTTAGGAATGCAATGATTATGTAAATCAAGTAAAGACTTTTATTTTGCTTGGATCTTTACCCAAAATTGCTCACCGCTGTCAGTGCTGCTGCTGGCATTTGAGTGACTGATAGAGCATGGCCGTGCAGCTTAGCTTACATTTGTAGCTTTCTCCTTCACAGTGATAATGCGGATGAAATGATCTAACTAAACTGTTGTTGCTTCTTTTGGAAGTTATGCTGATAAAGAGTTTATTTGATTTTTTTTTCAGGGTAGTAATTAAGGTGTGAGGAACAGCAGCTTACTGCAAGGATGCTTCGGTACATTTGGGAGCTGCTATATTTAAAGGTCTAGAGAATTCTCCCCTAGCTAAATTTGTTTCCTAATAGAACATTTTTATTTGATGAAAGCTGCCAAGTTTTGTTAAGCTATTTGCTGGGTTTTCATTTGTCTTTGACTGTAGCATAAATTTATTACCCATCAACATGGGGGCCTACCCGTATTTTCAAAGTTGGACTAAAGAATAGTCTACTATTCTTTCCTATTGTAGATGGACTAGTGGAGAGTAGGTGGGATTTAAACAAAGCAGAGCTCCAGCTGAAGCACCTGGTGGGGAAGGGTGGCACATGCTCTGTCTCGAGGTACAGTGTGAGTGCTTAGAATAGCTGGGACTGGTGGACACTCGCTGACAAGCACGGCCTTTTGCCCTCCTCTCTGTCATCTTCACCCTCTTTTCCCTCTCCCGTCTCACATTGTCTTACAGTATAGCCCTGGCTGGCCCCAAACTTGCAATGCACCTAGCTCCTTCCTCTTCAGCTTTGCATAACTAATACACTCTTTAGGGAAGTAGATATCTTTCCCTACAAGTTGGCCTTCTACTAGCTTTCTGATGTCCCCATAACGTCTTCCTGGTCATACATAGATTCTCATAAGGACTTTTCTCAGTCTGTTAATTTGTAGATTCCTTAGATTCTCTACAGGTCAGAGAATCAATCCCCTGGTTTATGTCTACCACCCGTGTGTGCAAACCAGCCTGAGTATCCATAGAACCTTTGTTCTCTGGTCACCTACAGAACTGGGAAATACTGCAGGAGACTCTTGTCACTCAAGAGCCTCAGGGAATTCTGGACCCTCCCTGATGTTCCAGACTCCTCAGGATTCTAAATCACAAAGCCAGACTAGGTCCACACGTTCACTCAACAGTGTGGGAATCCCTGGAAGAGCCCCGAGAATAAGGAGGTAAATTTCGGCTGAGCTATGTGTCATTTGCAGACCCTGGACTACTTCCTTCCCTTGGCTTCTGCGGGGGCTTTTCTCTGGTGGATTTTGGACCTTTTGTGATAGAAGATTGCAGTGAGCAATTGTATCATACTGAGCTGAATCTAGGCTCTCTTGCTGAATCTAAGGCTGGCCCTCAGTCCTGGTAATGAGGTCAGTTTTTGAAACACTGCCTGTTTAAAGTCCCAGCTCAACTGTCAGGTTTTTTCTATAGGTTCTCAATAGAATAAATTACTCTGTTGTCTGTGTGTCATAGCTTTTATACATATTGCTGATCAAACAACCCACAA
>NC_022009.1:115042897-115057312 GCF_000317375.1 Microtus ochrogaster
AAGTATCACCATGCCTGGCTTTTTAAATTTTTGGTTCTGTGGATGGAACGCAGGTACTTGTGCTTAAGTGGCAAGCACTTTATGGACTGAACGCTCTTCTCAGTCCCTGTGTACCCTGTCCACCTGTCCCCATGTTTGCAAGTTTTCCATTCTGAGTAGAATAATGAGCTTATTCATTTAACTTCCCTCAGAGGTCACTTTTTCAACAAGCATTTCAAGGACCACCTGTCAAGACACTAGTATAAAGCATGAATCAGACACACGTTTCTTACCTTCAGGGAGCTTACAGCCCTCTCCACTTTTCTATTCTCAGTTCATTTCGCTGTCCCTGATCAAACAAAATGTCACCTCAGGTGATAGTGAGCTGAGCTGGAACCTTCATCCATGCTTGTCTGCCAGGTGCTGTTGCTGGGCTCCAGCAGAGAGCTCCAGTGCCTGCTGCTGACACTCAACACGACGATGGAACTGTGATGAGCCCAGCGGTGGCCTTGCGTACCTACCTAATGTCAGCTTGGGTACCGGGGTACTGGCTGGATCTGGAGTAAGTGCCCAGCATGGATAGACCAAGGGTGGAGGGGGATCATAAAGCTATGTTTATTTCTAATCCAGTGGGGATGAGGAGCAGTTTCCAAAGCTCAGACCGGGATAGAGTTTATAGTTGTAGGGGTGGAGCAGAAGCTTGGATAGATGAGGGAGAGGAACAGAGAGAGAAGGGAGGCAGACACACATGAGGGATGGTGGGATCTAGACTGAGATGGGGTTTTACTATGGAGCCACACTGGCCTCTAACTGGTAATTCTCCTGCCTCAGATTCCTGTGTGCCGGAATTGTATGCTGTGCCGTCATGGCCATCTTAGAACTCTTTGTGAGTTGTTCAGCTTGCTAATTAAAGATACAATGGTGTCTGTTTCTGTGGATACTACCCCCCACCCCAAACAAACAATAGAACCAAAACCCTTAGCCTAGCTATGAGAGAGAAATCCCAATGTTTAAAAGAGCAGAGCAGGGTGAACTTGAATTTAAATAGGAACTAGAAAACTAGAATGGCGGCTTCTGTGGGGAAGGGTTGAGTCAGTGGGAGCTAAAAGGGTGTGAAGGCCTTGGGGGCTTTGCAGCAGCAGAGTTCAAAAATCCCTGCTGATTCTCAGCCAGCGATGCATAGTACACAAGAACCTCAGTGACCCCTGGGTTCTGGCCACAGTTCACACAGAGGTGACAGCGCTAGACACCTAGACAGTTGAGTACAGCTTCATAATTACATTTTCTCCTTCTGAACATCTGGAAATCGTATTTATTTATTTCTTAGGGAAATATTCCAGGCTTGAATACTTGCACATGGGAAAGTGCACAGCTCCTCAGACCCTGCTCTTTGGCGAGGGAGGGGTAGGCACAAATGGCTGCCCCATCCGAGAGGTGCACCTTTCATCCCTCGGGTTGTCCTTGGGACTGACTGGGTGAGTTTCTCAGCTCCATCTGCAGTCCGACTCACTCTGCTGCCTTTGATGCCCCTTCTGGAACCTGTTTTCTGTTCTGCTAGATTGCCTCTCGCTGGCTGAAAAGACGACCTCTCAGCAGTGGCCTGTGTGGGCATGTACCTCTTGTTAATAAACAGGAGCCCTACCTATCCGGGGACCTCTCCGGAACACGCACCTTTCTGAGTGCCTGCATCTCACACTAGGGAGCCTGGCATTCTGAGTGTCTCCAAGGTGCATAGTACATACGGTGCCGGGGACCTGCTGCCCTGCCCTTGTCTGGTGTTGTGACAGCTGCAAACCAAATCTGTGATCTACTCAGACCAGCTGCTTAGAGAATTGTCAGTTCTTCATGAACACACACAATCTTCTTGCTTTTCTGTATTTATTTAAAAACCAAAATGATACATTTAAACCCACCATGGTGGCATATGCCTTTAACTCCAGCACTCAGGAATTTCAGATAGGTGGATCTCTGAGTTGGAGGCCAGCCTGGTCTATATAGTGAGTTCCAGGAAGCCAGAGACACACACAAGCACAAACACAGATGAAAATTTAAATTTAAAAACATTAATTGGCATAATTGACGGCAGTGGTTTGATTCTGATAATGACTCCTCTGCATTCTGAGTAATTCTTCCAGCCACGCCCTTGCAGGAAGTGATGGTTAATTACCGATTTTCAGCTCGCCGGAAGACAGTAAAATGGTATCTATTGCCAGAAATCAACGTAATTTCTTTTGTCACCACCATACTCTCTTGAGTCTCCCAAAGTCTCTTGGAGTTGTTTCTAATGGACGGAAAGGTTGAAAAATTGGCTGGATCATCTTTTGAGTGACTGGTTCCTGTAAGTATGTGAAGGACCCTGTAGTCAGCTCCAGAGTGGCGAGTTTGTTGATTGACTACCTAGTTCACTCACTCGTCCGTCCGTGATGCTTCCGCTCTGTCCTGCTGTTTTAGCTGTGAGAAATAGAGGAGTAGATAAGACAGAAATATCTGTCGGAGGAAGGCAGATGATGTGGGGTAGTCACCAGAGAAGGCCACTCGGACGTGGGTGTAAGCCAATAGAAAGTCTTTATTTGCTAGGCTACTTCTACATTGGGTGTTTAAAGCTCTGAGCCTTTCTCGGGGTGAGCTTTTAAGCACAAAACCCACCCCGTGGGTTGACATGCTTCAGTTAACAAGAACAGTTAGCCAGAAGTGGAACTTCAGAAGTCAAAAAAAGTTTAGAGATTTTCTCCTAACTGTGGACTCTGATAGACTAGGTCTTTGTTTTTTCTTGGCACATGGTGCTGTCTGTGTGCTGATTTTTATGACCTGAATGGTACTTGCATCATGGAGTCTTATTTACCCTAAGTTCTGGGGGCCTACTCAGGTCTGGGCCTTGTTTGACGAAGAAAGTAGAGCAGTTGGTTCTTGGGGTACGAGAAGTGCTATAGAGAAAAGTGAGTCAGGGCGGGGAGGTTGGCTGCCTATTGTACTTAGATCTTTTTGCCAGTACTAAGGATTGAACTGAGAGCTTCGTATGTGCTAGATCAGCACTCTAGTACTGACCCATCCATCACCCCATCCCCAAAGCATTTTGGTTTTAAATGTCCTGTAGGAAAACCATGGTGCGGTGAGAAAGGAGAGGGCATGGTAGATACAGAGCCCTGAGGCAGGAGGTGCCTGGCATGCTGAGAAGCAGGCCAGCGACAGCATCAGCACCTGTGTGTGCAGTGTCCTCCTGGAGGCCAGACACCGTGAGAAAGGTCCTCCATTATCTTATAAAACCCTCCAGGGTTGTGCATTTCCCATGCACGGAAGAAGAAACTGAGACCAGACGGGTTGTGTAAGGTGTGGAGGCAGTTTGGCTCCAGGGTCTGCTGCCATCTCACCTGATGAAGACATGGCTGGCATTGCTCATCCTGCTACCGTCTGCTACTTTGCTTTCAGGGGAAAATGCTCTTCTGATCCTCAGGGTGCACAACACTTGGTGTCTTGAGCAGCTGGTTCCTTTCAACCCAATGAACTTTGTGTTGTGGACAGTGATGGCAGATCTTGACTTTATGTTGGTCATTGGGTATTCAAAGACTCATTTCTTTTCTTAGACTTTATTTTATGTGTATGGGTATTTTGCCTGTGTGTATGTCTGTGTACTGCATGAGTGTCTGGTTGTAACCTCAGAGGCCAGAGGGGGTACCAGGTCCCCTGGAACTGAAATTATAGACCGTTGTGAGCTGCCCCATAGGTGCTGGAATTGAACCCATGTGTTCTAGAAGACCGTCCAGTGCTCTTAACTTCTGTATATCTCTCCAGCCCCTCTTTTTTTTTTAAATATATATATGATTGTGGTTTGTAGTCCTGGACAACTCCCTCATATTCTTCTAGGACCAGGGAGAGATGAATGAATAGTAATATACTTTTTTTTTTCAGACAGACTCTCGTTACATAATTCTGGCTGACTTGGAGCTCACTGTGTAGACCAGGTTGGCCTTGAACTCACAGATTTGCAGGCCTTTGCCTCCTGAGTGCTGGGATTGCAAGTCCATGCCTCCACGCCTAGCCAGAAATATACTTTAAAAGAAAATGCAGAGTATATAGCACTTGAGAACTAAGAAGCTATCTGCCTTGGTTCTAGAAAAAGCTACTGTTCAGCCCCAGTGGGCTGCTCAAGGATTCCTGTTTCTCTGTTCTCTCAGCCACAGCATAGCACAGCCCTGCTTTTTTTTGATCAGGTGTGCTGTTGCATCCTGGAAGTGGGTTTCCGCATCAGAAGTCCGGCCTGCCTCAGGAGCTTCCTCCTGCATCCTCAGGGCTGTTTGCTGTGTACTCGTCTCCCCCCTCATGTCCTTTGCCTCCCTGCTCAAATATTTACTCTCTTCTTATTTTCCAATGCTGTTCATTTATTGACTGAACCAATCCTGGCTAAAGAGAAAGATATCTTTTGGGGCAGATGCCTGGGAGCATGCAAGGTTGTGTATGTGAGCGGGCCACTCGTGAAATGCTTGTTCCTGCTCATCCTTCAGAGCTGACTTCGGGTCTTTGGCCAGAATACTGCAGTGGTTCTCTGGGATGCTCAGTATTCCACTCCTCTGAAAGATGGAGTTGAAATCAGCTCCTAAAATCTTATAGGATAACCACATGGTCTTCTAGACCAACCTTCTCAGGGAGTTTCATCTTGGTGCACTGGTGGAGGAAATCAGCGTCTTCTAGAAATGGCCAGGGAGGTGGGAGAATGGTCCTTTTTTATTTTTGCTAATTCTTTCCTGAGTAGTTAGCATGAACAACTAACTTCCTGCTTTTCACATATGCAAGAGTTTCTCTCCCCTCTCTTGTTTTATTCTCCCACAGGTTGCCTATTGACCCTCTGACATAGTATATATTCCTGTGCTAACACTGGCAGGCACACTCCACAAGGATGGATTTCCTTTTCTGACCTTGCTGTGTCCTAGACATGCAGCATTAGTTGCCACTAGAAACACTTGAAATGGATCTATAAACCCTTTATGGATTATGTGTTATTAAGTAATTCTCTGTAGTGTGTATGTGTGTGTATGTGTGTATATGTATGTGTGTGTGTGTACCAGGGACTTGATGGACACTAAGCAAGCACATTACCACTGAACTACACTCACAACCCTTGGCCTGTTTTTAATTTTGAAACCCGGTCTTACTATGTTTCCCAGGAGGAACTTGCATTTACTTTGTAGCCCTAGCAAGTCTTGAACCCTTGATCTTCCTGCTTCAACCTGTTGAGTATCTGGGATCACGGGCCTGAGTCACCAGTGTGTGACTTTGTAGCAGCTCAGCGGGCTTCTCCTGCAGCGTGGGCTGAGCTACTTGATTTTGAGCTCTTGAGTTCATTCATTCATTGATTTGCTTTTATTTTCTTTGCATCCTTTAGTACCACTTGAAAACACACACACACGCACACACACGATCATTGCCTTTCCATTTTCTTGCTCTATTATAAGCTCCGAGAGCTTATAATGTTGAGTCTTTGCCTTATAGAGTGATTGCTGGGCCTTCAATGTGAGACACCGAGCGCAGGATCTGGTGGTGTAAAATAAAGGTTCAACAGATCTCTTAGAATAAAGAATTAATAATTGTGTTGCTTTGAAAAGCATCTGGAGCATCCACTCTATTCCTGACACAGACTTTGCCTTAGTCTTATGCGAAAGGAAGACGAGTCAGCAGCACGTGTGAGATGCGCCATGCAAAGGGCTGGAGTTGGGAAGGTAAGTTTGCTGCAGTGATGGAGACCAGGATTTGGGGCTGAGAAGGAGGCAGAGGAAGCTGCAAGCCGAGGGCCTCATATGACACCGGCTCTGGGGCTATGTTCTGAGGCCACTGGAGGAGGGCTTTAAACAGGCATTTGACATGAGTGGATTTTCTCTTACTGTTCCACAGTCAGTGTTAGAGTGGAAGGACAAGGCCTTGTCTCTGTGTGCAAATTTATTCAAATGATTTTTTAAAAAGTCAAATTTCTCAGATTGAACAATTCAGTGGCACTCATTGCTCTCACAGTGCCTTAAGCTGTTCCAGTTCCAAATTCTCGTCATACAAAAGGAAATCTGGAGGCTGCTTCTGGCCCCACTTGACCACCAATCTTAGCTCTGCCTCCACGGAGCCATCTCTTATGGGTAGTCCCTCTAAATGGAAGTGTACAGCCTGTCACCTTTCACTCAAGATAGACTGCCGGGTCAGTACTTTCTTCCTTCTGTGGTCAAGTAACATTGCGTCATTTCACTTCTTCCTTCCCATGCCTCCTCGGAGTGCACAGGAGTGTTCTGGCTGATGCTTTCAAGAACATCAGTACTGAGAAGAGAGGCAAAGGCCGCATCCCTAGGTATGAGGCTTGTTCCAGAGTGAGTGCCCAGCTTCTCCCTATGTTGGCGAAGCATGACTCCATTGGTGGATTTGAACCGGGGAACTGCTGTAAAGCACAGAATCGTGAGGCATAGATTAGATGAGTGTCTCAGAGACCTAGACAAATGGGAAGATGGTATGTTCCCATCCCATCAGTTTAGTTTCATTTTGCAGATGATGTCAGCTGATGCCATAGACTGTGAAGAAAGACAAAAATACACAGATGGGTACCCTGGACCTGCTTTTCTCTGGCTATAAAATGTACACTTAAATAACATACCTCGATAGACAAAACAAAACAATCAATTGCATGTATACAACGTAGTTTGTTTAGTTATTCATTTGTTGTTGGACATTTTGGCTTTTCTCACCTTTTGGCTACTGTGAATGTACGAGCACACGTGCCTGTTGGAGTATCTGCTTCAACAGTGCTATTATAACTGCCCACCTGACATCAGACAAAGGGGCAAAGTTGTTCAATGGCAGAAAAGCATCGTTTCCAACAGCTGCCTTGGAGCAAAAGCACCCATAGGCAAGCGCTTGATCGAGCCAACCTCTCATGATCTGACCCTGAAATCTCAAGTCACCAAAAATGGATCATGGACTTCCAGGTAAACCTGTAAAATTTTTAAGGGCTGGAAAGATGGCTCAGTGGTTCCAGGTCTTTGGTGCCAAGTTTGATTCCTAGGACCCATGTGATAGAAGGAGAGAAGCAACTCCCTCAAGTCGTCCTCTTCATTCCCCATCCCCACCGTCCTCACGAATGGAAGAAAAACATCTTCGGGTGGGGTGGGAGGAAGGGCAGGCTTGTTTGCACTCAGGGCTCTGTGAAGTTTTCAGAGATGACACCAATGATGTCATTCATAACAAAGATGACAAGTGGGTTTGCATCAAACTTCAAACCTGTGCTGCGCAGACCTTCTTAAGAACATGAAAGACCAGCCTCAGACAGAGCAAGCATTTGTAAACTACACAATTGACAAAGACCTTTCAAAGTCAACAGTAAAAAAACTAGGCTGCTCAATTCGAAAATGGACAAAAGGCGTGGAAGTCTATTTCACCAGAGAGGACTACAGATGGCAAAGAAGCACATAAAAGATGCTTATTAGCAGCCATTAAGAACGTGCTAATTAAAGTCATGCTACGAGTCTACTTCCCCATCGGATGAGCTACTGTGGTGATGGTGATACCAAATGCTGGGGAGAATGCAGAGAAACTGGATTGCTCAGGTCCTGGGAAAGTAGGAGCATAGCCACTTAAGGGAGACAGCTAGGAAAGTTCTTATGTAACTCGATTTGTACTTCCCAGAGAGGCAACAGTTTTATACCTCAGCATTTCTTCCAGAAAAATAAAAACAGGCTCTCACAAACACATGAAAACGGATATTGAAATCAGCTTCGCTGTTTTAGCCCCAAACCAGAAAAGGCAGAACTCTGGCACATTGATACCACAAACTACTTACTATTCAGCAGTAAAAAGGAATGAGTTGTTGACATACGTGACAGCCCGGGAGGACCTCCAGGCATTATACTGTGGGGGGAAACATCTCGAAAGATGATACGTTGTTTAATTCAACTGTGTGGTGTTCCTGAAATGAAAATGGAGCCATTGATGGTTCCCAAGAGGCAGAGGCAATCAAGGAGAGTGCGAGTACAGAAAAACACCACATGGAGGTTCCCCTGTGGTACGGCAGCGTGATTGTGCCAATGGGAACATAAATATACATGTGGTGCTACTGTGTGGATCTTGAATGCCCCTGGTTTCAAGGGTTTAGTCCCTAATGTGCCACTATTGAAGGGTAGTAGACACTTGAAGTGACAGGGAGACCTGAAAGGCCCATATTCCTTTCCCGCTCCATGGGTGTGCGCCTTTATTCACGCGTGCTCTTCCTACAGGGTCCAAAGCAGCAGGTCCAACTAGGCAGGGGCTGAGCCCCTGAGTCCAAAGAAACCTCAAATTGTTAGCTGATTGTTTCAGCTGCTTTGTGGTGGTAACGAAAAGCACAACTGTACACAGGAGATAAAACCACACAGAACTGCAGATACACAAATACATGAGTGCCTGTGAAAACCCCCAAACCAAGTAAGGTCAGGGGTCATGGTAATGGCATTATTCAATGCCGCTTTCCTATTTTGATATTGTGATATTACCATGGGGGGCTGTGTGACGTGTATAATAATTTTGGATATTTTGCAACTTCCTATGAATCTATTTCAAAATGAAAAACGTTATTTTTTATTTAAAAAAAATTAATGTGTGGACTAAAACTGTTCATTCAGAATATTTAGAAGTTTGGAAGGCTAAAACAGCAGGATTGCAAAGATCAGGGCCAGCAAGGGCTGCCCTATGATCCATATTCTTTCTCAAAACAAAGACGTAGTATCTATCATTTGTTTGCATGGCGCTATAAAGACTTTGAAAAAAAGTGTGATATTAGACTTTATTGAGGGTTTTTTTTGTTGTTTATTTGTTTTTGTTTTTTTTTTCCTTTTCCAGACAGGGTTTCTCTGTGTATCCTTGGCTGCCCTGGAAATTTGCTCTGTAGACCAGACTGGCTTCGAACTCAGAGATCTGTTTGCCTCTGCCATTGCTGGGATTAAAGGAGTGTGCCACCACTGCCCAGCTTTTATTGAGTATTCTAATCAGTAGGAAGGATTCATTTTCCCTGTATTTGGGGTTTGGGGGAAAGGTAGCTGACCCTCTATGAGGTAAGCATACCTAAACAGCAACCTCCACGTTCTAGGGGGTGCATGTATTTAGAAGGGAATTTTAAAGTCCCTGGGGTAGCTAGACTGCAAGTCCAGGGGAGAGTCAGCGAAATTTCCACAAATGCTTTGGGGTTCATTTTATTTAGTATCTTCTTAATCATAGCTCTACATTTTCCCAAGGTTTATTGTTTCATGCCTTTTGGCTCTGAAGCCAGTGTGTCTATGTACAGTAAAATGGACCCCAGGCCTGGTTTGGAACAAGCTTCTTATGGATCTCAAAGAGAGCTAGCTGGAGTCCCTTCGTTTTCCAGATCTTCACAAAGTCTCTCACTGGAGGAGGAGGGTTTTTCTGTACCGTCACTGTCCTACAGCCATTTGCTGGGACCCAGTGAGCTGAATTCATGTGGCTGCAAGCTCTGCCAAAATCAGAGTATTTCTTCCCTTCTGGTTTGGGAAGAATTGGGGAAAATGAACGGAAGTTGAAAATCGTGTACTGCTGACAATAAAGAATTACCTCAAGTAGGAACACAGCAAATCATCTGAAGTTAACTGTCCCCATCCCGGGTTCTCCTGTATTTACTTGAGGGGCTCAACTCAGAAGAGACAAATAAAAGAAAATCTAAAGGCCCGATATAAATAAACCCTGCACGCAGGCAATCTAGGCCAGGCTTTGCTGTGGCGAGTGACTTCTAGCTTTTCCTTTATTCTGAGTTCCTTTATTGGCAAGGTTCGACTGTGTGACTAATGAAGTTTCACCCTTTGCAGACACTAATTGACACTTGAGGAGAAGGTTCACATAGCCCTTCAGTACCTAGTGTGGAAATTATTCTCTGACCCAGCCAGCTATTAGAGGGCTTATTCGGTTACAGACGAAAAGGAACCCTGGAGATCGCTTATGCCGTGGCCTCGTTTCACACGTGAGGAAACTGAGCCCGGAGAAAGTGTTCCTTTCGGGAAACAAGTGGGTTCCGTGGTGTTCATTTATTTATCTGGTGGTTGTGTGTCTGGTCCTTCGGCCGGGAGCCGGGTGTTGTTCTGAGTGCTGAGTGCACGCGTCTGCTGTCAGGGATGTTACCTAAGTACACACGTGTAGGTGGCACTGGGTAATAGAAAGACAACAGATGGACTGCTGTTTCATCAAAGAGATAAACGAAGGAAAGAAAACCAGGGAAGGAAACCAGCTGGGAGGGGAGGGGGTTTATGGAAAGGAAACAACTATGTTAAGATTTGCGGGAAGGCCATCTCAAGCAGGCCGACTGTCAAAGCCGTCAGGAAGACAGCAGGCAGGTCTCACATGTAGCGAAGGAGTGGTCAGCTAAATAGCACTGATGGTCCTGAGGATGGGGAGGGGGGAAGATCTCTGAGTCTGTTGGGGGCTTAAAGGGAGGTGTTGAAAGGTCTGGTTTATATTTCAAAATGTATTTGTTGAATATGATATGGAGTGGCATGTAGAAAGATTAGAGCAGAAATGGAGGCTGGCAATGGGACCACTGACTCCTGGCCAGGATAGAACTCAGGGTAGGGCAAAGGTGAGTGGAAGAGGGGATGGATTTAGGATGTTTTGGAGGCAGAATCATCAGGATTATGGTTGGATGAGAGGGCAACTAGACAGACAGAAGGTTTTGGCTTGAGAAAGTTAGTGAGACCATGTCCTGAGGAAGGTAGACTGCAGGAGTCACAGAACAAACAGGAGTGGAACCATTCTGATGGGCGGTAAATCGGTGAATGGTGGGCTCCCCTTGAAGCTGGTGGTGCTGTAAAACCAACCAGCCACAGGTTGTAGAAAAAAATGATATTTTTCTCCACATATAACTGACCTCAGTATTCTTTTTCGAGACAGGGTTTCTCTGTAGCTTTGGAGCCTGTCCTGGAACTAGCTCTATAGACCAGGCCTGAGTATTCTAATAGTAGCTGAGAGAGAAGGAACCAGTCTTTAAATTTGCCAATTAATTAGTAGACTTCCCATAATTCCAACTTTTTTGTAACCAGGGTTTCTTCTATTTACCTAGAATATCCTTTACACCTCTTTTTTTATTATTATTATTTTAATGGTATTTTGAGACAGGTTCTTACTGTGCAGCTCAAGTTAGGCTCAAAGCCATAGCAACCCTCCTGCATTATCTGCCCCAGTACAGGGATTAGAGTGTGCAGCACCACGCCCCGCTCAGAAACTATCTTAAATGCCAACTCTGATAAAGGCACTTACTATTTTATTAAATTGGCTTCACTCCTGTATTTTTCCTAGTCTCAACGTCATTTATTTCTCTGATGAATATCCTTTTTTTGCCTGCTCAACCTTCTGTAGATTTTCGTGGTTGGAGACTTTCCTGGTTAGAATATGTTCTGCCTCGTTTTTTAGGTTCCTCTCCTTTGTCTTCTGCTCCTTAGAGCATATTTAGATTTATTTATCTTCTCCTCCTCTCTGCAAGCGTACTGGGGAGCTCACCTGACCTCAGGGTGGCAGGGGGAATAGACACTCAGCTGTCTCTTGACTGCTTTCTAGCTCCATGGTGATGCTCCCTAGTCCAGCAGCCTTGGGCACTTGGCCATCCTGCCTTTGGGGGTCACTTGTCCTGTTCTCTGGGTTCAGCTGGTCTATAGGTCCCTCCTAGAGACTCAGCCTCTCTCCATTTCCTATGTTGTCATTGTTCTTTCTTCCTGAGTCTGGGAGTTTCTGATACCTTCATCTTCAGGTTCTTCAGGATGACCTCACCAATGCTATATGGGTTTTGTTTGTTTGTTTGTTTTCCCTGGAAAAACACTAGCTCCTCATATATTTCTTGATGGACCTGCTACATCCATTTTGTGCCTCCCAATAATCAGGCACAGTGGTAGGTAGAGAGGCCCTCTGACTACGCACCACTCGGTGCTGCCCACTTTCTTCTGATAACCAGACACAGTGGTAGGTAAAGATGCCCTCTGACTACCCACCACTCGGTGCCGCCCGCTTCCAGTTTCCTGTGGTCATGCATTAGTCACATCAACATCATAGGCCTGCAGCCATTTTGATTGTAATTACCATCTTAGCTACCAGGTGACCTGATACCCATTGCAGACCCTATAGATAAATAAAGTGTTTAAGATGGTCAGCAGAGCCCGTCTTGCTGGTCACCGGTGTCTAGACTGTGTCTTAGTAATGTTTGTTATATTAATAGTCTGTGTGTGTGTGTGTGTGTGTGTGTGTGTGTGTGTGTGTGTGCAGTTGCATGTCACAGTTCACATGTGGAAGTCAGAGGAGGAGTCAGTTCTCTCTTGCTACTTTCTCAGGGATTAAACTCAGGTCAGAAGTTCTGGAATGTCTGTGCATGCTGAACTCTCTCTTCTAACCATATTAAACCTTTTAAAAATTATTTATTTTTATTTGTGTGTGTGTGTGTGTGTGCTCGTGAGCATGTGTGTATGTGCATTAACACATGGACTACATTTATGGGTGTCTGAGGAGACCACAGTGTGTGTTAGATTACTTGCTGCTGGAGTCACAGGTAGTTTTAAGCTGTCTGGTGTGGGTGCTGGGAGCCGAACTTGGTCCTCAGGAAGAGCAGCCAGTGCTCCTATCTTTGGAGCCCTCTCACCCACCTATATTAACAGTTCTGTGGAGAGCCCAGCTACACTCTGGTTAGCTTAATATCTCTTCCTGCACCACTGGGTGTGGGATCCACATGTCCTGTTGTCCAATCTATGCTGCAGTCTGGAGGCTAGTATTAAATTGTGCTTGGTTCAGGTTTGGATCCGTTTCTCCCTTTGGCCTGTTGACACCCTCTGCCTTTGGCACCCAGTTCTTATACAGAGGTTTTTATGAACTATCACCCTAAGTTATGACATTTTCCCACAAGGGACAACAGCTTCTTGCCCTTTGAAGCCTGCCCTATTTGCTGCCAGCCCCAGAGATCTTATTGGCCCGGAGAGGTTTGGCGGTAATCATTGATTTCACATTTTCATCGAAAAATTCCTTATCATTTCTCCTCTTCTTTTTCTCTGAAACCCCTTGAGCTTCACCTCCAGGGTGACTTTCAGATAAGTCTGTTGCCCTGTTTTCATTTCCCCTGACCGTCAGCAAACCTCTGTGGTTCCTCTGTGGAAGCTGTGTGCCGAGGGGATTCTGTGTGAGGAAAGCTGGGCCAGGAAAGCCTGGGCGGCTTTTAGAAAGGCGCCACGTTTCAAGAACCTTCTTCGTGGCAGGCAAATCAGAGTGTTGGTCACACTGCTGCTGTGTCTGGGTGTCACAACGATTGAGGAATACGGTGGTCAGTCTCACTCCCGGTGTCTCCAGAGGCTGCAGTCAGGCAACGGCCGAAGCCACCCTTGTTCTGGAAGTTTCGTTGTTCGTGTTGCCATTTTGGCTAAGCACCCTTGAGCAGCTCACAACACACGCAACTGGGAAAGCTGTGGGCAAATTGTGTTTGCTATAAAAAGGTAGTTGAAATACTTTTCACTCCAATCTTATTGCTTTAGTGTGAAATCATTTTTTTCTTTTTTAAAAATTTTTATTTTATGTTTGTTGGTGTTTCGCCTCCATGTATGTCTGTGTGAGGATGTCAGATTCCCTAGAACTGGAGTTATAAACAGATGTGAGCTGCCATGTGGGTGCTGGGAATTGAACCCGGGTCCTCTGGAAGAGCAGCTAGTGCCCTAAACTGCTGAGCCCTTCTTAGCCGCTGAGCGCTCCCTCCAGCTAGTGTGAAGTTTTAAAAAGGCACCGTTGGCTAGGGATGTAGCTCCATTGGCAGAGGGCTTGCCTCACATGCGTGAGATTATAACACCACAGACTGGATGAAAGGGCAAAGCCCATGGTTGTTTTTCTATTTGTCCAGTATCATGGAATTTGAAAATAGAAATTAAGTTAAAATAAAGGAATAGAGACCACAAGCCAGGAAGATGGCTTAATTAGTAATCTGCTTGGGGCTCAAACATGAGGATCAAACCCAGATCCCCAGTGCTCTTGGAAACAGCCAACACAGATAGTAATATATATATCTGTGTCTTCGTTCCTTTTTGATTGCTGAGACAAGGCACTTGTTACGGAAGAAAGAATTTACTGGAGACTTCCAGTTCCAGAGGGTGAATACATGACGGGCCCTGGCAGAGAGTACAGTAGCAGGCAGGCATGGTGCTGGAGCAGCGCTGAGAGCTTCTGCCCTTATCCACAAGTAGGAGGCCGAGCAAGAGGGAAACACGGGGGAATGGCATAGGCTTTTGAAACCTCAAAGCCCACCCTCGTGACATGACAACTCCAACAAGGCCACAGTGCCCATCCTTTCCTCACAGATGTATCTATTAGGGACCAGGTATTCAAATATCTGCACTTCTGGGGCCGTTTTCATTCACACCACCGCAGTGTGTACTTCCAGGGCTAGAGAGATGGATACTGATGGATCCCTAGGGCTTG
>NC_022009.1:115057412-115068908 GCF_000317375.1 Microtus ochrogaster
GGGGAATGGCGTGGCTTGTCCCTTAAAGGGACAGGAAAGCACAACATTCCCAGGTCTTCCTTATAATAAAAAGCAGGCACGTCAAGGAAGCAGAAAAGGAAGGGCCCAAGATGGCAGAGGGCAGGTCAGAGGTAATGGGAGTGGGCGTGGCTTGTCCCTTAAAGTGACAGGAAAGCACAACAATCTAGCCAAATGGGCAAGCTCCAGGTTCAGAGATACCTTATCTTGAAAAATTATATGGAGAATAAGTGAGTTGTCTAGCGTTGTCTAGCTTGTTTTCTGTTGCTGTGATAACACATTCTGACCACAAGCCACTTGGGGAGGAATGGCTGTCTGACTTACAGGTTACCATGCGTTGTCAAGGGAAATCAAGGCAGGAACTGAAGGAAGGCCGCTCACGGGCTCGCTATCCCTGGTTTCCTCAGATAGCTTTCTTATACCAGCCAGGCCTATTTGCCCATGGGTGGCACCGCCTACAGTGGGCTGGGTTCTCCCACCTCAGTCATTAATCAAGCAGACACTTGACAGACTTGCCGCAGGCCAATCTGATGGACACAATTGACGGGCTGAGGCTCCCTCTTCTCAGGTATGTCTAGGTTTGTGTCAAGTGAACAAAAGCACCCGAGGAAGACACATGAATGTGTACACACACACACACACACACACACACACATACACATACACAAAAGATGTAACATAAAAAGTATTTAAAAACATACAGAGATGAACTATTTGATGCAGCTGAGCTGTGGGCTCATCTCTAGCTGGATACTCAGGGAAGTGTGGCTAGAAAGAACTCTATATGACTGGTGGCCAAGGTGAAAGCCCCAGTTGTCACCTTACATTTCTGCCCCTAGTTTTAGAGCAATGTAAAAGAAGAACCTCAGAAGTAGAGGCTGCTAAGGATGGAGCCTTGGACAGAGCAAAATGCTCTTCCATTTTTGTATAGAAGCAAGCTGCTGTAACTCTGTGTGAATATGGAGAGATGCATGGTTACAATGCATCATTTTAGAAATTAATAAATGATACAAAAATATAATTACTCTCTGATTAATGCAAACATACCAGAAAACCCAGTCCCCTCACTAAACATATATGTATACATATATGTTTACTAAACATAAACATATATAGTAGTGGTATCTACTATAGAGTGTAAATTCTGTAAAGTGAAATTTGAACTACAGGGAGACTTCAAACCTCTCAGTTATGATCTAGAGACTTGCTACTTAGTGGTTACAAATACAGACACAAGAGGGTGCTGTGATGCATACTGCTAACCTCAGTGTCGAGGTGGAGTCAGGAGGATTGCCTTAAGCCAAGTCTGGGCTACAGAGAGATACTCGGTCACACAAACATTAAACTATATGCCCACTGCAAGATGTTGCTACTAATCAATGGCTTTTAAAGTCAGCTTTGCTCTTTTCAGCTTTTTTTTTATTGAAAAATTTTATACAAGCTGTAAATATATATTTGTATGCCCGTCCTTCTCTTCCCTTAGAGACCTTTGTTCCTCTTGGAAGTTTCACACTGCTTCCCTCAAACATAACCACACTTTATTTTATGTGGTCTTTGTCTTTGTGTGTGTGTGTGCGTGTGTGTCGTGACTTTGTGTGCAGGTAGGCCAGAGGACAGCTTTTACTGCCATTTTGTCGGCATTGTCTACTTTTACTTGAGAAAGGCTCTCTCACTAGCCTGGAGCTGGGTTTACCAGCCAGCAAGCGCCAGGGAAAGCACTTAGGTCTGCCTCCCAGGGACTGGGATTGCAAGGGAACACTGCCCTTCCTGGGCTTTCACATGGGTTCTGAGGGAAAAAACAAAACTCACGACCTTGTGCATAGAAAGCAAGCACTTTCTGACTGAGCTATCTCCAGAGAATGGCATTTATCATTCTGAGACATAAAACCACTTTTTCTTAAGATATGAGTATGGAGTCTGTAAATCACTTTTGGTATTTCATCCAGGCTCTATAAGTTTTTTGATTAAGTTGGATTAGCACAGATAATACATTCTGGATCAGCTTGCTTTGCTCTTACATAAGGGGCTCTCTGCGGGCTGTGATGAAATAGTACAGCCGCCTCTTTCCTGGGGTTTGAGGAGCATCTCTGAGCCTGCAACTCTTTGAAAGCATCCCTGCTGTTCTGACTTTCCCATAGGAGGGGAATCCAATCGCTTTGTTTCCTCTAGAGTTAAGGGCAGACTGTTTGATTAGCTCTGGAAACAAGCAGGGCGAGTTTATGGTCGACACTCAGGTGCTGTCTGATGCCTTCTCTAGTAGAGAAGGAGGCCCTGGAAATGAGGCTCTCTGTCTGCTCTGAGCACTGATGCTGCTCAGGGACGCAGCACCCTTCAGCCTAAATTCCTGGCTCAGCTCTTATCACAGGTGCGGGAGAGCTGTTCTGTTTCCGGGCACAAACCGGTACCCACTGGCTTGCCAGGTGGTATACGCTCTGCTCTTTACTGTGGCTGTAACAAATCTCCACAGACACAGCAGCTTAAAACAATACAAATTTATCTTATGGTCAAAATCCCAAGGGGGATTCTTGGAGCTAAAGTCAGGAGCTAAAGCACTGGCTTTCCCTGGGGTCCCCGGGGAGGGACTTTATATTCTGTCATCTCGTCCTTTCTGGCATCTTTAAAGCAAAGCACTCCGCTCTCTGATTCTGACCTTCTGCTTGCTCTTCACCTTTATCTCCTCCGTGTCCCTCTTTGAGCTCTCGGTAAGATCATACTGTCCATCCCTGGGTAATTTAGAATTATTCCTTATTGTAACACCCATGATTTATGGACACCCATGATTTATGGGAGGATTAGGTGCCTTATTCCCAGGGATTAGAAACTGAAGAGTGAGTTAGAAAACTACAGATTCCTCTGGCTCTCAGCACATTCAAAGCTATTATCCCGGGTAGTTCGTCTTGCTACAACAGGATACCTTGAAATGGACAATCTATACACAACAGAACACTATGGCCAGAGCTGTTTGACAGGCTTCCCTTGAAGAGAGTACCAGTCAGTGTCCAGGAATGCTCGGTAGTTTCTGGCCACCATAGAGCAACAAACACACATTTGGCTATCTTGGTTCCCCTTGAAAATTCGTGGCTGTGAATGGTGGCTCACACCAGCAATCCCAGTACCCAGAAGGTTGGGGCAGGGTTGCTGAGAGTTAAAGGCCAGCCTGAGCTATTGAGCGAGACCCTGTTTCAAAACTCAGCAATAGGACTGGAGACATGGGTCAGAGTTCAAGAGCCTCCACTGCTCCTTCAGAGGACCCAAGTTTGGTTTCCAGCCCTGGCCTGGGTGGCTTTTAACCACCTCTAACTTCAGCCCCAGAGGGTGGATGGGACACGTACCTCTTCTGACCTCTGTGGGAAACTGCCCTCACGTGCATTTTACTCCTACACAGACAGACTTAGAAATATAAATGAAGCTTTTAAAAACTTCATCAAAACAAAACAAAGCAAATATCTCCACCCAAAGGGACCAAAACAAAAACAAAATCCCAAACAGGATTGGGCAAAGCGCTTCCTGCTACATTTTCTGTGTGGATTAACAGTTACCCTTGTCAAGGGGGAGGCTGGCATTGACTGGTACTGTCTAAGGGGCTCCTTCCTCGGCTTGCTGAGTTCTCCTGGTTAACGTCCCCCACGTGTGAGATGAACACAAACATCAAGCTGTGATGCAGTTTGAAAACCACAGTTCTCATGAGCTGTGCAGCAGAGCAGAGTGGGGTCTCCGAAGTAGTCATGTTTCTTGTGGCAGTGAGGGGAGGGCTTCTTTAGGTTGGAAGTTCAAGGACGCAGTCCATCACGGTGGGCCAGGCATGTCCACAGGAGCGTGAGTGGCTGGTCACGTTGTATGTATTCACAGTTAGGGAGCACAGAGGAATGCTGACTGCGGCTCAGCTTGCTTTCTGCTTTTTACTCCATCTGGGATTCCTGGCACTGGTCACATTTAGGGTGTGGGTTCCAACCTCAGTTCAAGCCATGAAGAAACTCCCAGAGACACCAGAGGTTTGCCTCCTGAGCGATGTTAGACCTGCCAAGGTGACAATAAGAATTAACTATCACATTTATGATATTTTAAAAATATTCTTCAGTTTTAATTCTGTCTATATGTGCTTGGGGCATGCGCACACAAGTGAAGGGCCGGTAGAGGACAGAAGAGAGGATTGGGTCCCTAGAGCTGGAATTACAGGTGATTGTGAGCTGCCTGAAATGGATGCTAGAAGAACATCAAGCGATCATTACTGCTGAGTCATCTCTCTGGCTCCACATCCGTAAGATGTGACATCACCTAGAATATATTTTTATGCTAGGTATATGTCATCTGTTTTGAGTTCAGAGGATTCTAGCACATGGTATCTTCCAAATAGAATGTCACTTCCCGAATTGGAAATAATTATCATTTTATACACACAGAAGTTGTTTAGTTCTGATATACACCCAAATCCGCAAGTACCCTGGATATGTGGTGTGCTCTCGCTGGAGCATCTGGTGTGTGGGGAACTCATGGGTGAGTTCAGCCTGTACAGCCATCCCTTCTAGAGAGGTCCCTGCTCCTCCTGACTCCCGTCAAGGTTCCCAGAGGGCACTGCGCAGATTGTTATTGTTTAACAAAACCCAGGTCATAGTCATCGCTTTAAAAATGGTTTATTGGTTATTTGCTTCTAAGGCTTTTAAAAACACTGAGATTTTATTAGCATAATAGGTTTCGTTATGACTTCGCATGTGTGAATAATGTAGTTTGAGCGTATTCGCCCACTGTTCTCTTCTTCCTTCTCCCCCACCCCATCCCTGATGTCCCTTCTCTTCATGGCCACTATTGAATCACCTTCCTGCTCTGCTGGTCACTCTGCATTTCAGGTCATTTCCATAGCTGCTGTCTTTGTGTCTTAATCTGTACACAGATGTGTTTCTGAGGCATTGTGAGTCCTTCACAGTTAAGTGGATTCAATTGCTCATTTACTGAAAGGGAAACTCAAATGTTTTTTTTTTTTTTTCTTGTACAAACACATCGTAAGAGCTTTGTCCTGTTCTTCACCCCCATCCAGCATGTCAGAAGATATCAGAGCCTAGTATGATGCTCTGTGACTGTTACTGCCTGGTTCCATCCTAAGTATCGTTTCTGTTTTATTTCTTTTTGAATTAACCTGAATATGTATTCTCACTGTAAATGATCTCAAATGCTTTTTGGACGTGCCATGGGGGTAAACTACAAATACAATTGTCAGCATTTAGCTTATCTCTGATTCATGCAGAAGAAAGACCCAATCAGTGTCTTTCACCATGGTGAACCTGAGAACCTCAGGATAAGAAAAACCAAGGCACGATAGCGTTAGAAGAAGCAATATGCATGTGATTGTGAGCAATGACAACAACAACACAAAGGCAAATAAGGACTAATCGGACTTAATCCTGTAACCTGTAGCTGGATAACTTCATACGTGAGTACAGTGGATGCTGTTGGTATTTACTAATGAAGATTATGTAGTGGGGAAGCCGAGTGTGGGAAAAACTCATTTTACATCTGCTATTTCATTGGCTGTTTGATACACTGGAGAAAGGCGAAAAAGGAGACAAGAAAATCCAAAAGCTTCTTGGAGCGGGGTGATGGTGGGAAGTATTACAAACCTGGTGTTAGAGCTGCGCAGTGACCCAACAAAAAGAAAGATGAAAGAACTGGGTAGCGGCAGGGTTTTATAGCTGAGTCCAAAGGGCGTGCCTCTGTCACCATGGCAGAGACACTGGTTTGAGTGTGGTGATTAAGGCTTTGGGGAGTTGCAGTGACACAGACCTTTGGGAACACTGTTCTACAAAGCAAGGTTTTCTTTACCAAATTATGTATTGGTGTAGAAAGAGATTGCTTGTTCATTTCCCGGCTGCCAGACCTAAATAATCACATAGAAACTGTATTAATTACAACACTGCTTGGCCAATGACTCAGGCATATTCCTATAGCTCTTACATCTTGAGTTCATCCATTTCTATCAATCTGTGTATCACCACGAGGCTATGGCTTACTGGTAAGGTTTTGGCATCTGCCTCCTTTGGCAGTTACATGGCATCTCTCTGACTCCATCTATTCTCTCTCAATATATCTCTGTTTAGACTTCCCACCTGGCTTTATTCTGCCCCTTCCATAGGCAGAAACAACTTCTTTATTAACCAATGGTAATAAAATATATTCACAGCATACAGAGGGGACCCCCACATCCTATTGACTTTGCCCTGGACTTACCAAAAGTCCAAAAGCTAGAGAGAAACGAGAAAGGGGGAGGCAAGAGAAGAGAAAGCAAGAATCCAATGCTTGGCAGCAGCACGGAGCACTGTGTGTTGAGGTTTTTCTGAGCAAGTAACAAGTTCAGCTTGTTGAGCTGAAAAGACCGTGTGAAGCAAGCCATCCTTTGCAGATGAAAGCACACAACGCAAGGGTGAATAAAGAAATGGGTGTGCCTGAACTCAGCAACTGCCCTTATGGAAACCGGCAGTGCCTGCTTCTGTTTATTCCCATCTCAATGGTATATGCTTTAGTGATGAAACATTATTTAACCCTTAGGCTGAAAAATAAAAAAGATTGGAAAGAAACTCCAAACAGAAGCTTGCGCTTCTTTAGAATGAAAAATGTCCTCATTTCAATCTTTCTTAAAAATTCTTTTGTTTGCCAAGGTTGATCGAAGTATACAGGATTTTAGAAAGTAGGACAGGGACACGGGGTGAAAGACGCTGTGATCGGCACAGGGGACATTGCTTGGTTCGTGATGAAAGCTTTTAGACTTGATAGTGACAGTCAGAGGGAAAGGAACTCAGACACTCTGGCCCTTAGGTGGAGGGTGGAGAACATTGTGTGCGTAGGTCGCTGTCTGCTCCTTCTATCGTGCACATATAAGGATTTCAGATCATCCGGCAAGTGCTTTTATTTAGCAACCCACACTGTCCTTCCTTCTTCAGCACCCTGACAGCCCCAAACCGGCTGCAGACATCTAGTGACGAGGTCAAAGAAAAAGATTCCTATTTCTGGTATTTCTTGACAAATTGTTGGCATTCCACCACAGCAAGTTGTAGCAGGAACTAAATAGAAGCTTCTCATTCTTGACAAAGCTAATTTAGCACTGTCCCTGCCCACACCCCACGGTCCCATTTTCTTCAGACAGATGCTGGGTGACAAAGTCTACTATAGTCTTCAAATACATTGGAAGGTTTCTTATTCCTGTTTTATGTATGTCAACAATATAGCAAAGAGAGTGGAAGATGCTGTGTTGTGAGCAGGGGCGTTGGCTCAGAACTTAGGAGTGCTTGCTCTGCAGAGGACTTGGTGCAAAGAGAGTGGAAGATGCTGTGTTGTGAGCAGGGGCGTTGGCTCAGAACTTAGGAGCGCTTGCTCTCGCAGAGGACTTGGTGCAAAGAGAGTGGAAGATGCTGTGTTGTGAGCAGGGGCGTTGGCTCAGAACTTAGGAGCGCTTGCTCTCGCAGAGGACTTGGTGCAATTCCCAGCACATGACAGCTTGCAGACATCTGTAACTCCAGTTCCAAGGGATCCAAAGTCTTCTGATCTTGACCAGCGCCAGGACTTATCTCAGGCACACACCAGACAAACATCCATACATGTAAGATAATAAAGTACCTTTTAGAGCAGATGCTTCCTCATACAGGAACAGTGGAAGAAGGTGTATTTCTCCATGGGAGTCAAGAGTATTCAGATCTTTATACCGATATCAAACATATTGGTACAGAATTCACCTGCCTGTTTTATTCATTTATTCCTTGCAGGTTTTGGGCTTTAGATCTCTAGCTTATGTAGATGGAGACTGCTTGTTCGTTCCCGGCCGCCCAGGCCTGAAATAATTACACAGACTCTTGTGTGCTTGGTCTATTAGCTTAGGTGTATTCCTGAGACTAACTCTTAAATTAACCCATTTCGATTGTTTTATATTTTACCACGAGGTTCGTGGTTTACCAGCACCAGCACACGGGTGTCTTTTTCTCTTCATACCTTGAAGTGAACAAGTTACCCGGAAGTGCAAAAGTCTTTTGGTGTTACCAAGAGACAGCCACAAGGGCGAGAGTCAACTTGTATAATTCACCAAACAGAAACACATTAAGAGACTGGACCCTTAATGTGGTTGGGAGGCTAAATCAGTTGCTGGAAATGACTAGGTTTGTGTGTGAGAGAAAGAAAACCTTTATTGTATTAATATAAGCCATGGCTGCTCAGCTTTTCTGTCGCTTGAAGCTAAAACAACTCTGAGACATTTCCCTTCCTGAAATGCCACTCATATGAAAGCAATGATTCCCTCTATTTCTGGATTCACATCTGCCGAATTATGCCATGAATCTAATTCAGTTCGTGTTGGGCAACATTTGCAAGCATTTTGCTAACATTGCACTGGGAATCCCACAAAGATGAATAAGACACATTTTAAAAATCTTTAAGTTTCTGGCTGGGCGATGGTGGTGCACTCCTTTAATCTTAGCACTTGGGAGACCATGGCAAGCTGATCTCTGTGAGTTCAAGGCAGATCTGCAGAGCTAGTTTCAGAACAAATCAAGGCCACACAGAAAAACCCTGTCTTGAAAAACAAAACAAAAATAACACCCAAAAATCTTTAAGCTCTTGTTACTGATGGGAGGATTAGCTATGTGTGTGGATGATCGCAATACAAAGTGGAATAAAGGTAATGTCACACAAGAAGTGAGGTCACTCGGGGAGCTTTATATGGGCACGAAGTTAGAGTAAACACTATTGTGCCTAACTTCTGGCTGGAGTCCACAAAAGAGTTTCCTTAAGGGGACGCCAACTTGAGATGAGGTTTGAAGGCTGGGTGTACTTTTAAAGGCTTACCTTCTAGAAAGAGGGTCTGGTAGGAAGAAAGACACAGGGCCAGGAATGAGTAGAACATTTTGGAGAGCGTGGATTCTTTGTCTCCCTGTTCCCATGCTCCAAACCTCTTTTTCAGTGAGCCAAGTCCATCCCAGTTCCATGCAGCTTTCCCATCAGCACCTTCCAGATAGCGTGGCTCTCCTGCTCACAACCAGTTGGCCAACCACCCTGAAAGTATTGTTTCCTTAGAGAGGATGTGTCTGAGCATCCAGTTCAAGCCTGTTTTGCCTGCGATTGTCTTGCTCCTACTAGATTCATAGTCTTTATAAAGCCTGCGTTTGTGTTACATTCAGTAACTGTGAAAACCTACTAAATATTTCTCATATTCTAGGCAGTGGATTGGCACAAGGAGCTGACTGAGCGAGTAAAAAAACTGAAATTTCCAAAGATCAAATGTAATACAATTTATACTTTTTGAGATTTTTATCTTATTTTTAAAAGTATGTGTGCCTGTGTGTGGATTTGTGTACAGGAGTGGTACTGTGCCTATGGAGGCCAGGAGGTGTCAGTTCCCTTGGAGTTAGGGTTACATGTGGTTGTGAGTGGTCTGCTGCTATCTGGAAACCAAACCCCACTCCCTTGCAAGAGCAGTATGTGTGTTTAACACCCCAAAGTCACCTCTCCAGCCCCTAAATAAGAATTACAATAAAAACGATCAAGTCACCTGCTCATAAAGGACAGAAAATCATCAAGTACGGTTGTTTCCTATTGTGTCGAGTCCTTGAAAGGAAATAAGTATTGCCGTGCAGAGAACAGGAGGACGAGTAGGAGAGAAGAGAAACACTTCTAATAGTGCCTCCCTTGGGAGGTGTGGTGAAGACCTTGTATGTGAAGAGCTATGCGGGATGAGTGACATATGTTTGACACTCAAAATTACTGAACTTCAAGATTTAGAATTAGGAGAATCTGTGGTTTCCACATAAGCTTTTACTTTAACTAGGAAAAGACACAAATAAAGTGTATGGCTGGAGAGATGGGTTGGAGGTTAAGAGTACTTATTGCTCTTGTAGAGGACCCAGGTTCAGTTCCCAGCAGTCATACAGCAGCTCACAACTGTTTGATACTCAGGTTCCAGAGGCCCTCATGCCTTCTTTTGACCTCCGAAGGCAAAACATTCATATATATCAAATAAATTTTAAAAAATATAAAAGTATGGATTTATCGTGTGTGTGTATGTGTGTGTGTGTGTGTGTGTGTGTGTGTGTTAGGGATCAAGTCTGGGACCTACACTTGCTAGGTTCGTGCTCTACCACATCCCTAGATGTGTTTTGACAAATGACACACTTCCACATAACTGGCACCCAGCTCAACAACAGAGCATCACCTGGACCCTTAGAGACTTCGTGTTTTTTCTTCACCATTTTCCACAAAAATTTTGCTCATTTGTGGAACTAGAGAGTGAAATCAGAGTGTACTGTGGGCCCCTTTGTGCTTGAGGGTTTTTTTTCTTTTTGAAAAAAACAATATACTTAAGGGAGCATTTTTGTAAAGGTGTTCAGGTTCAAAGAAACAGCTTGGTAAGTGTTCTAAATATTTAGATTTTATCTATTAAACTTGGAACAGAGTCAGGAGAGATGACTTGGTTGGTTAAGGTGCTTGCCACCAAGCCTGACCACCCGACTTCACTCTCTGGTACCCACGCAATGGGAGGAGAGAGCAGATTCCATGATGTGCTGATTAGTGTTTGATCAGTTCAACACAAGCTAATGTCATCAGGGAAGTGAAGACCTCAGTTGAGAAAATGCCATCATTGGACTGGTCTGTAGGCAAGTCTGTGGGGGCATCTTCTTGATCTATTTAAAAGGACCCAGCCCATGGTGGGTGGTGCTCATCCTTGGCAGGTAGCCTTGGGTGGTATAAAAAATCAGGCCAAGGAAATCCAATGCCCTCTTCTGACCTCCATGTACTGCACACATGTGATGCACCAACATACATTCAGGCAAAGCATCCATACTCATGAAATAAAATTAGATCTTTAAAGGAAAAAATATAAAAAGAAAACAGGCTGAGCAATCCATGGAGAGCAAGCCAGTAAGCAGCACTCCTCCATAGTCTTTACTGCTTCTATAACAGTGGGGAAAGAAAAGCCTATGGTTTTTTCAGTTTCAGCGATATCCTGAGACTTCTGAGTTGTTGACATCCTGAGTCTTCACAGCCTCCCTTTAGAAGTTCTTGGGTTCTAAAGAGCTCTCTAGGGTTTGTGTTTCATCTTGGGAGAGATTGCTACCCAAGCCTGGGAAATGAGAACCTTTAGTGAGAAGTGAACAAGAATCAGTCAGACAGAGAGATGTTAGAGTGGAGGGGCAAAAGCTATGTGACTTTCAGCTGATGCTTCCACTTGCTAGCTGTGTCACCTGGGTATGATTCACCCAATTCTCTGATCAATATCTAATCAATAGTTGCAAATGTCTTAGACCAGCACACAGTCAGCTCTCCAGTAGCAATTATTAAGTACCGTGGGTGTCCATGATAGGATTTTGAACAGGAAAATAGTATTTGGTGGAGAGACTGGAATGAGGCCAGGGCTGGTGGCTAGTCTGGCAGCCAGATGCTCCCTGAGCCAAGCCAGGTGCTGCCTTGATAGCAGCTGTACAACCCACAGAAACACCTGTGACAAAC
>NC_022009.1:115072636-115087747 GCF_000317375.1 Microtus ochrogaster
TCCTGCTCCGCTGGCGACTAGACTCCCTTCCTGGTTGCGCAGAGGGCTGTTGTCTGGGACGGAGATCTGTAAGTTTTTTCCCCTTTAAATAAATATCACCCTATTAATCATAATTCCAAACTGGTGTGGCATTGTTAGTGACTTACGCCTTCAACACTGGCCTGAATGGCCTCCTTGGAATTATTCCCTGCCATTAGGAAACTTTTATCTTTAAAAGTGTGGGTGAATCAGTCATAGTTTTATCAGACAAGCAGGAGAAAGCCTTTTTTACTATGTCCCTCAAAGGACACAACCTTACGTTCTCACCATGTTGCCAAACCATGAGGTGGGTCTCTTGAACTCTGCTGGAGTTTCCTGCATTGGGTTATCTCTGTAGAGCTGGTCTTCACTGGCATGGTGCTAGTGAGCAGCGGGCACCGGTTAGGGGGAGCAGTGGAGGGGTGAAGGTGTGTGGGAGGGACACAGATGAGAGCACCACTTGGGGAAGTCAAAAGAGTTTAGGAAAGGAATATTCCCGAGGGAGGAAAAATTAATGGCACTGTAGAACCTACAAACTAACTCTGGAGACCCTGTGTCTGAAAGGGCAATGGGAGGAAAAGCTTCCTGAGCCTGGACTGGACCGGGACCCAGGCTATGATTTTTATACCAGGATCATCAGAGCAATGGCTTGCTGGTGAGGAGGGAGCTATGAGAATGCGTACCAACATCTCTGTTACCCCACCCCTCTTCTCCTTCCTGCCATCTCACTGACTCAGGCGTAAGAGCAATCTCAAATCCAGGAGACCTAGGAGCCATTGATACAGGTCATTAATGCCCCATTCCCAAGGCAGAGATGTAGAGGAGGCTTGGACCAAAGGGACAAAACAGTTTATGTTATAAAGAGTCACATGGCAGTGAACAGTTGCAATCCCAGGACTTCAGAGATCAAGGCTGCATAGCAAGGTCTTTTTTCAAAAAATAAAACAAAACCAAAATAGAAACAGAAACAGTAGGATTCTGCACCAGCTAATATCATGACTGTCTTTTGTTTGAAAACCTATTGTGTGAGAATGTGATGTTTCCATGGTTCCATAGCTCCTAAGAAGCCCTGGAATGAGAGTCTAGTCTCAAGTTTCCAGAAGCCAAAATGTCATGTCCAACACTTGAGCAATCTACTGATTTTCCTTCCTTCTTTCCTTCTTTCCTTCTTTCCTTCTTTCCTTCTTTCCTTCCTCCCTCCCTCCCTCCCCCCTCCTCTTTCTTTTTGTAGCCCTGGGGATTGAACCCAGGACCTTCCAAGCCCTAGAAGACTGCTCTACAACTGAGTCACACACACAGCCCCACCTCCACGATCTTTTTATTTACACAAGCTCCTTCATATTTTACTATATTAGGTGATTTTATTTGCATAAAGAGTCATGTTATGGAGTGTAAGTCCCAGTCAGTCCTTTCTTCCTTTGTCTCCCAACACTTCCTCAGGGCTGGGCTGTGGAATCGTCTGGCAGCCTAACTTGAGTGGAGGACTCGGCACTCTGCAGTGGCGTGAGCCTTCCAGCCTGCGCTCCTCTCTGCATCTGCAGACTTAGAATGTAGAGATGCCCACAGCTCCATCTCCTTACAGAGGAGTAAAACCAAGGCTCTCAGAAGTCACATGATTCATGGGCTCTGTTTCTGCTGGGCATTCATTTAGTAGGGTCATTTAGTTTATGATTTTTCTTTAAGTTCCTTTTCCTTGTACTTTTTCTTTCACTCTGAACCACTACTTTTGTAAAAGTTGGCATCATTTTATGATACACTGGTTTGAGCACCTGCAAACATGTATACTACTTCCCTGTTCCTTCAATGGAATACAACCCTAAAGCCAAAGTAAGTTATGGGCCGTAAAGTATCAGAATAAAAGCTTAAACTGCTGGTCCTAATGAAATACAGTTAAATGTTAGTGAAATAAATTATGGAACATTTCATTTAGTGATAAGAAAACATTGTATTTTTAAGTTGGAGCACATCAGACCCTCTTTAAAAGAGTATTATTTTTCTTTAATAATATGCTCTTTTGTATATGCTTTTTTGCATAAGGTCAAATGATGTAATGTGACATCATATGACTAAATCATACTGAAAAACCCCCAAGCCCCCAAAACAATAAAAACCCCACCTTGTTTCCATATACCTTTATAATTATAGTAATATTCTAGTAATGAATTTTTACAGGATGGTGAGTGCATAGGTTGATACACGCCATACATCCACATTTTTCCTGATGGTACTATTATATCATTATGTCTGAATTACCATATAGTATAATGACTCATGTCTCTCAGTCATTTCCTGTTCCCAGCCACTGCTAAACTTTTGTTTGAATAGTACAAGATGAATTAATTTGCCCTCCAGGTGACTTTGCTGCCTACTTGCTGTCTGAAGCCTGCCCCAATCTTTTCTTCTTCCCCTGTTTGAGTTAGAGTGTATCATCACATACTGGCAATATCGCGCTTCCATTTCTAAATTTCTCGGTTCATACAACAAATTAAGACACCACAGATTTAGTCCATGAAAATGCTTTTCAATCCTATCGCTGCAAATCGTGATATTTACTATCACGGTTGGCTAAAATAAAACACTTAAACCCGGTAGCACACCCAGAGAGCTGTCTGTCATTTGGATTAGTAAATAGCTCAAGCAGATTTAGTTAGGCTCATTAACATGTGGACACTAAATCCCATTCCTTCAAACATTTCAATGAATTACTAGCAACACTGCAAAAATGCAGACCCCAGAATTAACAACTGTTGGGACTGAAGAGATGGCTCAGAGGTTAAGAGCCCTGACTGTTCTTCTGGAGGACCCAGGTTCAAAATCCAGCACCCACATGGTAGTTCACAACTGTCTGTAACTTCATGACCTGACACCCCCACATAGACATACATGCAGACAAAACACAAATGCACATAAAATTAATATATAGAAAAATAAATTTAAAAAGAATTAGTGGTTATTTGTCAATTTTAGGTGGTTATACAGATTGATTAAGAACATGTCTTCTAACAAAAAAAAAAAAAAGGCTGGGCGGTGGTGGCGCACGCCTTTAATCCCAGCACTCGGGAGGCAGAGGCAGGCAGATCTCTGTGAGTTCGAAGCCAGCCTGGTCTACAAGAGCTAGTTCCAGGACAGGCTCCAAAACCACAGAGAAACCCTGTCTCGAAAAAACCAAAAAAAAAAAAAGAACATGTCTTCTATTTCTTTAAAAATATTAGACATGCTTAAATTATTTATTAAAATAAATAGTAAAAATTTATTTAATAAAATGCTTAAAATAATTTCTTAGTGCTTTCAGGGTCTTCACGACATCAGCCCCCTCATCCACATCCATACTCAGCAGACAACCATATCCACCAGACATCCATACCCACCAAATAGCCATATTCACCAGATATCCACACCCACCAGTCATCCATACCCACCAGAAATCTCTATTCACAAGACATCTCTATCTACCAGACATCCATACCCACCAGACATCCATACCCAGCAGACATTTCTGTCCACCAGATAAAACTCCGGGTTCTAGCCTTTCCAAATACTAAGATCCGAGAGCACTGTTCCTGCTCAGGATTGGCCGCTGCTGCCAAGCCTCAGATACTGTGCTTTGTACATGTTTTTAATCTCAAGCCCAAGTCAGGGAAAGAGTTTTCCTCTGTCAGACAGGATTACACTGAATTATTCCTGTGGCTATCCAGGCCCTGTCAGATTGATGCCAACCTTCCAAACTCGTCTTTCCCTTATGTGTATGAAGCCCCTTTTCCTGGTGGGAGATGTGATCCCCGGAAAATGTGAGGTGCTCACACCGATGATTGAATAATCCTTCTCATTCAGCAGACTACAGAGTTCCTTCCGTTAGACTGAGCCTCTGTGCAAGTCACTTGCTCACTCTTAGACCCACTGTCCAAACCTGGGAGGGAACACAGGCTCACTACAGACTGTCGCTTCTCAGTCTAGTCCTGGTAACCCTCAAGGACATCTCGGCCCTTGCTATTCCTTGTACCCGCAGATGGATCTCACTCATAAGGCCACAAACAATG
This sequence comes from Microtus ochrogaster, assembly GCF_000317375.1. Classification (NCBI taxonomy): domain Eukaryota; kingdom Metazoa; phylum Chordata; class Mammalia; order Rodentia; family Cricetidae; genus Microtus; species Microtus ochrogaster. Next base: position 115,076,692 of record NC_022009.1, read on the forward strand.
CAGCTACCTGGCCACTCTTGACCTTTTCAGTGTTGCTGGGACCTTTCCAAAGGCAAGCCATCAGTACCCTTGCTTCTCTCCAGCTTTTGTCTCTCAAATGTCACCTTTAAATTCTACTCTGCCTATTGTAAGTCTCCAGAAAAGAACAACAACAACAAAAAAGTTTGTTCTACAGTAAAACAGAGAGCTATCCTTTGAGTTTTGGCAAGGCTGGTCCAAACTTGAGCCTCTAAGAAGCCCTCCCTAGATACTTTGTATCATGCTCTTTGGAAGGAATGTGTGATAGACCGGCTCTCCTCCATCCTGTATCCTCAGTGAAGCCCCATCCTTGAGAAATTATCTTCCCTTTTTAGAGCTTTCTAGAAACCCAGACAGAGAGTGTGCCAGTCGGCAAATTCCACTAATGTTCCCATACCTAGCCTAGATCTCTGCACTTCTCCATTGGGTAGCCATCCTGAAACAGGTCAGAGAGTCTATAAATGGGATGTTTTGTCAGAACTCACCAAGACACAGTATCTTCTCCCTCAGGTTCTCATTGCTTTTGATGTCATGTGACAGGAAACTTTCCCTCTCACCCTCTCTTGCCCTGAAACAGTGTTCCTTTCCTAAACGAGAAGCTCCAGGCCACAGCTGTAGCTCAGTGGTAGAGCCTAGGCTCCTCAGGCCCTGGGCCCTGTTTCTAGGCCACTGATATTTATCTTAGAAAACTTCTACTTGACTTGATAGTAAACTATTTCGTGTGTGTGTTATCTTGTGAGGTAAATAGATGCAGAGTAGGGCCTGGTGTGTAGCAGAACCACATAAATCTTAGTGATGCATCGCCTGGTGGAGGAAGGAGGATTCAAGTTGAGGATGTGGTAGTTTGATTGGGTGGTGGAAACAAGCTGAGGGTAGACACAGGAGGTGTTTTCCGTGGCTGTGAAGAGAATCTGGAGCCCAGAGAAGTGAAGTGACTGTGTCCCAGGACACACAGCAAGCCAGGATAGGTTGGTCACTCCACTCTCTGTTCTTTTGTTTTTTTGAGATAGGGTTTCTCTGTAGTTTTGGAGCTTGTCCTCTGTAGACTAGGCTGGCCTTGAAACTCAGATATCTGCCTGTTTCTACCTCCCAAGTGCTGGAATTAACGGTGTAGGGCACCACCACCCAACCTCCTTTTCTTTTTTTCCACTCTCTGGTTCTTATCTTTTCCATCAGACATGTTACTTGCCTGTCTATTAAAATGCGTTTGTCACAAATTGTGTTGATACATCCCAACTTTGTTAAAATGGATACTATAGTATACTATACTAATACGTGTTCATACGTATCATGTCAAAGATATCTAGTTACAAGGATATAAAAGCAGAAAGGAAGCAAGATGAAGTCATTCATCCCCAAGGTGCCTATGACACAGCTTCCTAAACTGCATGTCAGGACCTCATTGGGAGTCATGTAACTGGATGTGGGGGTCATGAAAAATTTGGCAAGAGTAATGTACAACAGCCAAAGTGTATTTCAGAATCAAATTCATAATGAGCCTAAGGTGTTGTTGGTATGCAGTCCGAGGTGCATCTTTGACCCCACTGAGGCCTTCATTCTGAGTCAGCAGTGGGGAGAGTTTGCAGTATGCATGCTGGCTCCCTCAAAGCTCCACCGAGAGCCCTGCCTGAAATACCCGGGCTCACACTTGAGACGATCACATCGTGAACTGCAGAGCTTTTTACTTTCTCCACACACAGAGTTTCTACCCTTACTGAAACATAACAGTTTAATAATGAAGACAAAGATTTTTAATGACTTCTTATGGTCAGTCTTTAGTGTGTGAGTATCAAATTGATATATTTTTGGATTCTATTGTGGTAGAATGCTTAATTTCAAAAAATTGCTTTTTGAGACACCAGCGAGTTTCATTGAAAATACTGTTAAATGAATTTTAGCTTGAGATTAGAATAGAATTTTTCAATGATTTCTGAAGTGGCCCCAAACATACTTCTGTCATTTTGTGCTACATTGTTATGCAGAGTGGCACTGTTGGCATTAAAAGTTGCAGAATCAAGATACCCATCAACACTGAAAAGTGTTGAAGATGCTGAATGCCCTGTGGCACTGAATGCTGAACCAGCATTTAATTCTTTGTATAAAATAAATAGTATCTATCTCACTGGCATGCAAACTTGTTTTCCCCTTTAATAAAAGATTATATCTACACTAAAGAATTGTTTTAAAAGACATTTCTTTATGATTTATGGTTAGTAGATATTTGGTTTGCAGCCCTATTATATATTTGAGGTAGAGCAGAGATTAATTGGCCGCAGGTGGAAAAGGTTCAGGATCCCAAGCCCTTGCTGTGAGATGCACAGCATCCCTCATTCTCGCAGCCCTAATGGCTCCATATATCTACTTAACTGAATTACTGTGTCATGATCATGTGCTCACACTGCAAGTGAAAAACCCCACGGAGCTCAGCAGGCACAGGCTGAATGTATGCTACTGCCTCAGGCCTGAAGCATGAGCTGTGATGTTTTAATATTATCAAATGACCTGCGATGCAATGGTCGAAGACAGCATTATGCAGAACATAAATAATCCAGTACGAGTGTGATGCCAACAATGTGGGCTGCAGTGTCTGGGGAGGGTTAAGAGCATCCGACCAACAGCAGCTGGCACCAGGCTTTTCATTTGGCAGCTCACGGTTCTGGGGAAGCTTCATTCCCAATGCAGGGAAACTCCAATTAAAATTTTAAGTAAACATTATATATATGGCTTATAAAATAGTCATTTTCCTATGGCTTTCAAATAGCCTTAGTGTTAGTTTTTCCTTCCCCCATCTCTTCACTTTCAAAAGAAAAAAATGCATTATTTTAAAACACAAAGCATAGAATCTCAAATGAATCTCCAATTAGTAGGCTTTCAGGCAAAATATTAGTGTCAAAAAAATAAAGATCAAGTTGTTGGTACATATTGGGGTGTGGTGAAATATTTCTAGGTTGTTCATATTGAGTGCATATTTATCTCTGATATATATGCCATTTCTGCTCTCCCCCAGTTTTTGATGAGTATGTGACAGGGACCTCAGAAGGCAAAGAGTAGATAAACTCTTGGGCCTGATTCCGCAGCCTGTTACCTACTAAAAATACGATACCTGTCTTTCCCTCCACTCCTACTCTTTCAGAAATGAGTGGTGTCTTCCCTTTCTCTGACAATATATGTATTTTCCTTATTTTCTACTCTTATAACAGGAACTAGATCAACTATAGAGACCAGATCAGCTGTAAAAACCAGGTTTACTAGCATACCTTGAGAACCACAGTGGCACTGCAAATGATAAACTGCCCGCTGATCTGCATCTTACACAAGGCCATGGCTTCTTACATAGTGCCATATTTATGACCAGTGGGAAATTACCATTCCCTGTTCTACCCAGCAATCCCCATACAACTTCCTCTTCCATACACATTTACAGCTGTATGATGTGTGTGTGTCTTAGTAGGGGTGGACTGTTGCTGTGAGGAAGCACCATGACCATGACTCTTAGAAAGAAAACAATTAATTGGGGTGACTTGCTTACACTTTCAGGGGTTCAGTCCATTATCGTGATGGTGAGCAGGCCAGTATGCAAGCAGATGTGGTGGTGGACCTGAGAGTTCTACATCTTGCAGATGACAGGAAGTCGACTAACTGTCACACTGAGGGAAGCTTGAGAAAAAGAGACCTCTACACATACACATGCACAGTGACACACTTCCTCCTAATAGTGACACTCCTTTTGGGGACCATTTTCTTTCAAACTACTACAGTGTGGTACCCCAGCAATCTCAGTGTAGCTTCATTTTCCATACACACTTATAACTTTGTCTGTCTGTCTGTCTGTCTATTTAGATCTATAAATCTGTCTATATGTAGATAAATAGATAAAGATAAAAATAGGTAGGTAGGTAGGTAGGTAGATAGAGATGGACAGGTATGTGTAGGTGCCCATAAAGTCAAGAAGGGGTATCTGAGACCCAGTGAACTGGCCTGGATGCTGGGAACCAAACTTGGGTATAGACGGAGGCTGCTCTCTAGTTTCCCAACTGCTCCAGATCCGAATAAGCACACAGAAACTGTATTAATTGCAACACTGCTTGGCCAATAGCTTAGACATATTCTTGGCTAACTTATATCTTAAATTAACCCATCTCTATTAATCTGTATAGCCATGAGGCTGTGGCCTTCTGGGTAAGATTCTGGCATGTCTTTTTCCTTCAGCTACATGGCATCTCTCTGATTCAGCCTACTCTCTCTCTAGATCTCTGTTCAAATTTCCCGCCTGACTTTACTCTGCTAAGCCATTGGCCAAAACAGCTTCTTTATTAACCAATGATAATAAAACATATTCACAGCATATAGAGGGAAATCTCACATCATCTCCCATTTTCTGTCTAAATAAAAAGGAAGGTTTTAACTTTAACATCGTAAAATTACATATACAGAAGAGTTATCAAGCAAGAATTATAGTTGCAATATTTAGTCCATTTACATTTGGCAAATTAAGGAAAATATTCTATCATCTTCCTATCTTTATGAATCTAAAGTTTTATATCTAATTTATTTTTATAATAACTATGGAAAACTATCGGTCTTCAACTCTTCAAAGACTCCAGAAGGATATATTATTACATAAGTAATCAGGAAGTGCATTGTAAGCAACTTCCAAAACTTTACAATTGACAGAGATACCTTGCTGCCTGGACAGTCACCTAAAGTTCTTCTGTAACATTGGGTCATCTATCTTCAGACTATAGGCCCATAGTATCTGGCAGACTTTTTCATGAAGCAGGAAATTTGAAAGGCTGTTTTACCTATCTTGGCAGTTTGTCAGTCACTTTCTTCTGTATCTTGCAGAATATCTGGCAGTTTCTTCTGTGAAGCAGGAATCCTGAAGAAACATTCCATCTTTTGCAGTGTTTAGCAGTCACTTTTCTGTGGGTTCTGCATGTCCAGTTTATACAGCATACCATAAGGCAGTCCATGCAAGAACAATTTCTTGCCCAAATGGCTAGCCTTGTCACATTGAAGGCAAATTCCATAACGAGTTTCTTTAATGCTTATCAACCTCTCTGAAGTAATTGGTGCTGCCAGAAGCAGATGTGTCTCACTGTCATGGAAAGAATAAGTTCTACAAACATTTTAAATGCCATATTCTGTAAGTCTTTAAAGCGTTTGAAGAATCCGTATCCATCTGAAATATAATTCTGCATATCTAGAAAACCTAACATGACTACAAGTTTGATTATTATAAATGACTATTAATCTGTATTTCTTAATTACACATTACATTTTTAAATGAGCTGTCTAAATATATTACCTTAAACAAGAACAGAAATACATATAACAAACTTGACCCTAAATTTGTATCAATAGACCAAAATCCATACCAACGCAAAGTATTCATTTCTTTTTTTTAATTTTTTATGGCTTATTTAACTTTATTTTTTTATGTGCATTGGTGTGAAGGTGTCAGATCCCCTGCAACTGGATCTTCAGACAGTTGTGAGCTGCCATGTGGGTGCTGGGAATTGAACCCAGGTCCTCTGGAAGAGCAGTCAGTGCTCTTAACCACTGAGCCATCCCTCCAGCCCCCAAAGTATTCATTTCTGTATCATATCTCTCCCCCACCTTTCTTCTAAAGAAAGTATTTTTAGGGTTCACAGAGACTTTTCAGGGGGTCTTGTTCCATCAAGCCACATTTGCCTGGAAGGAATCCACAGGTTCTCATCCTCTGTGGAAACAAAAGCAGAATCTCTTTTCCAAAGTAACATATCCTTAAAAGTAACAAATCCCAAATTTTGAAGTCAAGATACCTTTAAAATATGTATATTGGTTTAACTTAGCAGCCCCCAGAATCAAATGTCTCTTTGCAGTAAAAAAAAAAATACAAATAAAACACATTAATACACATAATACAGACTCTGTGTATTTTCCATCTTTATGTGCCTTATTTTTTCTTTACTCCTTTAACGTATGGCTGTCTAATACTCTTTTGTATTTCTTTTACTGTCTCTTTAAAGACTTTGTTTTATTTTTTAAAACTATTCACTTCTTTTTATAACTGTCTATATTTTTCCCTCTCTCTCCAAAGCCTACATGCATTTATCCAACTCTATGGCCCATTTAGAGGTCTTTTTCATTTGATTCTGTCTTTATTATATACCTGTAATTATTTTCTTTAGATGCTAAATGGTGTGACTAGGACTAAGGCTGCTTTGCCTTTTGGCTCTGCCCAGTCCAACATGGCAAAAATACATTCATCACCAGTTCTGTGAGCCATGCTCATCACCCAGCTCCAGGTATGCAGCAGGTCTATGTTGTCATTAAGCAACTTGTAGCACTCTGCTCACAAACCTCATTTAAGTATTCCATAGTCGGACCTCCCGAAAGAGCCAGAGCAGTTCTTGCTGCCAGCATGAACCAGTAAGCTGGATCTTAAAGAAACCATGCAATTTTTGCCTCTAACACTGAATCAGAAGGCCTTCTCTTAAAGGAGCCGTGCCTCTGCTTGCCACCAGAAAACAGAGTCTATCTGAAAAAAAAATGTGGCTTCCAAGAAGCTGTGCTTATCTCTGTTCTTTTGTGTCTAGAATTCTTTCCCAAGCTCTCTCAGTTTTTATGTGGATGTAGTTGCCCCCATGTTGGCACACCATTTATAGACAGAGGCTGCTCTCTCATTTCCCAACTGCTCCAGACCTGAATAATCACACAGAAACTATACTAATTACAACACTGCTTGGCCAATAGCTTAGGCATATTCCTGGCTAACTCTTGTATCTTAAATTAACCCATGCCTATTAATCTGTATCACCACAGGGCTGTGGCCTACTGGGTAAGGTTTTGGCATGTCCTTCTCCTTCAGCAGCTACATGGCATCTCTCTGATTCTGCCTATTCTCTCTCTAGATCTCTGTTCAGATTTCCTGCCTGCCTGGCTTTACTCTGTTAAGTCATTGGCCAGAACAGCTTCTTTATTACCAATGTAATAAAACATCACTTGGGTCCTCTGCAAGAGTACTATGTACTCTTAACCACTGAGCCATCATCTCATCAGCTCCTCTCTTTCTCTTTTTGTTCCAGGTCTGCCTAATAGCTATCAGTGCAGTGATCCTGCTGCTACCCGCCCCCCTGGAAAAGTTCCTCCCCATTAAATTCTCCCATCTGCTCAGACTCCTTGGTTCAGATTCATTTCTCTTGTCATTATCAGAACTTCTGAGTGTTCAGCATCACCTTAAACATTTTTTTTTAAAAAAATATTCATGGTTTGGGAGATTTAATTTTCATCACCCAAGTAAAGAGAAGAGTTTGAGGTGGGGACCCTTATATCAGTGAGAAAAAGGTATACCAGGAGCCACCAGTACAGACAAGAAGCATGTTTCAAACTGTTAGTGCAGTACTGCTCCCAAGAATATGTGATACATTGGGACAGTGAGATGACTTAGTGGACAGAGGCACTGATTGCACAAGTCTGACAACCTGAATGTGATCCCTAAAACCCACATAAAGATGGAAAGAGAGGAAGGACTCCAAAGAGTTCTCCTCTGACATCCACACCCTCTGGATACTCACATGCCCCCAAACCATTATACATATTCAATTTAAAAAGTGTCATACTTGAGTTCAATCAGTAGTGAGAGCAGAGAATGCACCCCAGAAACCCCAGAGACCTCCTGAGTTGCTGCTGCAGGCCCTAGTCACCAGTGCCACAACCATGAGCAGTGAGGTCCATATCCAGCCTTTGAAGCTCCCCATCCCTCCCCCGCCCCTTACTGTTGCTGTCCTCAGCTCCTGTGTCACCAAGCCTGGCTCCCACTCCAAGGCAGCAGCAAGGCCGCTGGCTACCCCGGCAGCCTCACAGATGCAGTAATCCAGCCCCACCCCACTGCAGAGACAAGAAGGTCATGGCAAAGAAAAAGTGGGGAACATTAAAATGGTTCAATGTAAGGGATGCCACAGAGTCAGCTTCATCAACAGCAATGGTAAGGAAGACATATTTGTACATCAGGAAGTATCTTTGTGGTATGGTGGTTAGAGAGACTAAGATGGGGTTTGATGTCAAAGGAGAAGAGGGTGCAGAGGCAGCAGACGTTACAGGCTCTGGTGGAATTCCAGTAAAAGACAGTAAATAATGCAGCAGACTGCAACCATCGTGGGCACTACCCAAGCAGTAAGGGTCCTCCAAGCAATTGCCAGTAAATTACCAGAGTAATGAGAGTGGAGGAAAGAATGAGGTATCAGAGAGTGTGTCTGAAGGCAGGCCTAGCTATGGAGCTGGTCCACGGCAGGTGAAGGGACCCTTACTATGGAGTCCCTAAAGGCATTAACCATAGTATTTAACCCACCTATGCAAGTGATGAAGGGTGCTGACAACCAGGGTGCAGGAGAGTAAGGCCGGCCAGAGAGATAATATATATGGGGGTTACAGTCAATGGCTCAGCAAGGGATCCTCCTCCTAGGGAGGACTGCAAAGAAGAGAACAAGGAAAGTCAAAAAATAAAAAATAAAAGAGAGAGAGAGACTCCCATACAGCATCCTCAACACATCTGTATTGCCCCAACTTCAGTTACCAGTGCAGATGCTCAGAGAACCCAAAACCATAAGATGGCAAAGAGACAGATGCAGCTGATCCGCCAGTTGAGAATCTGTCTACAACCAAGGCTGAGCAGGGCAGAACTGTGGAAATGCCGACTTATCCATCTCTACCGCCATCCGGTCTGGTCATCCAACAAGAAGAAATACAGAATTTCAGTCATAAGAAATGAACAAAGATTGAAGCAGAAGACCTTGCCTTTTGCCTGCTGACCAGATACAGTAGAACTAGCTGCACTGTCTATACAGCATGGGGATTTTTATGATTTTGTTATTTTTACCTAAAGATGCCTCTTTCGGTAATGACAAGTTAAAAAAAAAAACTTTAAACATTTTTAAATTGTGCCATAGCTGGTCAAATTGAGATTCAAGAACTTCATTTTTAATTTGAAATAAACATTTACAACTTGATATTTTAAAAAATGCCAACAAACCGCAAGCACCTATTAATCAAGTCTTAAATCTAAAAAAAAAGGTGTCATATGTTATGTGGTGGTTTGAAGAAGAATGGCCTCCATAGACTCTAGGTTGAATACATTTGAGTAGTTGGTCCCAAGTTGGTAGGGCGTTTGGGAAGGATTGTTGGAGGTGCAGTCTTGTTGGAGGTGTCACTGGGGATGGGCTTTGAGGTTTCAGAAGCACAAGTCATTTTCACTTAGCTCCTTCTGCCTTGGGGTGGTTTCTCGGGATAATGGGAGCTCTCAGTCCCATGCCTGCTTGCTGCCATGCTCCCTGCCATGATGGCTATGGACTCGCCCTCTGAAAATGAAAGCCCCAAATAAACACCTTTCTTTAGAAATTGCCTTGGTCATGATACCTTACCGTAGCAATAGAAAAGGAACTAATATGTTATAAAAATATACAGTAGTCTGGTTGTGGGGTTATATTTCAGAGCTTAAGGGGGGGCCAGGACTGACCCAGTTACAGAGGTGCTGTGGTAACCAAGGTTACACAGTGTGAGATCCTGTCTCATATCCACCACCTTCAAAAACCTCTAAAAAACAAACAAAGAGTAGACCCTTATAAGAAAATGGAACAGATCAAAATGGGGCCATACTTTGTAGTGAACAGAGTGCAATAAAATAGCAGCGACTGGCTAGTCACTAATTGTGTTTCGTGAGTTTTGATTTTTTTTCATCCTGATCTTAGGTTCCTTGCAGATTCTCTAATTACTCTACTGCCCTGGTGAGGAGTTGCTTACGTCCTGTTCCTGCCTCAAATCCTTCTGAACCAAAGCATCCTGAGAGAGAGCTTATTTCCTGTTTTAGTTAGGGTTCCTGTTGCTCTGATGAAACACTGTGGCCAAAGCAACTTAGGGAGGAAAGAGTTGATTTCGCTTTCACTTCATCGTCTTAATCATCGGAGGGTGTGGGTACAGGAGTTGAAGCAGGGGCAGGAGCCTGGAGGCAGGAGGTGATGCAGTGCTTATTGAGGGCTGCTGCTCATGGCTTGCTCCTCGTGGCTTGGTTAGCCTGCTTATAGCATCCAGGACCACCAACTCAGGGGTAGTATCACTCACAATGAGTTGGGCCCTCTCACATCCATCACGAATTAAGAAAGTGCCCCAAAGGCTTGCCTATAGTCCAGTCTTATGGAGACGTTTTTCTCAACCGGGGCTCTCTCCTCAGATAGCTCTAGCTTGCCTCAAATTGACGTAAAACTAGCCAACACACTTTCTTTAGCTTGAGAGCATTGAGCATGTTCACAGGTGAGTTAGAAAGGCCATCTGATACAACACATGTCCTCTTCAAAACCAGCTCTAACAAAGGTCCTGTCTCTCCCAGCTCAGCTGTGGCATTCTGTGAGCAGAGAGCTGTGAGCAGCAGCTTAGAGTTCAGAAAGTAAGCATTTCCACTCAGTGCAGTGGGGGGAGGCCAGATGCTAACCCAGTCAGCTAGACCTGTGCTACTGTGTGTGGCCTCTGAAGACACCAACAAGAAGAATTTTTAGTCTTTTCTACTTTTCTGTGACATCAAAATCACCTCTAGTAAGTACTTAACAAAGGGTTTCGTTCCCCTGCGGCATTTACCGTTCTTACTACCTTTTAGAGATGTGAGTTTCTCCATGGTCAGTTCAGCCATAGCCAACACATAGTAGTCATAAACAGCTTCTTATTATGAAACCCTAACGTGAATAAAGAAGAATTTGACTTCTTTGCAAAGCACTGTGGTGGCACCCGATCCTCAAATGCTCTTGTAGTGTTTTCTTTGGAATCCACGCACGGGCTTTTCCGGGTGCTCTCGCGTCCCTTGTCTCCGCAGCCCTACTTAGGAAACAGGACATTGTGAATGCTTTAATCTTTAGTTCTCTCTTCTCCATCTCTTGGCACTTGCTGTTTGAGGCTCTAGGACTTGAACCACAGAGTCTATTGATACAGAAACCCCAGGTGAATGCTTGTGAGCCATGCTCTTAATAGCCAAGTGCATCTTTTTAAAACTTTGACAACACATGCAAACACA
>NC_022009.1:115088659-115108241 GCF_000317375.1 Microtus ochrogaster
GTCTGTGACCATTCTTCATCCCCAGAACAATAGGGATGCTCTAGCATTTCAGGGAAAGGCCAGTGTCCTGCCAACAACTAGGGAAACTGACTGCAGAAAACTAAAAGTTAAGAATCACTGTAACTTAAAATAATATAGATTCTTTAAACTGGAAGAGTATCTGAAATGAGATACTCCACAAACAGACCCCTTTTTGCACCTGAGGGTGTTGAGTTGTTGAGCCTCTGGAAGATAGTGAGGTGGGGGGAAACTTACTAGAAGCTCCTGGAGAGTGGAGGCATCAGCTGTCTGCTTATTCAGATTTATTGAAATTTTTTGGGAACGTGAATTATTTTAACAAAAGGAATTGAAGTATTAATACGAACAAGGAAGTAAGACATTCAGTTATGGCTTTTGTTAGGGAGAAATCCATGTGGTCAGGGGGTGTTCCTGGGGAGATGAGATCAGAGAGCTGAAGTCTGTTTAGGTTAATAAGTTTGTGGGAAGTTACTGTTTTGGGCCAAGCTCCCTCTGAAGATACCTGCAGACCAACCAAACCAGTATGGAATCGCTTCTGCTAGGTGCCATTAATCAAAAGGAACTTTAAAACAGGCCACTTTAGGAGTGAGAGTGAAAAACCAAACCCAAATTCACAGCGACCAATTGGGATGGGTCCAGCTTGCCCGACCTCGCCGAGCAGAGAAGTTGTTTCTGTGTTGCACTCTAAGGAAAATTACCTTCAGACAGTCTCGCTGCTTTCTATTCTTAGTTCTGCTTTTCTTTTCTTCAGTCCTTTTCTGCCCATAAAGCTGACTCCCTCTTTTCAATTCTGGGTTACAGAGTGAGGTGGTGCACAATTCTGGATTCCCTAATAAATACCAGTTAGAACTCTCAGCTGTCTTTTGAAACTCACCAGACCTTCCCATTTTGGACACAGATGAAAAAGAAAGGCTGCCTTTCTCTTTTCTGCACTCTTCTTTCTTGCGTTTCCCCACCTTCTTCTCTTGCCTGTCCCTCTCCCCATCTTGCCCATTCCTCTCCTGCCCCAGGCCTCTTACTCAGAGTTTAAACAATTCGAGCATGGATGCAGGGGATGTGTGAGCACTATGGGACAGGTAGCTCTTTCCAACGGCTGAATCCTTAACCACCAGGATCACGGGCTCTGGGAAATCTACCTGCCACAGCTGCGGTTGGGAGTTCCAGACTGAGTGCACGCCTGCGCGTGCGCACGCGTGGTGGGTGGGTGGGGCATATGTCTGGTCCTATGTTTTTTAGTCTACGCTGATGCTCCTTCAGATTCCTGGGTCAAAGTGTCACCTCAGTCAGCACTTTTCACTAGCAAGACACAGAAAGTAATGTTGAAACAAGCAGTTTGAATATTGAATTCCCATCAAAGGGATTAGAAGGGGACTGTTGTCAACGGGAGACATCTGGATTGCATACAAAGGCTCGCAAGAAAGCTCTGGAAATAAGTTCTGTCACTGCAATAAGGTGAGAGGCTGCTTCCTGATTTCTTGTTATTTCTGAGCAATGATGAGATTTAGAGAGTGGGCGGCCCAGCTTGCCTGTGAGCTGACCCACAGCTGAGGCTTCCGCTATCTGCCCAATAAAGCAGGAAGGAGTTGAAGGGAAGCCCAGCCCTGAAATTCGATCTCCCGGCCTGTTAAACTCTCCATAGAGTGCGAACATAATTAAAAATATTCCTCTTACGTTCCCTTGCTCAAGTGCACACGCACCCACTTGTGCAGTGGCTAGGGACAATTTGTCGGGGTTGGTTGTCTTCTTTGCTGCGGTCTGCAGGGATGAACCGCCAGTCGTAAGATCATGGGCTCTAAGGTCAGAACGCCTTAAGTGCGGGAGCAATCATGCTATTGATATGTTAGTCAGTTTGATAATGCAAAGTGTCTAGACAATGATTCCATTTCATGCTGAAAAATCGGCATTTCCTCTTTCAACCAGACAAAGCTTTAAAAACTAAAAAAGTAGGGAAGAAAAGTCTGATTCCTCCCCTCCTTCAATCTTTAGAAAAGATCTTATCCTCTTTTTATAGCCAGGTTTAGAAAGTAATGTCCCAGAATGAAGAAGAACTGTCCTTTGGGTTGACTAGAAGTTTTACATTTCGTTTGTGTCTTAGGATATTTTATAATTAAAGACAAAAATCTCAGAATTTTATTTACAATTTGAGTTTGTAATAATAAGATTCTTGCTTTGCATCCTCGGTTTTCTTCAGACCCTCAATCCTCCTGCTTCCTTCTCTAAATTTTTTAAAAATTATTTTATATGTATGGATCTTTTTCCTGCATGAATGTTTGTCATCCACAGTCCCTGCTGGGATTGCTGATCTATCTCTGTGTGTGTCTATAAATACACACACGCACACACACACGCACACACACACGCACACACACACACACACACACACGGATTAGTCAGGGTTTTAATTGCCATGAGGAGACACCATGACCATGACAACACTTATAAGGAAAACATTTAGTTGGGGTGACTGGCTTACAGTTTCAGAGGTCCAGTCCATTGTCGTCATGATGAGGAGCATGGCGGTGTGCAGGCAGATGTGGTGGTGCTGGAGCTGAGAGTCCAACATCTTGCAGGCAACAGGAAGTCAAGTGACTGTAACACTGAGGGATGCTTGAGCAAGAGAGACCTCAAAGCCCGCCCCTACAGTGACACACTTTCTCCCACAAGGCCACACCTCCTAATAGTGCCATTCCTCTGGGGACCCTTTTCTGTCAAACCACCACAGGGGGTAATATTTAATGGAGTCATGGCATCAGCAAACTGCCTCAACTTCCTAGCTTTATCTGTACACCATACCAGACCATCCGCTGCTCTGACTCAGTCACCGCCTCCACCCAGCTCCTCTGTGCAAAGGCTGTGTGGCGTGCCTGGCTCTGCGTCTCAGTCACAAGAGCTGCGCTGGCTACCTTCACCCTGTGCTCTGCCCATCTCCAGCTTTCTGCTGCTTCCTCCTCAGAACCCTGCTGGTTTTTCACCAGCTCCGATCAAAATTTGTGATATTGGTTTAATACTTGTTCAGTATTTTGGTTGTTTCTTAGTTGCTCTCTTGCCAAACATCTAATTTATTTGTGCATAAATTCAGATGGTTTTTATATTTTATGAGAGAAAAATATTCTTGGAAAGAGGCTGTGTGCACAGAGGCTAAGGGGCCGGCTACAGCATCAACTGTGAAGAGGTTGGAGTGTTGCCGTTTCAGAGCCCAGCTGCTGTATCTTGAGTGATATTCAGCCCACAAAATAGCCATATTTTGGCCATCTCTAAGTCAGACCTAACATCTGGATAAACAGATTAAAACCCCCACAATGCATTAGGTTCAAACCATATTCTCCACCAATTTAAGGACTAAGAATCTGATCAGGTAATGTCTGAGGCTCATCTGCCTGACTGAACCCACTCTTCTGATGTCCTCACCAGTGTGTTTTCAAATTGCTTTGATTTATGACTTTCTTTGTTCTAATATTACAAAACCACTTCCTCTTTGGAAGACAAGGAAGTGGGGTGACCTAAAGCTGTGCTTTTTCAGGCCATAGTCACTCAAACTTGGCTGCAGGATCAGTTATCTTTTATTCCCTTTCTTCATTGAGCTGTGGCATTTTGTGTGTGTGTGTTCACAATTCCAATTTTTGTCTCATTGGTTTAGTTTTTCCTTATCTAATTCAACAGCTGGCATACAGTAGGCTAAGATTTTTTCAAATTTTCAAAGATAACAGGATTTTCTCACAAACTCTGGAATGCATGTCACCTCATCTGTTGTAATTTTTTTTTATCAGTTATTTATTTTGCCCCTCAACTCCTTTTATCTATGCATCAATGCCTGGTTAGCTTTTAATGAATCTGTCATGTGAATGGAGGTTACTCTTAGGTCCATAATTGGCATGCAGAGGGGCCCGATACACAGGCTGAGCTTTCTTGTACAGACTTTGGGGAGCTGAATCATGCTCTCGGTAGTAGGCATCTGCTGATCCCTGTACCAACCACTTGGCATTCACAAACAAGCTGACTTTGTTCTCTGGGAGCGCACGAGTTACAGGACCCTAATTAGTTAGTGGCAGAAAAGGAGCAAGTAAAAAAAAATGTTAGTGATTTTTTTTTTACATGTAATGTAGACTAATCAACGATGTTATATTAAAAGTGGTTTCTTGGCATTTTTCATATTGTAGGTTTGTTGTTATATAAGTAGGTAGAACAGGTTTGGATATTAATTTATAGCCTTTATAGGTCAATACTGAGGAAAGAACAGCTTATGGGTCTTGGTCCCATGAAAGATAAACACTAGCCCTCTGGAATCTTAAACCTCTGGAATCTTGTTTTAAATTCTAAGCATACCATTGAAATCTCTGAATAGCGGAAGCAAAGGGAAAGCATGCAGTGTTTCCAGTCTGGACTGTTGGCAAAGTAAAAACAAACAAACAAACAAACAAAAAACCAAGGACATCTTGAAATTTGCAGGCAAATGGATGGATCTAGAAAACATCATATTGAGTGGTGTAACCCAGACACAGAAAGACAAATATATACTATATATAATATATACTCATTCATAAGTGGTTTTTAAACATAAACCAAAGAAAACCAGCCTAAAAATCACAACCCCAGAGAACCTAGACATCAAAGAGGACTCTAAGAGAGACATACATGGATCTAATCTAAATGGGAAGTAGGAAAAGATAAGATCTCCTGAATAAATTGGGAGCCTGGGGACCAAGGGAGAGAGTTGAAGGGGAGGGGAGAGATAGGGAGGGAAGAGAGAAAAATGTAGAGCTCAATAATGTAGAGACCAAACTGTGCATTTATTTATCAAAGTAAACTTTACTTTGGAAAAATCAACAAGCGTACATTCATATCTGTTCTCTCTTCAAAAAAAAAAAAAAAAAAGCTCTGCCAAGCATAGAGCAGCAGCAGGCAGACAGATGTGGCTTTCTTCCCCGCCATATTCTGTAGCTTTAAAACAAACAAATAAACAAAAAAATCTGTATGAGTATGCTTTTTGTACCCTGTATTGACTACCAGTGATTGTTCAGAGACAATGGTTGCTTTGAAGTGATATCCCAGGCTGGCATTCTGTAATAATCCTTTATTAACTTCTCCCTCTATTGGCGTTTACTTTAACTCTTATTTTTAGAAGGTAGCATTGAAGGTCAAAGCGGTATCTTTGTGATGAACTCTACAAGTACTCAGCAGGAAGCCACCTACAGAAGGGTGCTGAATCACTGCAAACTGGGAATGCATTCAAGTTCATCCTTCAACTGTTAACTAAAAGTAAAAGCGATCTCTCTCTAAGCTGGCAAGAGAGCTGGGTGAACAAGTCCCCCAAGTACAATAGCAAAGACAGTGGCTAGGACTCCAGACATGGCTGTCTGTCCATGCTCTTGCCTTTGTCACATGATGGTTGTTTGCTTTCTAACTTGTCAGCGATGCCCATAGCTCACGTCATTCTCCCATGGCCTTCCTTGTGGTCCTCACCTTGCTGTGCTGCTGGTACCCAACTGCCTTCAAACAAGACATTTGAGTTTTCTAAGCTCCAGGCTCCTTTCCTGCAACTGGGAGACCTGGATACCGACTTCAGCATGCAGCTGAAGTCATGCAACCTGTAAAAGGCATGTCAAGCATTGAGAAGTTCATTAGGATGAGGGCTAATCTTCATTGTCAACCCAATTTGATTTGGAATCACCATGGAAACATGCCTGGTGTGTCTATGAGGATGTTTCTAGAAAGGTTGAACCAAATTTGAAAGCTTCACCTTGAAATGGGCAACACCATTTCTCGGACTAAGCTCTTAGATTGAATTAAAAGGAGAGAACAGACTGTGCACCTGCGCTCATTGCTCTCTGTCTTCTGACTGTGGCTGCAGTGTGACCAGCTGCCTCATATTCCTGTGGCTGTGTCTTCTCCTCCGCCATGTGCTGTGCCTCCAACAGTGATTCTGAAGACCCTTCCTCTTGAAGCTGCTCCTTCTGGAGTTCTATCACGGCAGTAGGGAAAGTAACCAGCTGGTTGGCCAAGGATAGCTTTATTCTACCACTGAGATCAGTATCCGGGTAAGGTCAGTAGAGGTTATTTGGAGAGTGCACTATAGCATACGGTGAAGAAAGGGAAAACGAGACCAAACTGTGCATTTATTTATCAAAGTAAACTTTACTTTGGAAAAAAATCAACAAGCGTATATTCATATCTGGTCTCTCTTCAAAAATTATGCTTTGTTTATTTTTAAACAGACGTGCAAGTTGATTTTGCATGCCAAATATCTTTCTCTTTAGCTCCCCTTGGGATATTTCCCCTCGAAAACAAAGGTGCCAGTGTTGTCCAAAACCTGGTTAGTTTTTTTACCCTCCAGAAGTACTATTGTTGATATTTATCGGGAGGAAAGAAAAGCTGCAAGGCTCGGTCTTTGACTTTCATGTTTGTTTCAGCACTATAACTAAAATCTTAGATTTGTTTCGAAGATAAACATTTTGGGAGAAATTTAATAAATCTTGCTCTGCTGTGCAATGGAGCCACTATATCAAAGCGTTTAACTGGAGCTGTCGACTTCCTGCTGGTAGACTATTACTTCCAGCCTATTTATTAGCTTCTTCCTGTAGCCCAGGACATGCAATTTTCCTTCCACTCAGTGAAGGCACAGGAAAACAATCCTTTCTCTCCTCTCGCCTCCAGCATCATGCAAGACAGGGCATGGTCAAAAGTCACAATATCTGAATTGGCTTTGATTATATTTATTTTTTTAAACTTAAGCTGTTCTCTAGTACAATATTTACTTGTTTAGTTAATATCATAGTTCATTTAAAGCTATGATAAAGTCAGATTTCAGAGGCATTTGAAACAATGCCTGAACCATATCTAAAAGAAAATAACTGTCTCTGGCCTATTCTTTTGCATTTGAAGTAAAAGAATTTTAGGCAAAACCAATATAATGAAAATTTTAAAAAGAAGAAAAAAATAATTTTAGATATCAGCTATTTACCAGAAAATAAGACTTTAAAGGTTTGGGTTTTTTTTTTTTATTCACATCTTTTAATAGATTGTAAACAAGAGCAGGTACTTTTGACAGTAGCCTAGGAAATACTTTCTGTAACGCATCCCTTAGTATGGAGTAATATGAAGAGAGGATTTTAAATACGACTCTGTCGGGTTTCTTACAAGCCTATTTCCCGGGAAAGTTTTATTTGAAAGCGTCCTGATCTCCAACAGAAATCTAACGCCACGGAGTTGAGTCGAGCGCATGTGGGGTGCGGGGTGAAGTCATTGTGTCTCCTGTCATCAGACACAACCATGCTGCATGGGCCAGGCGGGACGTGGGTGCATAGAGAGGGCGCTGGTCAGGTCAGAGGTGAAAGATGCTGCAGTCCCCTAGGTCGACGAGTTGTAAGCAACGGGAACCCATCATGCTGTTTCGCAAGCTTCCGGAGAGATCAGTTTGAAACTGAACTGTGATATCCGCATATTTTGGAGAAAAATTCCCAAGCCAGGCGGATGTGGATGGGGATGAAGACATAAGCAGTGTAGACCACCATGGCAACAATGGTTAGTAAGATGGTATTGAACATAGACTGTTCCCAGGGCTCCAGGACGGCACAGCAGCTGATGATCTGGTATTGATAGTAGAGCCAGGCTAAATACTCCTTCACGCTCTTGAAATCCATGATTCCTCCTCAAGCTGTGGGAAGTCTTCCTGTGAGAGAAAATAACACCACAGGAAAAAAATAAATAAATAAATAAAATAAGAAACAGAGCACCCCATCTTCTGGTAACACACAGTAAACATCTACTGTTAATATTCCCATAACCTGACATTTCGGTTATTCTCATGCAAAGGGTGTTCCCGTCACTAGTCCTAATATAAACCTTGAGTGTTATCCTATAATCGGCTTCCTTGGGCTTTAATGTTTTAATGGTAGGCTAGAGAATGCACTCAGTCTGTCCCTTGATGGAGCATCGGAAGCCTTCAAATGGACTTCTGTTTTCATAGATTTCTGTTTTCATAGTTGTATACAATAAATTTTACATCGGCATGAAATCCTTGAGACACTGAAAAATAAATGGAGGATGAGACAAAAGATTCCCCTACTCGTGGACTGGCAAGGGCTAACACTCTGCTGTCCTACCAAAAGCGATCTACAGATCCAAAATTTCCCATATCAAAACTATAACACTGTTCTTCCCGGAAACTGGAAGCAGTAATCATCAATTTCATATGGAAATACAGAAGACCTAGGATACACAAAACAATCCTGAACAACAACAACCACCAAACTGCTGGAGGTACCAATAGCCCAGATTTCAAATTATATTACAGAACAAAAACAGCATGGTACGGACGTTGAAAACATGAAAATAAAGTAAAAGCATAATTCTCAAAGAACTATTACCAAAGAAAAAAGAACCTTAATTGCATGCAGTGAGGAGCATTCCTGATGAATTCACCTTGTTTTCAAGGTGGCCTCTGTTGTTTCTGTGGTGCTAGCTGGCCTGCCAGCTTGCAGGAGATTCTCCTGTCTCTATCGCCCATACTGCTATAGAAGTGTTGAGATTACAGATGTCCACAATCACATCTGGCTTTACAGGTGGATTCCGGGGATCAACCTGAGATCACCAGACTTGTATAGCAAGCCCTTTTACCCACTCATCGGCCCCTAACTGAACCTTTTAGGACTGCTACACTGGAGATTAGGTTTGACGTGGAGTTTAGAAGGGACGGAAGCCTCCTAACTACAGCAAAGTGATGACTTCAATAGGCAAGATTTCCCACAAACAGAAACAATGAAAGTGATGACTACAGTGCTTGGGGTCTGGCAGTCCTGCTAGACAACCCAATTTTAAAAACTGGTATTCAAAACCCTCCACAGTTGCTTCTCTGTAACTACTTAGAGTTCGAGCTTGGGCGGGATGGAAGAGCCTGGGGTCTATTTATCAAGTATCTAGAGCCAGGTGGTGCTGGAGGAAAGGGGAAGTCTTTATGGCTTAGACAGACACACCTCGTCTCCTTAAGGAGTGTAGACTAGTTGGAAGGTTGGATCTTAAACACTTAGTACGAATGAAAACGTAATTATCAACTGCGTTCCCGTTCCGTGCCCTGAAGGGCAAGTATAGTGTTCAAGGAGCTTTTGTAAACCTATTCCAGTCTGAACACAGTCTGAGGAAAAGATAAAATGACAGGGATGATTAAAACCCAAATAAATAGAAAGGGAAATGATGAAGGGGGGAAAAAGGAGGGGGGGAGTCAGGGAAGGGGGGAAGTAAGCTTGGGAGGAGGTCAAGGTTCCAGTAAAGAGAATGTTGTAAACCCAAAGAGGCTAAAGTAATGCCTTATGCCAGTATGAGGCCAGGAGTGGAAGATGGAGTTGATTAGGCTAATTATTCCCGTTCGTTCATCGTTTGTTTGTTCCTTCTTTCTTTCTTTTTTTTTAATATTTATTTATTTATTATGTATACAATATTCTGTCTGTGCGTATGCCTGAAGGCCAGAAGAGGGCACCAGACCCCATTACAGATGGTTGTGAGCCACCATGTGGTTGCTGGGAATTGAACTCAGGACATTTGGAAGAGCAGGCAATGCTCTTAACCTCTGAGCCATCTCTCCAGCCCCTTCCTTCTTTCTTGATAGGGTTTCTCTCTGAATCCTTTGC
Organism: Microtus ochrogaster; assembly: GCF_000317375.1. Lineage (NCBI taxonomy): Eukaryota > Metazoa > Chordata > Mammalia > Rodentia > Cricetidae > Microtus > Microtus ochrogaster. The sequence goes on from NC_022009.1 coordinate 115,098,298, forward strand.
CTCCCAAGTGCCAGGATTAAAGGCCTGCGCCACCACTGCCCGACTAACTATTTTTTCTTAACCTATGATTCTAAGGGTCCCAGAGGCTACTGACAGGAGGGAAGTTGTAGGTCAGGGAGGTGGGGCTAAATTCATAAGGTCCTGCACATCCTAAAGTCAAGGTGAAGTGGATTTGCATATCACTCATTTTGGGAGTGCTTTTCCCCTGCTCTTCCCCTGCTCTTCTTCAGAATCAACCATGTATTGAGGATTCATAAAGATTTGCAATACTATTTCCAGTTTTATTAACGAGATAATATTGCACTCAGGAATATCATTGACTTTTCTTCTCACTAGTCTCACTATTGTGTTTTATTTTTTTTTCCTCACCAATTAATCTCCTGGCTGATATTTTCTACTTAAAAATTAACTTCTTGCTTGGGCAGCCCTAACAGGCAAGTATGGCAGCCTTTTGAAAAACCCTGTGTCAGAGGCCCCCCAGCCAAGCTGTGGAAACTGTGGTTCCCAATACTTAAAGCTGCTGATAGTCAACCAATCAGATAAAAAATATATGAACATATGTTACATCAAAGACAGACACTTTGGTCACAAACATCACAATGCTTTAGAAATGGATATTTTAAATATACTTTTGTACTAAAAACAAAACGTTAAAATTGATTGGCTCTACCTCTCATTTCTCAGCCCTCCAAATCTTTCTGACCTGTGAAAAGTGCTTATATAGATTTATTTATTTTCGTGTGTGGAGGCCTGAAGAAGGTGTCCAAGTTCCTGAAGTCAGAGTTATAGGCAGTTGTGAGTTGCTTGATATGGGTGCTGAGAATGGAACCTGGGTCCTCTGAGAGTGCAGCAGATGCTCTTAACCAGCGAATTGCCTCCCCAGCCCCAGGGGAATGGGCTTTTATTATCCGTCTCATTTTAATCTCATGAGGTCTAGCAGTTAGTTCAAGAAGGCATGATTGCCTTCTTGGATTCTTCTTTTCATTTATTGAGAAGAAAATTTAAAGATGGTTCCCTATTTCCTATAATGCAAAGGGGAGAAGAGAGAGAGCTGGTTATTATTAGAAGGCCATCTGCTACAATTTATTGTAGAATATGCACTACTTCTAGGTTCTTGATTTACTTAGGTAATTTATTTCTCCTTGTGAGTCTGCTTTGTATTTCCTATGAGACAATATTTACAATTAGAAGAAAAGCAACCCACCACCCCTGTAGACAATGGGATGAGTCACACGGGTGGGAGAGTTCATTAATTCAGTGAACAAATTCATTTTGAATACAGCTACGTAGCTTCTGAGTAGCAATGGCCTCAGAAGGGCACTCTCTGTCCCAAGGCCAGAAGGAGAAGCTCTTCTGGACAGTGTAACAGTCATGAAGAGCAGGAAGGTCTGGGAAGGAACCCTAGATGGAGGCTGGAGGGGTGCTGGAAAAGTCCCAAGGAGGAAGCCGGAACAGATGCTGAAGTTTGGAAAAACCATGACAGAAAGATAGTGAAATTAGTTATCTGTAGTCACATCGAACTATATGATTGTCCCCCAACCCTGTGTATGTGTGTGTGTGTGTGTGTGTTGTGTTGTGTGATAGCCAGAGGCTGATTGATGCTGGATGTCTTCCTCAAGTTGCTCTTCACGTTAGTTTTTGAGATAGGCTCTCATTGAACCTGGAACTCACTGATTTGGCTAGGCTGACTGGCCTGTGAGCTCCAGTGATCTGCTTGCCTCTGCTTCCTCAGCCTGGGGGTTGTGGGTGTGTGTCCATGCCTAGCTTTACGTGGACGCAAGGCATCTGAACTCGGCTCTTTACGCTTGTACTTGACTGACTGTGCCGTCTCTCCAGCCCCTCCAGTAAATGTCTTCAATCCTTAAATGTTTACAATAATGTACAAAATTAATATAGTTGCTTCTCTAAATATCTAAAGCCATAACCTAGAGATGATGAACAAAGGACCTGTGATGTTTGCTTTACTTGAGGCTGCTATGAGTCTCTGTGTTTCTAGTTAGATACTTTTTAAATGATGATTGATCCTAGGTAGAAAAAGGGAGAGTTTTTTTTTTTAATTCCCTAAACTTGACTTTTAAAATTCACTTATATCTGTACATTGTGTATTTCCCAGGTGGAATTATACGGATGGACTGCGGCCTGGCTTCCTAGGTCCCCGAGGCTACTCTACCACTGTGTGATGCTGCCCACAGCAAACTGAACATTAGGGCAGTGTCAGGAGGCTGAGGACTCTGGGAAGCGGCTAGGTCATGAAGTCAGAGCCCAGGGAATTGTGCCCTTATAAGACAGACCCCAGAGACTTCCTTGTCCCCTCTGCTTTGTGAAGACACAGTAAGATGACAGCCCCGTGAACCTGGGTGTGGTTCTCATGATTCTGTGCCTTGAGACCTGGGAGGAAGGTTAATCCCCTGTCACAGTAATATTACAGTGGCCTGAGCCAAGACACACTCTCAAGGGAAGAGAAGAACAGAAGCTTTTTTAAGCACCTGTATTTCTATGACGATGCTTCTCAAGAGGCCCTGATGAAATGTAAGGCAGTCGAGGTCCCCTGTAAGAAGGTCAGGATTGCTTCCTGAAGGAATGGAAGGAAGGAAGCGCACAGGAAGAGTGGTCTCTGAACCACTGTTTTCAGTACAGGATAAAGTCTTGTCTGTGAGGACCATTACAATAGCACATGCTAATCTGCCTGCTGTCCTGCAAGGACAAGGGAGCCCCTGCGAGCTAACCTGGTCTCAGCAGCACTCCCTTGCCCAGCCCCCATTCATCCCCTCACAGAAGAAGTTTCCCTGACAGTTCAGATTCTTGCCTGACAGCTGAAGGTTTTAATGTGCTCTTCTTACAAGTCTCCCTCGCAATTGGTAAAATCTAAGGTAAAATCTAATGTATAGCTTAGAACGGTGGAAAGCCTCAACACGGAGCTTTGCCGGGTTAAGGAGGAGGTTTATTTGAGACTTAGGAACCAGAGGGAAACACTACATCCTAATCTGGATCCAGTGAATGAAAATGGTCTCAAGGACAGTGGAAGGATATCAAGGACTTAGAAGTCCCCAAAGAGGCTATTGCGTAAATGAATGGATAGTGAGTTGTTATTTTCTAGTTCTCAGTGCTACGGCTTTTCAACCAACAGGTAACGATTTCACACTAGATTCATGGGCAGTAGGAACCGAAGAAAAGGTTCCTTTCCCAGACTAAGGGGGAAGTCCGGGATGGCTTACATAGCTAGAACGTGAATAAGTGAGGACGTGCAACGATTATAAAAATGCATGTACTAGCATGAGCCCGAGCCAGGAAGAGGATGCCATGAAAGGAGCGCACAGGAGGGGCTCGGCCTGCCAAGGATTTCACCATTGTTGTCTGTACCATAGGAGTGGTAGTGAGTTACGCAATGGCGATGAAAGGTAATTCCCAGGTGCTTTGGGCCTGTGACCTTTGTGAAACTAAACATCGAAATGAACAACAAAGAAAAGCCCTTTTTAAATAAGAGACTTCCTTTTCTGAAGCGTCAGTGCCCTCTTGGTTAAGAGCCAATACGTGCTGAGCTACACTTCTCTCTTGAACCTCAGAATCAAGGACTGAAAGGTCAAAGGGCATGAATGGATACAGACTAACTCTTTCCTGACTCGTTTTGGAAGCTGTAGCAGTCATTCAGCGCACGGGTGTGTGTGTGTGTGTGTGTATGTGTGTGTGTGCGCTCAAGTGTGTTCCAGTGCACACATGCTTCATATTTAGAACCTGAGGTCTGAGGCATGACCAAAGTGTCTTTTCTGTGGCAGAGAAAAAGATGCTGTCTGTAAGCCAACTGTGCCTTTCTTCAGCAGCTTTCTTTAAAGGGTCCCAGATGTGACTTCTCCAAACACAGGCCTTCCTTGAAGTCATTCATTTGTTAAATGAATTAAGAGTGCAATGATTTTCTTCCGATGGGTGTGATATGGAAAGGAGAGGTGGGGAGAGACTGAATTCACAGTAAATGAGATACTGATCAAGATCATCACCTACAAGAGCCAACGCTGATAGTGGGTTTCTCTGACACAATGCCCAGACAATGGTACCTAGTCTCTGCAGTTATCTCCTCGACAGTTCATAAATCAAATAATTAAAACGTTAGGCAAACTCTGCTGTGTGTGGCTTGCTACAAGAGAAGCAACTAGTTTTCCTTAAACCTCTTAAAATTGTCAAAAAAAAAAAAACCCCAAGTGTACAAAATGGTTATAACCAAGAGCTTACAGAGACATGAAGACTAATTGTGATGTTGACACCCCATAATAGTAGGGATAAAAATTGTATAAAAATGAAGTAAATATGAGTAAAGTGAATATTTTTCTCAATGGTATGCCAAGATTGTTTCATTAATTATAATGAACATGTCATAGCTATGTCAGATTTTAGTGGGAGAAACAGGACATAAGGTTCAATGGACCTCACACTGCCTTCTTAATTTATATGCAAATCAAAAAACTTATTATAAAAAAGTACAAAGTCCATTTAAAAATTTCCAAGGAAAAATAATGATCAATGAACTACTCAAAAATCTAGCTGACTTTTTAAAAGCTGTGTATTTTGTGTACGAATGTTCTACCTGCATGCCTGTTTGTGCTCCACGTGTGTTCTGGTGCCCAAGGAAGTCAGACGAGGCCATCAGATCTCCTGAGACTGGAGTTATAGACAGTTGTCAGCCTCGTGTGGGTGCTGGAAATTGAACCCAGGTCCTCTGGAAGAGCAACAAGTGTTCTAGACCACTGAGCCATCTCTCCAGTTCCCAGTTTATCTTCCGGTTGCTGTGGCTTCCTTTTTGAGGCACTCTTGCTATGCCACCCAGGCTGTCCTCAAACCCGTGATGCTCCTGCCTGAGTTCTGGGTTATCGGTGAGTGACAGCATGCCTAGACATCTGGGTAACCTCTGGATGATATGCTGTGGTTATACTGTTCTTCCTGTCTGGAAAACTTCTCAAAATAATTCTTGTGTCACAGCTTAAATACTACTACTCTAAAAAGTGAAGTAACCGAAAATGAGGACATAAAGACAATGCCATTCTATGAAGTGCTGGCATTACTAAGAACAAGAAAATGGACAGATTGCAATGTGGTCCAGGGTAGTCATAGACATGCGTGACTGCATAAACTACCCTAAGATAAGCTAGGGACCAACCTCCTGGCTCCATGCATGCTAAACAAATGAGCCATGCCTTCAGTCCCACTAACTAGGTTTCCTAACAAAAACAAAACATGACAAACAAGCAAACAATAACAACAAACCCTACTTAACTTCTGGGCTAACTTAAGCTGTTTCTTTGTAATTATTAATTTTTAGAATTTTACTTGAGATTAGGTCTCGTGTAACCCAGGCTGGCCTTAAACTCATTTATGTAGCCAAAGATGGCCTTGAACTCTTGATTCTCTTATTGTTATTTTCCAAGTTGGATTGCAGTTTTGTAGAATCTCATTTAGTTTATGTTGTACTGAGGATAGAAGCCAGGGGTCTCTACCAACTGGACTAAATCCTCAGCAGCGCCCCTCAGCCTATTTTCCGTATAGGATGTCTCTGTATGGTCAGCAGGACAGCCACTGGTCACACATGGAAATTTGTTGTTGTTTTTTTTGGTTTTTTTTTTTTTGGTTTTTCGAGACAGGGTTTCTCTGTGGTTTTGGAGCCTGTCCTGGAACTAGCTCTTGTAGACCAGGCTGGTCTCGAACTCACAGAGATCCGCCTGCCTCTGCCTCCCGAGTGCTGGGATTAAAGGCGTGCGCCACCACCCCCGGCCACACATGGAAATTTGAACTTTGGTTCCCAGGCATCACGTAGGACAGGTGACTGCCATATTGAATAGCATGGATGTAGAGACTACTGAATAGCCAGGGTGTAGAACATTCTGTCATTGCAGAAGAGTCCCACAGACGGTGCTGTGGAGGCTCCAGATACTATGCTTAGACAAGCAAGATTCCTTACCAACTTGTCTTTTTTCCTACTTTATATTTTTCATTCTGTTTCTCACGTTAACTTTGAAAACTTAAAGACTCTCTGCTTGAAAACCCCCAGTGAAGGGTATTCCTTTGCAGAGGAATAAAAGGCTCATTCCCAGCTCCTCACGGTCTGATCGCTCCACTGCTCTGGAGTCATTTCTGAATTCTCATGCTCAGAGATTGACTTCAAAGTATTAATATTTCAAGCGGTATTCTTTTGCTTCCTATTCTCTTCTGCCTCGTCTCTGCCAGATAAAATCCACTTTACTTTCATGACCTAGTTCATATACCTTCCTTGTACTGAACAGGCTCATAAGAACCTTCTGTTTCAAGGAGCACACATTGCTTTCTTCTGTGTGGTACCCAGTGCACGAACATTTAGCACTTACTGTATTACTCACACACAGTCCACTGCCTCAGTAGATTGAAGGGTTTTTTTTTTTTTTTTGTCTGTTTGTTTTTTGTTTTTTAAAAGCAAAGTGAACGTGGCATTCATCTCATCACCCCAGGACCTGGCTGGGAAGATAGCAGACGGGATGACTGACAAACTATGTGGTTGCTGAGACAGAGACATTCTTGGACGTGCTTCCCAAGTTAATCCGAGTATCATTATTTCCCCAGCAAGATGGAGAGCCCCAAAGAGGCGCTTAGGAATTCACACGATCTGCTTGAGGCAATGACTTTAGACAAATGGTTTTCTGCAAATGTAGTCCCTTCTGTCTTTCTGAAGAATAGAAAGGAGCGAGCAATTTACACACACACACACACACACAAACACACACACACACACAAACACACACACACACACACCAAGCAAACGAAAATCACAAATGCATTTGTAGTTTCTCCTAATGTTAATAGCTTGCAGGCTCTACAAGGAACACCAGTGAAGTGGATTTAAATTTCACAAAAATGCCTCTTCCAAGTGCTTGTGCTAGGTGACTGAAAATTTAAGATGGATTGGAAAGTAGTTCTGATGAGGAAATACCCCAGGAACACCGGGAGAGCCGGATTTCACAGCAGTGTTCTCCCCTTCCCATCCCCGTGCTTTCCCTTCACCTCTCTCTCTCTCTCTCTCTCTCTCTCTCTCTCTCTCTCTCTCTCTCTCCATTTTCCTTTTCCTTTTCGGGTCCCCTTCTTTCCTATCTGTCTGTCTGTCTTAAGTTACATCCTTGGGTATGTCCCCAAAGCTCTTTGTGTCAGGAGTGGTTTCTGTAGAACAAGTAATAGTTGACAGCTTCTTTTCAACTTGACTTAGTCGATGGAGTGTGTGTAAGAGAGCAGCAGTGTGTGCTGTGAGCTGTGGTCCTATCACCTCAAACTATGTGATTTTGCGAAGTGATAGACAGAGAAAGTCTTGGCGCATTCTGATTACACTACTTAGTGCAGTGGCTTGTGTATTTTACAGGAGGAAACTCTAGGTCTTATTCTTTGTACTAATTGAATCGCCTGGTGCAGTCATAACCCATCAACCAATGCACCTATGTGGCTATTGAGTCAAGCTTCCCATCGAAAGGCTTTACCATTTCGGAACACTTTCAGATATGGCCCTGGGCAGGGCCTCGTCTTCTTGTGTAGGGTGAGCAAGGCACAATTTCACATGCTTGTTCTTGTCACAGGGGCCAAATCCCAAGCGGCTTCCTCCCCTGAGCACAGTTCAATGCACAGAGATGCAGAATGTAATTTATCTTTTTTTTTCCTGTGTGTGTGTGCACACACGCATGCGTGTGTCCCAAGGCCAGGTCGGTGTCGAGTATCTTGTTCTATTGTTTTTAGACAAGGTCTCTTACTGAACCTGGAGCCCACCATCTTGGCTAGATTGGCCAGTCAACAAGCTCTTGGGATCACCTGTCTGCCCTACCTCCCCCCAAACATGCGCTACAGTGCCTAGCCTTTTCTGTGGATTCTAGGGACTGGAACTTTGTCTCTCACTCTTACACAGCACCTTTTTCACCCACTGAGCCCTCTCCTTAGCTCTGCCACATGCAATTTCTTAAATCATCAGTGACATGGATCTGGAGAAGTCTTCATAATTAATGGCACAACCTCATACCGAATCTCCGCGAATAGAAAGTGTGATTAGTTTATTGGTTTCTGTTGCCTTTGTGCACTTCATAAAGTTCCAATCTTGCTTAATCTCTCCCTGGGAACTTTCTTTCCGTACTGCAATGCTTGCCAAGTTTCTATCAGGGACTCGTTTCCCAAGCTGACAACAGCGTATTAGAAATCAGAATATAAACCCGAGTGTTTAGTGGAGGCTAAGAAGGGGCCCAGGAGTTCGGGATGAAGGAAAGGCAAGGGAGAAACACATAGTGAACGAGCACAGAGCAGTTAGTGATGTTCCTTATGCATTCATGATGAGAGAGGAAGAAACAAGCATGGTAAGTGAGCACAGGCTTCGCTGTCAGGCTATGGGTTACTCTGTTACATTGTGTAACCCTGCACTTTCCAGTGAGCTACGGAAAGTCAGCAACAAATAGGCCAAGTGTTCTGTACCTAGTGTTTTGTGGCTCTACCTACTCCAGTGTGTCTAATTTTTATTAATAGGAACAAAAGTGGAAGACCACAAGACATGTTCCAAATAACTGATTTTGAAGTTGTTCTTTGTTTTGTTTTGAGGGAGCTCAGTTCAGCCTCCAGATGACTTTATGAGTGCAGGGCTCACGGCCGAGAGAAAAAGATCGGGCTTCAGCTTTAGTGAAAGCACTGACTATAATTTAGGGCATACAAAATTCAGAGATTTGTTTAGATTCAATGTTGTGTGACTATCGAAAGACGCTATTCATTTCAAAACCATAAATGGGGGAACGTATATTAATATGTAAATGGATAGGAGAGGGTTTATAATGATGTGGGGGATGACATGCTATGCTTTCTATCTGATGTCTCATCATTTACCGACCTAGGGACAGGGCAGTGTCCCTGTGCACTTTTTAAAGTCCCTCTATGGCGGGACGGGCTTCTAGGTCCACGCTTAGCTGTGTGTTTCTTGGGGTATGCTGTTTGTTATTGCTTCATTAAAAATCCATCCCTGTCACTCTACAGTGAAAGGGGGATATGTAGCTTCTAATTGGCTTCTCACTTCTGTGCTATTACTGCCGAAGGCTGCCAAGTTAATTTTAGCAGTAAAACATGAACATAAGAAAGTAAGGGTCTTTCAAGTCACTAGAAGTTTCTCCAAAAAGTCGTTCAAAGTACAGCTTATGTGTACAGCAGCATGATTGGTAACAGTCATGTGGAAGCCATCCAGATGCCTGTCATACATACAGCCCCCCCCCGTGCCCCCACTATGTATGTGAGTGTGTGTGTGTGAGTGTGTGTGTGAGTGTGTGTGTGTGTGTGTGTGTGTAGAGTGTATATCTGTGGGTGGTGGGAGAAGGCAGGTGGCAGGTGGCATGTCCCTACCTTCATTGCATACTTTAGCCTCCAGCACTACCAGTAGACACATTTCTTTGACAGAAGCCACCACACCTATGTTGATTTGTTAGAGCTGTCCCAGAAACAAAGACAAAAGTCCTTGAAGACGAGGGATCTCATTACAATCACCTCCTCCAAGCAGAGGCAGCCTCTCTCAGTGCCAGCGTGGTGGCCTACGACTGGATTGGGGGCTTCAATTATCCTTATAGAGCTGAATGAATTGAGGCCTAACAGCTCACGTGACTGAGTGGAGTCGGGAGAGGCGAGATGCTGGGATGATGACACGGGTGAGTTCTGGGTCCTGCCTAGGGTTGAACTGCAGCCCTGGGTGAGTCACTCTGAGTAACGTACACCCGCTTTCCCTCAGTTGTCTCAGCTGGGGAACAGGAATGGGGACAGAACTCCATGCCCACATCTGCTGGGAAGAGATTAGAAAAAATGAAGTGCTTATCCCATCAAAATTCTTCACAGATCTGGAGAAGACAATAATCAACTTCATATGGAAAAACAAAAAACCCAGGATAGCCAAAACAATCTTATACAATAAAGGATTGTCTGGAGGCATTACC
>NC_022009.1:115110096-115113217 GCF_000317375.1 Microtus ochrogaster
GGGGAGGGGGAGGGAAATGGGAGGCGGTGGCGGGGAGGAGGCAGAAATCCTCAATAAATAAATAAATTAAAAAAAATAATAGATGGAAAAACAATAATGATGGAGCAGAAATCGATGAAATGGAAATAAAGCAGAATTTACAAAGGAAAAAAAATGAAGTGCTTAGTGCAACCCTTGGGAAAGTATTACATTAGCTAATATAATAGCTAGTAATATACTAGTATATTTGGTATATTATGTGATTCCCATGTGGCTACCACACTAGAGACAAATGGTCCCAGCAAGCCCAGTCCTAACTGCCCTCTGGAGCACAGCACCGCACATGCAGAGGACCAAGTGAAGATCCTCACGTGCATCAGCTCACTTCACGAGATGAAGAAACCCAGGCTCCAGGGTTTGTGTTCTGCTTATTTGGGAGTCAAACTAGCCCCGATCCTGGGACCCAGTCCCGATCCTGGGATCCAGCCCCGATCCTGGGATCTTGTGATACTGAAGGGTGAGAACGCCTGTCACCGCAGGGTAGGACACATGCTCCTGTCACGTTAACTAATGCTACCAGAACGTCCAAGACGGATGTTTTCATCTACAGAGACCAAGACTCCTTACCGATAAATTTAAAGTATTTGTAAGTTTCTTAAAGTACATGGAAATAAAGAAACTGCTGTCCTCCAGCCTGGAACTATAAATCCCCTGAAACACTGCTCAAACAGGAAAGGACCGGGGCTTTCCGATGTCTCCAGGACACAGGGAGAAGACGCCTTTCATTCGCACTGTTCCCATGGGTGAATGGGTGCTTTTATAATTATTTAAATAGGAACCAGCCGGCTAGGTTTCCTTTCAGTCTGTTCCCTTTTCTTAATAATTGTAATAAGAATTTTAAAACAAAATAAATGCCCTCCTGTGAACACTGACCATTCTCACTTATGCTGCGAGTGTTTTGATTTTGGAAGACAATGTCTTCATTTTTCCATATTTGTTATATTAATGTATCCCACTTGGTAAACTAAACGTTTACTGAAAAATGTTCCTCTCATACCGAGAGCCTTCCAGGATAAAGTGCTGCATCGTATAAATTAAAGATGAAGGATCCTGAAACAGAAGTCGTCCTCCACCAGAGACCCATAAATAAGGCAGGAGCTAGTGCTCTGCTATTGTGTTTTTGGCATGTATCCGCCACTGGTGTTTTCTAGGCCAGGGGTTTGTAACCTATAGTCAAAGGTTGGGGGTGGGGGCGTCTATGTCACACTTGCAATTTATGCAAATTGCAAGTTGGAATATTTTCTGTCTACACCTCAAAGGTCCTGCTAAGTCTTTTAAGTCAGGAGTCACTGTTTTGAGATGAAGTAAAGCTAACACCAGTGTCAACCTTGGTCTCACCTCCAATGTCAATATGATATTCCAGAAGCATGCCATGAATTGTTGCTGCTTGCTTGACAGAGGACTAGGATTTCATCTTAGTAAAGATGTAATGTTACCATGAGAAGGGTCACATTTCTAAACGATTTCTGCAAGTCCATGATGCAAGCAGAGGAGCTCACCTGAGCAGGGGTCCAGGCTGGAGTGCCGTTGTGTTTCTCTTCTGCGTGATCTGGTGGAGGTGGCTTCTCTTCTCTGACCTTTATCTCTTCATCTGTGAATAAAGATTTCAGCGCAATTAAGCCAAAGATGCCTGCAGACTTTACAACGATCGAATCCCCTGAGAAATGTCACTCAACCGTTGGGCTCTCTTCCACAAGTCTAGGATATATTGTGCAACAACAAGGGATGTGCTAACATCATTTGAAAAATTATGTGGGGGGGAAGATCAGTGTTTAAGAAAATCAGAGTTTAAGAAAACGACAGTGGCTGATGACTTTGCAGCTGTGACCTGAACACTAGGTTCAAGGATATAGGATCCTTCTCCCAATTTCCACGGAAGCAGTCTGCTCTTACTCTGTTTCAAGGACTGGATTTCTGGGCAACTTTTGGGCGGGGGAAGGAATGTTTCTTGATTTTGAACAATGTGTTAATATCATATGAGGGGGTGAGGAGAAAAAGAAGAAATTGGGTTAATCTTGGAGTTTAAAAGTCTGACCTTGGGTAGACTGTGTATGATAAATAATTCAGTATTCCTATATATCTGCAAAATATGATGCCGTAGTTGAGTAAAAGGGACTGTAGCTCTTTCTCTTGGTTAGGGTTTCTGTTGCTGTGAAGAGACGTCATGACCTCAACAACTCTTTCAAACCACCACACTCTTCTTCTAGCTCTTAGAAAAGGCCATGCCAGCCAGCCGAGTGCATCCTCAAGGGCTGGAAAATCTCTGGAGGGGGAGGAGTTAGCGGTCTGAGAAGGACAGATGTTCTAACTGACGCTACAAGCGATCACAGTTTAGAACTACCTTACTGTTTTCAGAGGTGAATCTTAGAAAAAATAGTTGTCAGTAGGAGCCAAGTGCAGGGGAAGGGGGGAGGGGTTGGAGGGACGGTTCCTGACAGAGAACTTGCCTAGCACGCAAAGTATGAACAGATAAATAAAAAATAAAGAAGAATGGGTTTCCCCGGTGAGATGCTGAGGACTCCACTGGGAGCAGGTTCTAGCAGAGACTTCCGGGTGCCTTCTCCAGACTGTCAGAAACTGGGAGGCAGGATTTAGGATGAGATTAGCAGGCGTGGTAGCACACGCCTATAATCTTAGCGTTGGGGTGGAGGGAGGAGAAGTTCAAGGCCACTCAAGGCTGAGGAGCACCCGCCTGAGAGGTCAGCTGTTTCAAAGAACCGTGGGAAAAGACGAATAGAGACAGAGTTACTAAGAGCTCACCAATTCCAAGATCCACTCTGAACAGCATAAAAATTCGTTGATATTTTACTTTGTACATCCTGAACTTACTCTTTGACGTTCTAGAGGTTGTTAAACCTCTCTGTGCATAAGTTACATGAATAACATGTGTGATTCGTGATCTCTGTATGTTGTAGAGATTCATCCTCACAACACAGTAAAGTGTATCTCTCTATAGCTGATATAAGGGCAAATTTATCTCGTTATTATATAACTATTTCTCACATTTTCTAAGCATTTTCCCCTTCCCTGAGAGATTTCTGCTTACCCTTTCAAACACTTCAGAGACACACTAGGTAGGTGG
>NC_022009.1:115113591-115117131 GCF_000317375.1 Microtus ochrogaster
GGTCAGGGGACAGGGAGCCAGGTAGGTGGGTCAGGGGACAGGGAGTCAGTTAGGTGGGTACAGACGGTTCTGGGAACTGGGGTTTTGCCAGCAAGAAGGCAGTGGGTGCGGCAGTGGCGGCCTGACTCTGTATCCACCCTCGTCTATTTTCTTCTCAGTGGAGGAAACCGTGAAAGCTTTGCTTTTTGCTTTCTGTTTTCCTTTTGTCCTCCCTTATAATCAGATTTTCCTGTCAGCCAGCCAAATCCAAATCCAGAATGAGGTCAACCTGCTTGTTCTCTCTCTCTCTCTCTCTCTCTCTCTCTCTCTCTCTCTCTCTCTGTCTCTCTCTCTCTTTCTCTCTCTCTGTCTCTCTCTCCCCCCCTCTCTCTGTCTCTCTCTTTGTTTAGACTTTTAGACATAATTTATTATGATGAAGGTTAGCTGGGTGTGCTGGCACAAACCTTGACATGCCTCTAACCCTGGTACTCCTGTCTGCTGGATCTCTGTGAGTTAGAGGCTAGCCTGGTCTACATGTGAATTTTAGGCCAGGTAGAGTTAATGGTGAGAATCTGTCTCAAAAAAATTTTTTTTAATTAAATAAATTAAAAGTATGTGAAGACTTCCTCTCCCCATGGCGGGGACATGGGGACATGGACTGTTTGTGGCTTTATCTTCCAACTCTGCCTAGTATGCCCAGCAACAGAGTTACCCTGAAAGCAACAAATTCATTTTTCAATTGTTGAGTGAAGAAGAGGAGAAGTCATTTCCTATTCTTAGTTAAGGACGAAACGAAGAATCCCATTCTCTCGGGCATCCTGACAAAGTGAGTATCCATTGCCTGCCTCTGGGAAAGGCAGCTGCACTTGACCCGGCTCCACGTTGGTTTCACAGAATGCTGTGTTCTTGCTCCCTTCCGTTACTGGTTTTTCCTTTCCCCCCTAAAATGCAAACCTGTATTCTACAACATCAGCTGCCCAAATCTTTCCAGGAACTCAACTCCTAGCAGAATGGATTCTTAAGTAATTATGCAACAGGAAGAAATTAGACTCCAGCTGATCAAAACTGATGTGTCAGAGTGATGGATCAACAGGGTGATAGCTCTTATTGCTTAAAGGGTTGTCATGTTTATGAAAAGCGGTTGCACAACCTGGTTGTGAGATAATCCACTTACAGCTATGGAGGGAAAACCCGCGGTTTAACACGTGTTATTCACAAGGTCTACGGCAACTGAATAATCACTTTCTGCAGCATTTAGTTTAGTGGCTCATAGTGATTACTAAATTTGGAATTTGAGACATGCTTGTGAGAAGTTGAATTTTTTACATATTATAATATTAGTAGATTACACATGTTTCTCTCTATATAGATATGTCTTTGTTATTTACACACACACATGCTTATAAATAGCATATCCTTAGGATATAGGAGTCAATCTAAAAGTAACAGAATTAATTTATTTTATGAGGTTTAAGAAGGGGATTAGTTATGTGTGCTTCATCATATTTATCATTGAAAAGTACTAAGAATGATTTTTATTTCTAGATTTTATGCTCATTATGTTTGCCAACAGCTTGTTTCATGTAGTTTTGTTCTTGTTGTTGTTTGAGACAGGGTTTCCCTGTGTAACAGCCCTGGCTGTCCTGGAACTAGCTCTCCTAGACCAGGCTGGCCTCGAACTCACAGAGATCCACCTGCCTCTGCCTCCTGAGTGCTGGGATTAAAGGTGCATGCCACCACTGCCCGACTCATGCAAAAGCATTTAGATGGAATGAATGTCACAGAGAACACATGTAAGCATTTCAGGAAAATGTCATTTATCATTTAACTGAGCTAAAGACATGCAAATCTCCATGATGTGACAGCTTTCCCTCAGTTGCATATTATTTAAAACAGCTCAGGTAATCAGACTGTCAGGACTATCTCAGTGTCATAAACACTGTGTATTTGTATACACTAGTTCAGCTTTGAACAATGCAAATAATGTCTAGCTAACAGAGTTTGTAGCTTTAGGAGAAACATTGTGGCATTGTGGCTTTGCAAATGAATAGTCCTTGCTTCTTCCAATTTGGGTGTGTTTTTTCTTTCTTTTTTTTGGAGGGGGGTGTGTGACACAGTCTTGGCTCTGAAGCCCCAGCTAATCTCGAATCCACCATCCTGTGTGAGTCTGTTGAAATCACAGAAAGATTTCTTGGCTAACAATTTTGATGGCTGTTAAACCTGCACCAGTTGTGAAAAAATAAAATGCTGAAATGTAACAATGGGAATATCAGAGTAACCAAGAAATAGAAGCATATTTAATTACCACATTAAATATATAATGTCTACTCTGATTTTTTTTTTCTTTTAAACCGACTTGTGATTTGTGTGGTGTGGTGTGTTCTGCTTGGTTCTTTTGTCAACTTGACACAAACCTGGATATATCTGTGAAGAAGGAATTCTGACCAAGAAAATGCCTCCATCAGATTGGCCTGTAGGCAAGTCTTTGGGGCACTTTCTTGATTGGTGACGAATGGGGGAGAGGTCACCTCACTGCTGGCTGTGCCATCCCTGGGCAGATGATATAAGAAAGCAGGCTGAGCAAGCCGTAGGAGAAAGCCAGTAAGCAGCACCTCTCCACGGCCCCTGTTGAAGTTCTTGCCTGTAGGTCCCTGTCCTGGCTTCCTTCAGTGGACTGTGACCTAGGACATGTGAGCCAAATAAATCCTTTCTTCCCCAAGTTGATTTTGGTCATGGCATTTTATTACAGAAATGGAAACTCTAGCTAAGGCATACTATGTGCTTAATTTCGAACCCTGAGGTTTTTCAGTTCATTTTACTCAAAGGATATTTTTTTCATTTGTTACTACATAGATTTGAAAAATTACTTCTTTACTGATTATATAGAACTAAATTTTAAGTGAGTACAGATATGTTCAATTCATATCACAAATATTTCCTGAGTGATTTGTATGAACCTAACACTGGTTTGGGTGCTGTGCATTCTATGGGAGGGTGGCAGAGGATGCATACATTATTTATGAAAGAAATTCATAGTATGAAATTTGGCCTTTAACTTCCACAGTGCCATGGTTTGAAGCCAGGGCTTTGTGCACGCCGCTCCACCCCTGAACTACCCCTCCCACCCCTAGTGTGTTATTCTTGCTTCCTTGTGTCCGAAACTAAGTTGCTCATTTAGTTGCAGACAGTCAGCTAAGGCAGGAAGGAATATGTATACACGCTTGGATAAATAGCATGCCAGGTTTAAATCTATTACACGTGAAAAGCCTTTAAAAAAAATCCCTCTCTGGAGAAGTATACAGTAGTCACATCTTAATGGCAACAGAAGTTTAGCCAAACAAAGCTCTGTTGACTAGAATAGCTTCCTTCCTTCTAATGTGACCTAGATGTGTGTGCCAGGCACAATTGTGCTTGTGGTCACGTTTAAAACTTTTTACATTTATTTAGTGTGTATGTGACGGCTCATACGGGGAGGCCAGAGAACAATTTGCACGAATCTGTTCTCTCCGTCCCCCACATGCAGTTCCCAGGGATTGTGTTCATGTGGCCAGGCGTACAGGG
>NC_022009.1:115117365-115120660 GCF_000317375.1 Microtus ochrogaster
GTGTCTTGACTTGCTGAGCCCCCTTGCTGGCCCACGCTGCTTTCTGCCACGGCTCATGCCTGTCAGTTCTGAGCTCCCAGGGCCACAGAGGCCCTAGTCCAGTAATTAAAACATTTCTATGTAAGATTTAAGATTCTCTGTGGATCCGCCAGTTGGAGAAAAGCCCCAGGGTATTCTATTCCTTGTAATTATTAGTCTTATTAAAGGTAATTATTAAGGTTTCTAGATTTCCATTGATTGGTCTAGTTAGCTCTTTCTTCGGTTAGTTTAGAATGTCATAGATAGCTTGAGGTGGCCCTGTGATAATTCTGACTACTGGTCTGGCATACCCCAGAAAGATAATTAGGTTTGCAAAAGATGCCAAAAGGACAGTTCAGTGCCCTAAGGTACAGGCAAGGCTCAGTTTCGAGCAGGATGGGTTTCGTGTCTCTTTCTTCTCTACATCACTGACACTGGGCATGATAGTCTGCGAGGCATGCTGAATGTGTATCAGGACAAGTACTTGACTGGTCTGGGAGGTGACAGCAACAGAGGGGTTACAATCCTGGAAAATTTGCTTTGTGTATGTCATCTTGAGCCTTTTCCTTTTTTTAATGGTCATTTTCATTTTATTCTTCAATATGCTACTTACATTTCATTCCAAATTTTCTTTTTTAAATCTTTTCACTGACCTTGACGGCAGCATGATGGCTCCAGCTAGGCCTGACTGAGAGCCTTTGCTCTTACAATGGAGATGCAAGAGCAGGGCCGGAACACTGGAATAGCAGACTGTCAGCCTGAAAGCCGGTCTGTTTTGGTAATAGCAGTAGATACTTACTGAGCAATTTATAGCCCAAAATTTTGCTAAGTACTTTCTAGGTAGGACCTTATAGGTTTCACTTAGCAACACTGTAAGGATAGCAGTATTTCTGTACTCACTTTTTAAATATGGAAATGGCAGTATAAGGGAATTTTAAAATTGACCCAAAGTTTTATAAAGCAAGCAAGCAAGCAAGCAAGCAAGCAAACAGAAACCCAAAACCAAAACAAAAATGCAGAGTGCATACTCGGAACTACCCTAACACACTGACTTGCTTTGCAAAGAACTTGATCACAGTCCAGCAAATCATCCATTTGTTGGCCCATCCATCCATCCATCCATCCATCCATCCATCCATCCATCCATCCATCCATCCTAGCTGTTTCAATCAACAAGGTAGCAAGGTCACAAGAGGGGTATATAGCTCATTAAGGCTGACATGGTTAGTTTCTCCAGGCTGCTTTCCTGAGCGGAGGGACAGGTATCTCCCCACAGTTTGGTAAATGTTCTGACAGGGAAGTAGCAGGTAAACCAGGGCATAGAATGAGGTGAAGAAAGGCCGCCAGAACTGGGTTGGTAGGGCAGCACATCCTTCAAAGTCTTATCCTGGGTTCTTCATCCATTTTGTAGCAAGTGATGTATTGTGTTGGGGATACAGTTCAGTTGTCAGGGTGCTTGCTTAGCGTGAATGGAGTCCTGTTTAGTTCCTAGTACCATACACACAAAGCAGTCTAGAAAGAAAGAGATTTGAGTAAGGTCTTCTTTGTCATGTCTTTTCCTCCATGAGTGGCATACGGTAGCTGTTTAATTAAAACATGTTAAATAAATGTATGAGAATTCTAATGTCCCATTATAACAGATTTTTCTTTTAAAAAAAGCTGTCTCTAATTCTACTCAACACTCTTACACACTTTGCATTTGAGACTAAAAGAAATGTCCCTTTTGACTTACAAAATTCCATCCCTGCCCCTCTTAAGCCACACCTAGAAGAAGCATTGCTACACCTAACTCTGTACGGTTAGAACAGGGCTCCCTGGGGACGGTTGGAACCAGGCAGCAATTCTGGAACAACGGGGTGGTGACTTTTCCCTCAGCCTACACAGCTGACCCGTGGGACTCCAGTTCTTCCATTAGTCCAGGATGGGCTCTCGAGGTTTCATCCCCCTCAGACTTCCTTCTACTTTCCAAACGGTGCTGCCTTTGGGGAACCCGATCTGCAACTTGTGTACAACCCCTGAGAACACTGTGCGCAATCCTGGACTGCTGCCGAAAGGGCCAAGAAGAACTGACCCTAGCCTGATGATTTCCTAGAGTGAGAAGGGTTGTTATTAGATGCTGTTCCAGGGAGGAAGAGGGGCTTTCTTTAAGGGTGAGACCCCAGTGGGTTAGCCACACTCTGCTGGGTGCCCCCGTACCCATGAGTACATTAGCAGCACAGGTCGGACTCAGTGGATCCTAAGAAAGGGCAGGTGTGGATCTGGAAGGACTTAGGAGGAGGAACGAGGGACTGAATATTATTAAAATAGATTGCATGCACGCAAGAAATTCTCAAAGACTTAGCAAAAAAAAAAAGATGCTGCCTTGTTAATAATAGTTCAGCTGTAATTCTTCAAGCAGGTGTTGGGGTATTTCTTCCTTGTGCCTACTTGCTATGCGCTGGGGATAGATTTCCCTTTAGGAAACAATGGGATATTTAGGCAGAAAGCTAATGCTGGCCAGAGAGGAAAGTGTAAAAGGGGAAAGCAAACCTCTGTAAGGGGAAGAGGAGCTCATTTGATGCTGGGAATCCCTGTCGCTTCCTCCAGGGTCAGGCTTTTTGTAGCACATTCTTACTTTTTAGCCCGAGCCTGCAGTTTAAAATTGTACCCCGTTCCCTCTTTATTTTCCCCAGAGCTCTTACCTCCTTAAAAAATTACACACTCACCTATTATTTCTGTTACTAATGTCTGAGATGTCCACTAGACTATAAGCACCTCAAAGGGTCAGGACGCTTTGTCTGTATGCTTATTACTTAGACAAGGCCTGAGGGTGTCCTGGAGTGGTGTAGATGTGCAACAAATGCCTGCCAAATATCTGCCTTCTTCAATCCTGAGTGAAAATGATATTAAGAGTAATGATTAAGTAATGATTAAGTCACAGTGGGGCACATCTATGATCTTAGCCCTTGGTAGTCTTAGCAGGACTATTATGAGTTCAAGGCTAGCCTGAGCTACATAAAAATACACGCTGCCTCATCAACTGGTGTGAAAAGTTCTTCTGTTTATGTTTTGCTTTTATTGGTTAATAAAGAAGCTGCTTTTGGCAAAGGGCTTAACAGAATATAACCAGGCTGGAAGAGATATACACAGAGAAAGAAAGAGAGAGAGAGAGAGAGAGAGAGAGAGAGAGAGAGAGAGAGAGAGAAAAGAGGGAGAGAGGGGAAGCCATGTAGCCACTTGCAAGAGACAGACGCCTCTGTGGAGCCTGCCAAAACTTTGCCAGTAGGCCACAACCTCG
>NC_022009.1:115120760-115123964 GCF_000317375.1 Microtus ochrogaster
AAGACGGAGTCAGGGGAAGCCATGTAGCCACTTGCAAGAGACAGACGCCTCTGTGGAGCCTGCCAAAACTTTGCCAGTAGGCCACAACCTCGTGGTGATTAATGGAGATGGGTTAGTTTAGGATATAAGAGCAAGCTAGAAATACGCTTAAGTGATTGGCCAAACAGTATTGCAAATAATATAGTTTCTGTGTGTTTATTGCAGGACAGGGTGGGATCGAAGCCTCCTCCAAGAATGAACCTTTCTCTTTTTCCCACAGCCTTCCACCAAAACACGAAGAAAAGTCATTCTCAACTTCTCCTACATATGTTCAATTATAGACAAATGATTAGATTTTAAAATCATTCTTTACCACAGCCAGGAAGATTGTCCAGTTTGTAAAAGAGCAATCATGAGAACCTGAGTTAGATCCCCAGAATCCATACCAAAACAAGAAAAAAGAAAAAAAAAGGCATGATGGTACATGCTTGTAATCAGTGCTAGAGGGATGAAGACAGGAAGATTCCCCAGTGTTTGCTGGCTAGCGAGCCTAGCATGGGCCAGCCAGGCTAACCTATTTAGCAAGTGCCAAGGAAATGAGAGTTGCTGCCTGACAGAAAAGAGGGTCTGCACCTGAGGAATGACACCCAGAGCTGTCTCCTGACCTAAATGTGTGTGTGGACCTGTAGACGCAATACAGACACACACACGCGCGACTTTTTTCCATAGAAGTCTTCCAATAGGACAAAATATGACACCCGCCATGGCAGTCAAAGACCGGATGGAATCTATTTCCATGGGCTTGGCACACTCCTAAGAACAGACGCACGGAGGGACAGGCCTGTTTAGGTGAGAAGGAGAATCCCTGAGGTTTCCCGAAGCAGGAAGACTTTAATCCACACATCTTAAGGTACGGTTTGATTCAGTGTGCTCCTAACTGTCCTCACAACACATTCTGTGACTTCCTCCCCTCCAGGGTTCCAAGATACACGAACTTTGTACTTGTTCGGGACAAAGAGTTGCCCTCCCGTTCCGTGGTTCTTAGCACAGGCTGGGGAAGCTGTGGGAACTCAAAACACAAGAGACAAATAGAGGCATGAATTAATTATTTACGAGCCTCTGCGCTCGCGATCGTTATAATTACCGATGATGCTTTCCAGCAAGGACATATGAGCGTGCTTCGGGGACTACTGGCTGCTCCCCAGCTCTCCCATGGCTCTGGCCTGCAGAGCCGATCTAGGGTAAATAAAAGTGCTTTGATCTGAGTGGAAATCCACATTTTACAGAGGCTCAGGCACCTTCCTCTCTAACCCAGTGTGGGACATAGCAGATTCAACAATTAACCTTAGAACTGTTAAAGACTAGATTTACCTAAAAGCGAGAAGAGTAACCAGCCTCAACAGGTCCAGAGTTACTACAGTGATGGGTGAGTCCAAGTGGGTGCTACATTGCAAGTAATCCCCTGTGACAGGAAGCTAATGGCATCTGATTTATTACCAAATAGAAGACAAGCCAGGGCAGGTATGCAAACTTATGCAAACCATACAGCTGTGTAACTGCTGGGCCACCCTTAATTAGTCCATCTATTTCTAAATGGCCATTGGGCAAAAAGGCTTCATATTGGTTCTAAATTCATTTGTTCTTTCAATGCTTCACATACTTTTTTTTTTTCTGGTCCTGGAGATTGAACCAGAGTTGTGTACACACTAGGCAAATGCTCTAAGATTGAGCCACACCTTTAGTCCTTTTTTTAAAAAAAAAAAAATTATTTATTTTTATCTGATGTGTCTAAGAGTTTCACCTGTATGTATGTATGTATGTATGTATTGTGTCACATGTATGCGTGATGCCTACAGAGGCCAAAGAGGGTATCTGATTCCCTAGAACTGGAGTTATAGACAGTTTTGACTCTCTGTGTGGGTGCTGGGACCCAAACCTGGATCCTCTGGAAGAGCAATCAGTGCTCTTGAGAGCTGAGCCATCTTTTCAGTTGGTGCCTTTTGTATCTTTTCTTTCCCCCCTTTCAGGCAGGGTTTCTCTGAATATTCCTGGCTGTCCTGGGATCATAGACCCACCTGCCTCTCTCTCCCAAGCGCTGGAATCAAATATGTATACCACCACCGCCCTGCTTGCCCTTCGTGTTCTAAGACAGAGTCTTGCTAAATTTTTCTGGTTAATCTCAAAGTTGCAATTTGAATTTTCAACACCTTCCCATGTTCTGGGATTATAGGTAATTGCCACCACGCCTGCCTACATTGGATGGGTTTTTAATAATATGCCTTGTTGGGATGTAATTCACTTACCATACAATTAACCTAGTTTAAGTATACAGTCCAAGGCTTTTTCAGCCGTGTAGCATCCATAGCCACAAACCATCCCACGGTCTAAAATCTGTCATCTCCCCATGACACCCTGTCCCCTTCAGCAGTCACTCCTCCATCCCTCCCCAGCTCATTTTCCACACTGGCCCTCAGCAACGACTGGTCTCATTTCTGTCTCTGTAGATTTGCTGGTTTGTGACGAATGGCACAATGCGCATTCCTTCACTTAGCATATGTAAGTTTTTCAAGGTTCAGCCGTGCTGAAGCGTGTTGAACAATATCCACTGTTCTGTTCCATGCGCTTTACTGGCCCACTCACCTCTCAATGGATGCTAGGATTACTTCCAGGGGTTTTCCTGTGTTTTGGGGTTTGCCTGTTACGTGTACTAGTGGGATGAGGATTTGGGCACTGGTTCCTTTATGGATGCAATCTCTCGGTTCCCCGGGATGTATGTCTAAGAGGGAACTGCACTCTTTGGTAACTTGTAGAGGAATTAACAAATTGCTTTCTACTGCATCATTTTACACCCCATTGGCAAGCTGGGACAGCTCTAGTCTTCCTTCCCATTTTCCTTGTGGGGCTAGGAAGCAAACCTAGGAACTCGGGCAAGCTAGGCAAGCACCACTGAGCTGTGTTCCCAGCCCCAGCTATTCCACATAATCTCCATCACCTCCAAATTCTTTATATGAGCACGAACTGGGCTGATCTGTCAATATGGATCATTTCATCTGTAACTGTTATGGTTGGTGTGAAGTGATATCGCATTATGATTTTGATCTTTGTTTTACAACAAATAAATATAAGCACCTTTCTTAGGCACTTCTTCTTTGGAGAGATTCTATTTGGTCTATTCAAACCTTGACCCACTTCAAAATGGGCTGTTTGTCTTTTTGCTATTGAGTT
>NC_022009.1:115124353-115138204 GCF_000317375.1 Microtus ochrogaster
TGACTTCTCAGTTGGTCCTCCCTGAAATAAATCTTCTGTAACATAAAGTCAGGAGAGATGGGAGGGTGGTGGCCTGTTTCTCCTTTGAATTGGCTGGCTGGATGCTAGGTTGGGAGGGAACTCTGTAAAATACCCAGTGCAAAGCTCCATCCAGCCAGAGTGGATCACCAGCAGCCTGGAGGAGGCTGGGGAGATGAAGTGTGCTCAAATACCACACACCCTTGTTGTTTTTAGTCCGATATTACCAATTATTTGGCATAAACGCTTCATTATTTGCTATAATCCCTCAGGATAATATCCCAAGATAATTTTCACCACTTACTATTTTGTAGCAGGTGTGTTCACAGACATAATTCGAGAAGTTGAGTCTTTTTTGGATGATTTGCTCATGTGTGTGTGGTCTGTGTGCACAACTTGGGGTTGTGTGGGGAAGTCAGACGTCAGTGTTTGGTGTCTCCTCCTATGGCTCCACCTTTTACTTTTTGAGACAGGGTCTCTCATTGAACCAGGAGCTTGCCCATTTGGCTACAACGGCTATCTGGAGAAGACTGGAGGATTCTCATGCTGCCTCCCAGCTCTGGGATTACAGGCACATTCTACTGTGCCTTTTGATGTGGGTGCTGGGATTTGAACTTGGGTCCTCATTCTTGAACGTACTTAACTCTTTGAGCCATCTTTTCAGCTCCAGCTGCTGTTTGGATAATCTGAAATGAAGGCTGTCAATTGGTGGTCAGAGTTTACACCGACTTTGTTGGCCACAACTGGCCATAGACGTGTAAAGGATGATTTTTAATTTTAAAATTAGCAAGCTTATAAACAGTAGGTTAAGAAAACCAACGGGAGTTGAAGACTGGTTGGTTTTCTACTTGATACGCAGTCTGTGCCTTTGCCTTAACAACCATTTTTCATTTATTGCAGTTAAATTGTTGTTTAGAGAGATTTGACAAGTGAGGTTGCGTATCCCACACAAAAGTTCATTGTTGGTCTAAGTGATCAATATACAAAGCCATCACAACTATTAAAGATCATGAAAATGGTTGATGGTGGTGGAGCATGCCATTAATCTCAGAACTCCAAAGGCAGAGGCAGGCTGATCTCTATGAGTTCGAGGCAAGTCTGGTTCACAGAGAGAGAGATCCAGGACAGTCAAGGCTACTCAGAGAAAGCCTGTCTTGCAGAAGCAAAAACAAACAAAAACAAAATCAAAAAACCAAAAACAACCTCCCCCCAAAAAGAACTTTTTAAAAAAAAGCATGAAAATGATCACCGCATTAAGAAAGAAGCACAGGAATGAATCTCACATTTAAAAGTTCTTCAGCAAAAAACGGCAGTGTATTTCTTACTAACTTTTGATTCAAAATAACCACTGCTGCTATAAAGTCTCTTGCAAAAGCAAACATCCCACTTTCCCTGATACATTTATTTGGACTTTGGGAGCTAACGTTTAGACTTAACAGTTCCTCAATTTCTGTACTTGCGCACGGGCTGGGCTGACCTGTGCACTCCCAACCAGTTGAATGCCTTTCCATTTGAGAAAGTCTAGACTTGACGCTTGTACCTGAAACCCTCCCCACCTGTGCTCCCCAAGGATGCTATGACACACATTGCTCCATGGGTTGAAGACTTTGATTGCTTGTGACAATCACAGAAGCATCCTTGAGAAAACACTCTGTGCTTAATAATCAAGAAAAAATACTAATACACATTTCTTTCCTAGCTATGCCTTATCTGCTGGTAGTGGACTGGTGTGCCCTTGCCTAAAGTAACTTATTGGCATAAAAAAAAAGAGCAGGAAACTAGATAAATATTACTAGATAAATAAGGAAGCCAAACACATCCTAAGATATTTCCCTGGATATTAACAAGCCCCACAAAGATAGAATAATGAAAATAATGTAAAATAGTTTTCTTCCAGCTGGAAAAGTTCCAATAATAAAGTTTGGCTTATGTTGAGTGAAACATCTTAGTTTCCAACATAGTGAATGCCAAGAGGACCCATTCAGTTCTTAAAGTTGTAATGTGTTTAGATAATAAGCAGATAAATTACATTAAAGCTCAGTTCTATCACCCCCACCCCCCCAAGACAGAAATTCTGTGTTAAGAAAGCTTCTTCGTATTGGATGTAGGTTTTTGAAAGATGCTTACCTCCTGCCTTTAGGTGAGCTTGGATGCTCTGGCTTCTCCCCAGCTGTTGTTAGCTTGCCACTGCGCCGGGCGCAGGGGAGGCCCCAAGAGTTAGGTGTTCGGGCCCCGCCCTCTGCACTACTGCTAAAACTCCAGTTCTGCCAAACTGATTCCGGGATTAATAATTGACAAAAGGAAAACACTCTTACGCAAACTTGTGTCCAACCGCAGGGCTTGCAGAGACTCCTTCCAGAAGAGAATGCGGGGTTGCACCACTCCCCTCCCCCTTCGCTCTAAGGTCCCAACTTCTCATGCGCTGACACTCAGTCCTGGGGGATTGGGCTGTCCTCCGAGGAATGCAGCCCAGTGACTTCTACATTTTTAAAATTCGCTTTTCTGTAGCTCCTTCGCACTTCTCCGGAGATTAGCCTCTCAGGAGGGGGCGCTTTCCTCCCCGAAACTGGGGTGGGGTGGGGGGAGCCGGGGCTCGGAGAGCTACCGAGACCGAGGTGGCGCTGTCACCTCCGATTGCTGCAGTAAAACCCAGAGCCTAGGCAGAGATGGGAGGTGGGGGATGGGTGTTCCCTCCCCCTTCGTTTCGGCGGGGAGCTTCGACTCTGCCAAAGGGACGCGTCTTTTGGTGGTGGTGCTGATGATTGGGTGAGGATGGGGGAAGGTAGGGGGAGGGGAGGGGGAGAAGGGGGAGGAGGCAGCAGCAGCAGAAAAACCAGGAGATGCAAAGGTGAGCACTCTGGGGCTTTAACCAGTGCCCAAAGGATGCCTGTCAGCATTCATCCGTCCGCACACTCGATGAGCGGCAAAGGGGCCTGGGTGTACGCAGAGCAAGGCTGCAGGCTGAAACTCAGCGTCCGGCAGCGAAGTGAGCCCCGGGGTCGCGCCCGGGTATCGGTCCGCCCACCGTTTGTCAAAAAGCAAAGGAAGAAAATGAACCACTTTAGCGTAGGCAGCCACTTCTGCTGCCTTGGATCCAGTAAAACAATCCCTCGGCCTCCCAAAACAGTCACCTTCCCCCAGGTGGTAGGAAGGTTACGGTTGGAAAAATGCTCCCACCCTTCCCTGGGGGAAAGAGGTAGGAGGACCGTGCCTGGGGAACTTGTGTGGGCTCACTCACAAGTGCAGGGAATTATTCATTCGCAGACGACTGTGGCCCGAGGACAAATTGGGAAAAGGGGGCCGGCAGGCGGCGGGGTGCCGCAGAGACGCGCGGAGCGACTCCGGGGCAGGCGTGCCCTTCGCAGCACCTCCGCTGGAAACCCGCAGCCAGACCACGATCGATCTCTTTCTTCTCCATCCTAGGCAATTCTTGCATTTGACTCCGTGACTGCACGTTAAAAGTTCAGAGGGCCTGGATATCCTCATCCTTAATATCCGACCGGGATTTTTTTCTGTCCAAGATCCAGGGGCGTCCGGGGACGGAAGCCTCTCAATTAATGAACGTTCGGGCTGCATCTGCCATTCAGCTTCCACTCCAGGAGTGGGAGACGTCATAGGCTCCACAGTGCTGATTGTGCTGAAGCGCAAATTTGAGCTCCTGGCAGCGTTCTGCTCTTTCTCACAACACACTTTCAGCAGGATGGGAGCTCCGATGCTACGCAGAGGGAGCCTCACGCTATTGGGTGGCGGGTGTCTCCTTGCAGGAAGCAGGGTGTCCCCCAAAGCTGAAGGTGGTTGGGGGCTGGGAAAGGAGCATGTGTAGAACACATGCCCAGGCTCACTGTTTCTTACAGCTATCTTTCCTCACAGCTCTTGTGAATAGTTTTTTTTTTTTTATTTCTTAATCACTTTATGTTAGTCACATTTCTTATCTCGGCTTCTCCTGACACACCTTGCAATATTTGCAGGGTAGACATAACTTAAGGCTATAGAGGGGGAAACACAGGCTCTGAGAAAAGGCAATTTGCAGGATGACCAATGTTCTTACAGTTTTTGGACCTTAATATATTTCCGAGTCCTCCCACTAGACCGGCAATTCTCAACAAGGGGGTTCCCTTGGGTCGAATGACTCTTTCACGGGGTCACCAAAGGCCATCAGAAAACACAGATATGTACATTAAAATTCACAATTACAGTTAGGAAGTAACAACAAAAAGAATTTTATTGTTGGCTGTCACCACACATGAGGGACTGTATTAAGGTCACACAGCCTTAGAAAGGTTGGGAACCACTGCTCTAGATTGGGACAACTCCCCCGTCTGTGGAAAAGGACAGAGATCTTCCTGTCCAAAGCTTATGAAATGGGAACCTTCAGCAACTACTCTGCGTAGAAGTTGGAGGAAACCTGCACTGATGGCAAAAGTGTCCAGACCACTGAACATGATATTTTTTAAAAGGCACACAGGCAAGCCTTTATGTCTATCTGGACACCTCCCGAGAAGAGAAAACATTGTCTATGTGTGCCACGTGAACATATAACACCGAGTCACCAGATAAAGGCCACCACAGCAGGCAAGGCAGAGACCATTGAAACTGCATCGCTCTTCCAAACACAGAAAGGATAAAGATGGAGAAATAAAGTTACCGTAATTGATAGACAGTTGGAAATCTAAAAATATTTTAAATCTGGCTCATGCTGTCTGGAGTGGTAGTACATACCTGTAATTTCCGCATTGGGAGGTAGAGCCAGGGCAGTTAGAAGTTCATCTTCAGTACACAGCAAGCTCTAGGCCAGCTTCAAAAATAATCCAGTCAAACAAATCATAATGGTAAACTTAATCTAGATCAGATACAAATGGAGCGATTGCACACTCTTTCTAAGTGTATTGTTTTAGTTGTTCAAATCGAAATGATACGGTGTGGTAATGTTTGATATGTATGCATAGTTTGCAAAGATCAAATCAGGGCAGTTAGCATTTCCATCTCCATAACTTAAAGATCTTTTATTAGTATGCAATAATGGTAAAAAAAAATTATGGGGTACAGTGTGATAAGGAGTCTTGGGACTGGAGAGATGGTCCAGTCTGTAAAGTACTTGCTCTGTAAACACGGGGACCCGAGTTCACATCTCCAACATCCATGTAAAAAACATTGGACCACGTAGTACACCTGTAATCCCAGTGCTGGGGTCGGGGGGACAGGGTTCCTGCTAGCTAGCTAGTCTAACTGAACTGATGAGCTCCAGGTTCAGTGAGAGACTCTGCCTCAAATAACAAGGAAACTGCTGGGCAGTGGGCGTGGTGGTGGTGCATGCCTTTAATGCCAGTACTCGAGAGGCAGAGACAGGCGGATCTCTGTGAATTCGAGGCCAACCTGGTCTACAGAGTGAGTTTTCAGGACAGGCTCCAAAGTTACACAGAGAGAAACCTTGTCTCAAAAAACAAAATAATGTGGAGAGCAGTAGAAGAAAATGCTAGAACTCAGACTCTGGCTCCCCATGCATGTGTTGAGATGCGTGTGCACACACACACATACACACACACACGTAGCAAACACACGGGGGAGGGTGGTGACATTAATAAGCAAAGATGACACATAACCTTAGACAAGGCCATTAAATGACCAACCTTCGGTTGTTTTTTGGCTCATGAAAGGCACACTGTGAGATTAGAGGTTAGATGTCAATCACCTTTTAAAGCTCTTATTTATTTTGTTTGGAATGCCATTGGAGTTAAGGTTCCAGGAAGGAAGGAGGCAGGCTATGTGAGAATCCGTTTGAAGAGACTCCTTTCCTGCTGCTGATTTCTGCCCTAGTTTCATTTATGCTTGCTGTGCTGAAGTACTCAACCTAAAGTGACTTGGCGGGTGGGCCAGTGAGGTTTATTTGTCTGACAATTCCTTATTGAGGGGAAGCAGAGGTAGCAACTTGAGCAGCCATCACATCTACAGTCAAGAGTCGACAGAAAGGAGCCCTTAGAAGCTGCCTATTTCTGCTGCTTCTCTTGATTTCTCATATCCTACGTCGGACATCCTGCTTAGGGGCTGGTGATGCCCATAGTGGGCGAGAGCCTCTGCACCAACTATCAAGACAGTTCTCCACAGACATGCCTGCAGGTTAAGGGGACCAGCTGAGGCTTTCTTCTCAGGTTGTTCTCAGCGGGGGCAAGCTGATATTTCAAACTAACCAGCATAGCGCCAACCCCACATACATGGTCAAGTTTCTAGGCAGCAAAGATGAGGCACCAAATGCCCGTTCTCTGAAGTTTCCAGACCTGACAATGGTGGCATGGTGAGAGGACCATGGGTATCTTTGGAAGAAACCAGCTATGGGTTCAAGTCTCCATCTTCCTCGCCACTGGAGCTGCATTCTAAAACAAACCATCCCAGGATCTGTCCTTGGTCTTCTCAGCTAGGAAGTAGAAGTGATGCCGAGTTCCTAGGGTTCATCTGAAGCTAAACTGAAACACTGTTCACAAAGGGTGTGCCTAACTGATAGCGCCTCCACTCTGATTCCAGTTCCTCAGATATTCATATGCCTAGGCTGAGAGGCCCTTTTTGTCAGGGAAAAATCCTAACCCTTAAAACTTCTGGAATTTAGTCTTAGAATAAGGAGCACATCAATAATAAGAGGCAGAAGTTCATCCCAACGTTTATTGGCACAGGATATACATTACTATTTCAAAAAGGAGGAACAGTGAGAAAATATTGTACTGAAACAAAACCAAAACCCAGCTGGGCAAGCTCCGAACAGCATCTCCATGTCTCATGTCAAAATGCTCTTCAGCTGTCCAAATCTGCTCAGCTTTGTTGACTCCAACACACTTCTTTCTCTTAGGCTGCTCCCTCCACTCCCGGTTAGCAGCTCTCCTCAGCAGGTAGGCCACAGCTCTGGCATCTCTAACGTCTTGGGATCTTCAAGGCTTCACCTTCACAGCTTCCCACAGTGGCCTCTTTGGATCTCCATGCAGGGATACCCCGACACGTGCCTGTCTTTAGCGGCTTTCCTTAGTTGCAGAGGTAGACTCCGTAACCTCTTTCTTGACTTTAAAGTCGAAGCTGCCAAGTTTAAATACATTTTCACCAGCTTTCTGTTTCCGATGGTTTCCTTCACTGCCTGAACTTGGCTGTCCTGGAACTCCATCTGTAGACCAGGCTGGCCTCAAACTGAGAGATCTGCCAGCCTCTACCTTCTGAGTGCTGGGATTAAAGATGTGCACCACCATACTTGTCTCTATGCTTTCTTTAGTTCCTTTTCACAAGTTGGAAAGGTAACTGGGTGGGGTTTTGCTCCGAGGTCACCACTCCCTTTCCTCAGCAGCAGGCATTTCTTTAACCTGCTTGCACTCCCTAGTGCTCCTTTTCTCATCCAACTGTATGTTTTATATTTTTCCTTGCTCAGCGTTCTCCTTTTCATTATAAACCTGCGTAAGGCTGCCCACTAACAACCACACAACATAGTCAACCAACACTGGCCTGTTTTGAAATCTCCTCTGCAAACACAATTAATCCAAAACTCTTCCATTTGCCCTCAGAAAGCAGCCACATTCTTCACCAGAATATCACAAGTTTGGTCTCAAACCCATATGCTAACACGCTCCTCTGAAGCCTTTCCAGCCAGTCCCCCACAGTTCAAATCACCCTCTGCACCACTGTCTCACGTGTTCCTACTAGGATGGCCTGCTAAGCCGGGTTTAAAATGTCCAATCACTTTTCTAGTTCTAAGTCCCAAAGTGTTCCATATTCCTCTACACGAAAGCATGCTCTGGTCTATTGCAACAATACCCCAGTCCCTGGTACCACCTCTTGTCTTACTTAAGGTTTCCATTGCCATGAAGAGACAGAGATGTCCTCATCACCGTCGCCCACCTAGCCATTCTCTTGCTCGAGATTCCTAATATGAGAGAGAAAGTTGGGGTTGGGAGGCTGGCAGGGGGAAAACAAAACTCTTAAATTCTGAAATTGGGTAAAAAATTCCACCACTCTGCCTTAGGTATATAGACAGGTCCCTGCCCAACCAAGCACACTGCACCTGTGTGAACAAGCTGACTGCTCATTTGAACACTCGGATTGGTGGCTACTTCTCTGACTAGTTTTCTGTCTCTAATGGCTTGGAGGGAGACTCCTGCTATAATTAGCATGTGTGTGAGGCGGGGAAGAACCCAGTCCGATTATTCCCCAGTCCTACCCGGTGAACTGTCAGACATGTGCTGTGCATCAGCTTCTCCAACTCTTCGGCACCATAAAAATTCACAGCTGTTCTGCGGTCCTGACATTTTTGTCTGTGAAGAATTTGGCATTTAGTGGGAAGTTATTATTTCAATTCCCGTCAAATTAAACTTCCAGGTCAGTGTTACCATTTGGGATGGAAAGAGCAAACACAGAATAAAAGTAAGAAATAAAAAGCAAGGCACCAAGAGAACATAGCATTAAGATGCCACTTGGAGTTAACTGTTATCACTTCAGAATACTCTTGTGATAGCCAAAAGAAACCCCAGGCTAATTAGCTATCCACAGTAAAGATTCTTTTGAAAAAATTTGAAAAACCAAAACCAATCTCCATTGAATTATTTAGCCTTTATAAAAATATCTGACCATCAATGTAAGATATTTCTGAGCCAGGTGGTGGTGGCGCATGCCTTTACTTCCAGCACTCAGGAGGCAGAGGCAGGCAGATTTCTGTGAGTTGAGGCCAGCCTGGTCTACAAGAGCTAGTTCCAGGACAGGCTCAAAAGCTACAGAGGAACACTGTCTCAAAAAAACAAAAATAAAAACAAAACAAAACAAAAAAGGATATTATTTCTGGACAATCAGTTCTATTTCACTGAGCTATAAACCTAGACTTACAATCATAATTTTAATTGAAATTTGGCAACAATGGGTGCTTCAGTTAGGAAGAATAACTTTGTTATTCTTGATCCTTTGTGTTTTCATATAATTTTATAGTAATTAACATCTATTTTTTTAATTAAGAAATGCAGCAGAGGTCTTTATAGCTAACCTATAAATTGCATCAGTAGATTAATTTGGGAGAACATACCATCTTAATAATATTAAGTATTCTAATCCATTAACATGGCGAGTCTTCTGTTTCTTTAGTTTTTTTTCTTTCTTTAAGAGTTCTTAAAATAAATCCAAAATTATCTAAAATCATTTATTATTATTGTGGGGTGTACGGGTGCATGTATGTGTTTGTGTTGTGCATGTGTGCGCGCTTGTGTGTGTGGATGGGCGGGTGCACAGGTGTGTGGCAGCATGCTTGTAGGGTTCAGAGAGCAACTTATAGGAGGAGCCATTCTGTCTTTCCATCTTGGTAAGACAAGGTCTTCCATTTTTTTTTTTTTGAATCACTCTAGGCTGGCAGGCCTGCAGGCTTCTGGGCAATTCTGTCTTCCGCACTGCCCTAGGTGTCTTGGGATTACAATTGTGACATGGAGGTAGGGAGGAAAGAGGGGGTGACCCTAAGTGATTTCTTGTTGAATTACTTTAAAAATGCAATCCTTACATCATCCCCGTCCTTCATGGCTAAAAGAAGGGGTTCACTCGGGAGATGTCTATCTTTCTAGAATTCTAAATTAGCCAAGCATTTTGAAAGAAAACGTAAGAGTTATTTTCACACCTCACACCAGTGCAGTTGAAGTGAACACGTTGGAATCTCACAGAATACAAACTGAGTTCTGAGTCCCAGGGAAGAAGTGAGAGAAGGTACTTCCAGACTTTCTTTTCTACTTGTAAGTGCAGGGCAGGGATCTCTTTAATGTAACTCAATGTTTCTCAACCTATGGGTTGAGACCCCTTGGGGGGGGTCGCATATCAGACATTTATATTACGATTCCCAACAGTGACAACATTACAGTTATGAATCAGCAATGAGCAATTTTATGGTTGGGAGTCACCACAACGTGAACCGACTGTATTAAAGGGTCTCAGCTTAAGGAAGGTTGAGAACCACAGATGTAAGTCATCAACCTCCTAGAACGTTATCTCTGCTCTCGGTAAGAGCTCAGTGCCCTGCCTGGAATCTGGTCAAGCATTTGGTGGGAATCTTAGAAGGGAATGAGACAGCTGTGGATCCCTGACTAAAGCAGAGGAAGGTGTGTGTGTCCAGTCGTCCTGAGAAGCCTTGCTAGGCAGGCAGTCATTGTCAAGGTGAGGCAACCAGGTAGCCCATCACCCTGCTCTCATTAACAAGAAAAGCAGACACCTCGTGGTAACTCCTTGGCAGCCTTAACAGGAAGTGTGGTGGGGGAAAGGCTGGTTATCAAGAGTATTGGACACTGTGGTCTTAGAATGAACTGCTGTGGCCGACTTAGACTTTTCAGGTTTAATTTGAGTGAAAAATTACTGTTTCCTGGAGCTAAGAGGTGGAGACTTTCAATTACAGGTGACTAAGAAAATACCCCTATGCTCCAGGAACTATTGACCACGAACAGAAAATTAAAACCCCAGTTTTCCTCTGTAGGAAATCTACAGAGAGGGGCAGAGGACTCTGAAGCTGTACTAAAGCGAGAGAACGCACAGACGAAGGTGTGAGCTGCTATGCGGTTTTTGTCTTACAGATTGCTTGGGAGTTGAAACCACGGACTCTGTCATTAAATTATGAAGGGCATGAGATGGAGATAACGGCCACCCATTCACGACATTCAAGGAGGTCCATGAAGTTTGTAACTTTGCTGAGCTGGGAGCTGGAGTTCGAGGTAAGAATAAGCAAGATGTCCCCTTGCTGTGAGAACCCCCTTCCCTGTGTTGTTGCCGATTGCTTTTGATTTCAGTTCCCAACAGCCCTGGTAAGAATCTAGGAGGTCCCAGAGTATCTTCAGGAAACGCTGTGGTTCGTTGTGTTTTATCTCACTTTCTCATGTTTCCTTCTAACACGAAGGAGACACAGTCTCAGTCTGTACTTCGAAGATTTTTAGAAGCGGTGTGGGGAGGGGGCCGGGAGGAAGGCTTGTGGTGAGGCTGTATTTCCACAATAGACAGCCAAATTTCATTCATGATAAAAATAGATAAGAATTAGAAGAGCTGATTTTTTTTTTTTCAGTATAGTTTCTAGCGGGCTCATGGCCTTTTAGAATGGAAAAAAAAATCAGATTATTGATTTTACTAAGGAAAGCTGAGATACATTTTTGAGTAACAGGTTACCAAGACATTTACCACAAGGGCTTGGTGAATGATACAGGTTCTATCCATGGTTATGGCTTTCGGTTAAGAGTTAGAGCTATTTTTCTGCAGTTGTTGCTTGGGTGCAACTCATTTTGTGGAGAGCAGCCTCAGAATTCTCCTCAAGAGGACTTTGGAGCTGAGAATGAGAACTCAAATTCAAGCCCTTCTGAGGGCTGACAGTGTGTTAGGGCTCAGGTGGTCGGACAGGGGCCAGGATCATGTGGTCCATGAATCCCGGCTGGAGAGGCCCAAACCCTGCTCTCGCTTACTGCACTTGTGAACTTGCTGGAATCCTGAAGATACGTACACTACTGCCAGTGAAGATGAGGGCAAGCAGGCACAAAACAAAAGCTTCCTTCCTCCACCTCTACATAGGCTGCCAGGAAAAGGTGTGGTCCAGATAAAGGTGTCCTTTCCTACCTCAAGATCTTAGTTAAAAGTGTGTATACTTCAAATTAGGGAAAAAAAAACAAAATAACTAAATAAATAAATAAATAAATAAAAACAAAACAACAAAACAAACCCCAAACAAACAAACAGAAACACCAGTAGTGGCACACATTTGATCCCAGCACTTGGGAGGCAGAGGCAGGTGGATCTCTGGAACTGGAGATTTTTCTCTGTCCTGCCCATCCCACAGGACCAGTTTTTCCCCCACCCGCCGGTCCCTACTCACTTATAAAATAATCATTCAGAGGCTTAATATTAATTATAATTGTTTTCCCGATGGCTTAGGCTTCTTACTGACTAGTTCTACATATAAATCAACCCATTTCTGATAAACTGTGTATTGCTCTGTGCTCCGTGACTTAGCGGTCAATGCTCTGGCATCTTACTCCTTCAGCAGCTGCTGGAGTCTCCCCTACTCCGCCTTCTTTCTCCCTGAATTTCTGTTTGGATTTCCCGCCTAGCAATATTTGGCCCTATCATAGGCCAAAGCAGCTTCTTTATCAACCAATGGTAATAAAACATATTCACAGCATACGGACGGGCATCCCACATCAGACATCAGTGAGTTCGAGGCCAGCCTGGGCTACAAGGCAAGTTTCAGGACATCCAGGAATGATGCACGGAGAAATCCTGTCTCGAAAAAACAAAACAAAGCAAAATAAAAATCTCTCACAGGGGTGGCCTCTATTTTTGGGTTTTAGTTCTGTTTGGTTGAGTTTTAGTGAACTTGCAACCAAGAATAGCCATCATATAAAGATTCTGGCTTGTCTGTGCATTAGTAAGCGCTGAATGAATGTCTGAGGCTTGAGCTGGCTTGCGGCTCAGGGCTGGTGCATCTGTACTGCATGTGGGAAGTCCTTGGGTTGACCATGTGTTGGAGGGAAAATGTGACCATGGGTAAAGACTCAATAAATAACTGTTAAGGAATGCTGTTACTGAATCTTGTACAGTTGGATTGAATCACCTAGTGGTATGAAGATAACCAATCAGAACAATACATGGGCATTTATACCTGGAAGCTCTTGAGTCAGTCACACACGTGATTGAATTTCTGGTGTGGATCTTACTGCGAGTGGCTTGGCTATCCTTGCCCTTGGGATGAAAACAATACTGTTCTACAGGGCGGTTGTGAGGAGGAAAAGATCCTTCAGAAGGTGCTGGCTGGAGCAGCCATTTTTCTTTTTATTGCTACTTGTTTTTCTTGGGCTGCGTTTTAAATAGAAACTTCCTTTTCCTACGGAAATCTAGGGAATTTGGTTTAGAGGATGTGTCTATAGGCTGTGGAGCAGCCCATATGCCGCTTTGGTCTTAGAATGAGTCATTATTTCTAAACTTAGTACCGCTGTCTTTGTTTGCTCTCTGAGTTTTTTCAGAAGTCCCTATATTCCCATGCGAGCCCAAACTAGATAATAAAAGAAAACAGGCTCAAGAAAGCACACTTAGATTCTTATTTGAGCGTTTTGCCTTTCCTGTTCTGTGTGTGCACCTCATGTGTGCCTGATTCAGAAGAGGGTGCTGGATCCCCTGGAACTGGAGTAACAGATGGTTGAGGGATGTCATGTGGATGCTGGGAACCAGAGACCTGGGTCTTCTTCAAGAGTAACAATCCTCTTCGCCACTGAGGCATCTCTCCAGTCCCCTAATATACATTTTTTGAGCTGCTACAAGTCACTCACGTGAGGTAATCTGAGCGCAATGTACAAACGTTTATTATTTCAGTGAGCAACAGTGTTTGTTTTTTTTTTCTGTTTGCTTGAGGCAGGGTCTTACTATGTAGCTCACACTGGTCAAATGCACAGAGATCCGCTGGCCCCTGCCTCCTGAGTGCTGGGACTAAAGGCTTAACAGTGCATTTTACGTTTCCATAAAATTTAGTACTTACAAAATGTTTCGAATTTCATCAATTTTTTTACTGAGGTACATTTTACATACAGTAAAATGTGCAGATTTCAATGTATTTTCTACAGTGTTGACGAGCATGTACTTTTATTAAGATAACAGTGTTTCTTTGGGAGGGAAGTTGACATCATGTGGGTGCCTATGTTTGGGAAGGCTAAGGGTCAGCTATGGTGTCATTGCACAAGGGTAATATGCTTCTTAAAGAATTACAGCAGCAGCAGCAACAGAAAAACAGGGTCTGCCATTATCCTGGAGTTGGCTGTGTAGGCTAGCCTGGAGTTGGCTGGGTGGGCTAGCCTGGAGTTGGCTGAGTGGGCTAGCCTG
>NC_022009.1:115138397-115140801 GCF_000317375.1 Microtus ochrogaster
GCTAGCCTGGAGATGGCTGAGTGGGCTAGCCTGGAGTTGGCTGGGTAGGCTACCCTGGAGTTGGCTGGGTGGGCTAGCCTGGAGTTGGCTGGGTGGGCTAGCCTGGCTGGCCAGTAACCGCCAAGGATTTGCCTCTTTCTGACTCCCAGCACTGAAATTCCAAGCCATCACACATTGCAAAGACCTCTGGCAGGTCTTTGCCTCTCAGAATGGGTGACTTTCTGAGACTCTCTAGGATTGAAGCCAAGGAGAAGATAAAGGGTTAGGATACAGACATCACAAGCATTTTAGAAAATAAGTGTTCTTTCTTGGTGACAAAGGGGAAATAGGATGGTCATGAAAAATAGGTCAAGCCTCTCTCAGTCTAGTGTTCCTCAGGCTGGCTGTGTGAGTGTAGGCATCCCAACCTCTTGGAGTCTGCTTTTCTACCTGTGAAGAAGAGAGGGTGTCCTGGGAGCTCCTGACACAGTCTGTCCTTTCTAGGCTCCATCAAAGACCCGCTGAAGGGAGCGTTACAATATGGTGTTGATGTTGACCTTGCTGGGGAGTTTTCCTTGTGTGGAAAAATCAAGCCATCTCTTTATTTTAGAAGGCGCTATTGTATTATTTATGGAATCTGAATAAAACAGCTTATTTGCCAAGA
This sequence comes from Microtus ochrogaster, assembly GCF_000317375.1. Lineage (NCBI taxonomy): Eukaryota > Metazoa > Chordata > Mammalia > Rodentia > Cricetidae > Microtus > Microtus ochrogaster. Next base: position 115,139,041 of record NC_022009.1, read on the forward strand.
AAGCAGGACAAGGGAGGCACACAGAGTGATTCTTTTGCTCCAAGACAGAGGGAATGCAGAGGAGAGATGCCCTTCAAAGATACTCTTTAACGTCTCAAAAGGACAAACATGGAGTGTGCCCCTTGTTTCGAATGCACATTAGATTGTGTGGGTAAAGATGTCTTGAAGGAAAAACAAGGAGAATTTATAAATGTCTTCTTTATTTTTCATAACTTTGTAACCACCCTGTGGTAGATTTAGTAATGTCACCCGATCTCAGCTTCTTTGTCCCTAACCCAGAAAGACATGATGAGACAGTTGACGAGTTCACTTTTCAAGGATCTTTGTGACTACAAAGATTTGTTTAAAGTATGTGTATACTATGTAGTTTGCTGCCCAGAGAAAACCTTACAGTTCTTGAACATTGTTATGTATATGACAAAGTGACCCAACTCTGGTCAGCAGATTTCTAAGAACTCTGTGAAGAACCTAAAGTTGACGGTTGGCATAGTCAGTGAGTCTTTAGAGGAAACTGCTCTAAAGACTGCTTTAGTGATGCTCTTGGCATCACTGACCTTTTCCAACCAAGGGGAAAATGGCTGATATCAAATGAGTCGAGGTACCTCCCATCTCGAGAAAAAGAAACTGCTCGATGTTGCCATGCTTGCACCCGGAGAGGAGAACACTTCTGCTTATCTGGAAATACTGGAAAAGTATTTGTGCAGGGACTAAAATGTTGTGCCTCATCGGTGACTTTCCGTTGTTGGCTTTGATGTACTGTCACCATGCACTCAGGCTTGAATGCAACATGGCCTTCGTGTGTAGGTGGAGGAAAGAATGACTGTGTCTGGAGTGTGGGCATTCTCTAAAATGAGGACGGCTTGAGGGGATGAGATGACCTCTAGGCAAAGGCAAAGCAAGTTAAAAGAAGGAAGCATAGACAGAGAAAGACACCTCATGAAGCTGATGCTTTTGTGACAACTTTCCCCTCTCTACTCGGCCTCACAGCAACTGAAAATCTCCCTCGGGGTAGACTTATTGGGTGCCTGGGTTCCCAGAGAATGGCAGATACCTGTCTCACTTCCCCAGGTGAGGTGGCCAGATTTGAGACATCAAGGGGTGATGAGTGGTGACCGGACCGGTAGCAACCTCCACCCCCAACTATATGGAGGATACTCCTTACATATATGTGCCCCTGCTCCCTCCACATGCTCCTCCCACAGGGCTTCCCTTCCCCAGTTCCTTGCCGCTTTCTCAGGAACCAGAGGCTCCTGGCCTGTAATTGTAAGTTAAAGCTCAGACTGTATTCAGAGTCACTTGCCTTATGCGGTGTCTTGATATGCTCTGATGTAAACAACATCTACCTAATGAGGGGAAAACTGTGTTAAAAACTTGCTCAGCTGGCTATAGATGCTCCATTTGTACAAACTTTAGTTTTTTTATTCTATTCTGGTGTATAACCGTGGCAGGAAAGAAGGCTGGAAGGAAGGGGAAAAAATAGAAGGGAAGGAAAAGCGAAGAAATAACTGGAAGACATGTCGTCTGATGTAAAAAGTTACCAGTTGGCAGCTTCTTGTCTGCAATTGACCTGGCAGGAATTCCTGAGATACTGGAGTTACCCAAGAACTGCTTGCTGAAGGGAAAGAATGAAGCCTGTGCCAGGCAGGGCAGAAATTTGTCTCCTAGGGAGATGTCCCAGTTCTGATAGCTGTTAGATCACACTGTAGGAGAGCGGACTGCACAGCAGGGGAGACTGGACCGCACAGCAGGGGAGAGTGGACC
>NC_022009.1:115141402-115142291 GCF_000317375.1 Microtus ochrogaster
GAGTGGACCGCACTGGAGGAGAGTGGACCGCACTGTAGGAGAGTGGACCGCACTGCAGGAGAGTGGACCGCACTGGAGGAGAGTGGACCGCACTGGAGGAGAGTGGACTGCACTGGAGGAGAGTGGACCGCACTGCAGGAGAGTGGACCACACTGTAGGAGAGTGGACCACACTGCAGGAGAGTGGACCTCACTGCAGGAGAGTGGACCACACTGCAGGACAGTGGACCACACTGTAGGAGAGTGGACCGCACTGCAGGAGAGTGGACCGCACTGCAAGAGAGTGGACCGCACTGCAGGAGAGTGGACCGCACTGCAGGAGACTGGACCGCACTGTAGGAGACTGGACCGCACTGTAGGAGAGTGGACCACACAGCAGGGGAGAGTGGACCGCACAGCAGGGGAGAGTGGACCGCACAGCAGGGGAGAGTGGACCGCACTGCAGGAGAGTGGACCGCACTGTAGGAGAGTGGACTGCACTGCAGGAGAGTGGACCGCACTGCAGGGGATAGTGGACCGCACTGCAGGAGAGTGGACCGCACTGCAGGAGAGTGGACCGCACTGCAGGAGGAATAGAACCTGGACAATGACTAGTGATGCTTCCCCAATGTGTGGGCCCACCCCACCCCCTTTGACGGGACTGCTTAGGTACACAAACCTCTGCCTGCTATGAAAAATATTCATGCAGAGCCACCTTGAGCCACAGGTCACGCGACCTCTTTGTTCCTCGTCCCATTGTGACCACATTGAATCCACCCCTTTGTCTTCTTTCCACAGTTGCTCATCCCTTGTTTAGGCCTGCTGAGGGCAACAAGGGTGCTGGCTTCGAACCTAGCACTCTGCTAAAGATTCTAGTGTCATGTGTTGCCAGTGGCACTTTTTTTCTTTTT
>NC_022009.1:115143291-115149144 GCF_000317375.1 Microtus ochrogaster
TTTGGTCCAGCAGTCTTTTTCACTGTGGTCTCAACATTTGTGGTATTTAAAAACCGAGGTTAGACTGCACATGACCCCCGTGTTTTCTCAGTTGATAAGATGGGTGTTTGTGAAACCTGCTCTAGCCTGTTTGCCTCGGAGCTCTCTGCTTTCCACACCACTGCTCTGGTCGCTGAAGGCCAGCATGCTCTGGCTGGGAGGTGCTCACTCAATCCTCACAGAAGCCACCTGTCTGGCTCCCCCTTAGCCTGTCACCTGGCTGGGTGTTCACTGTAGTTCCTGGCTGCTGGGGAGGCTTTGATCTTCTTGGCTCCATTTGGAGGCTTTCCAGCCCATGAGTCCCCAAGCCTCCCAAGCAGGGCCCTGAAGATATGTGAGCCACCTTTATGACTGGCTTCATTTGCTCTCTGGAGCATGAGTACAGGAATGGGCAGATCCATACCGAGTGCATTTTGCTGTCCGGGACTGGGGCCTAGCCTTCCTGTTTCTGGGGTGTCAGTCACTGAAAGGGGGAACTCCTGGCAAGGAGGTGGTTTGGGGGGCTTAGAGGAGAGTGGTGGGAAGGCAGCATGGGCAGTTTCTTCACTAGGCCAGTGCTACAGTTTTGTTTTGGGTATTCTCCCTAGAAGCTCAACCTTGAACCTGCTTCTCCAACCTTCTGAGGGTTCTATAAGCAGCCCAATAGTCGGAAAAACTGTTGCTTCCTGCTGAGTTCCCAGCAGGTGAGCCTTCTGTCTTCTGTAACAAAACCCAGACAACCTTCTAGGGGCACAAAGCTGCCCTCACCAGCTTTCAGCCATGTCTTTTTGTTGTTTGTAGGGTTCTTCCTTTAACAGGACTTACATTTGGAATTGGGGAGAGGGGAGGAGAGAGAGAGAGAGAGAGAGAGAGAGAGAGAGAGAGAGAGAGAGAGAGAGAGAGAGAGAGAGAAGGGAAAAGATGGTTTTCTAAAACGCACCCACACTGACCTACATTCTCCAGGTAGACTTCACAGTAAGACTGTCAGGTGTGAACACATCAGCGGATTAACCCACTGAAGGAATTATCAGCCTCATCTCTGGGAACCACTGTCTGGGAACCAGGCCTTCACAATAGGAAACTCTGGGGACATTTTATATCCTAAATGTCAGGTCCAGAATAATTGGGGACAAATGGCTAAGTGTGGTGTCTGTTAGCATGTCAAAGTGTTGGCTGGCCTCCAAGCTCACTCGGTACCTGTGCCTCTTCTCAGCAATTCTCCTCCTCCTCACACCCTAATCTCCAGCTCATGGGCTTCCCTTCCCCTCCCCCAGCTTCTCCTTACTATAACTCTGTCATTTTGCCACAGGCTCTTGCTTCTCTTTTCCCCCTCTCTCTTGTCCCCTTTCCTTGGTCTTCTTCTCTCCTTCCCTGCCTGCTTTCCTCTCGTGGCCTGGTCCAGTCTACTGGTCATGTCTAGTCTACTGCTTTCTCTCCCTACTCTGAACTCTTCCAGATGTCTCTGGCTGGACTCTCCCTCACATCTACAATAAAAACCTCCCCTCAGCCACACCTTGGGGTGATTATGTCCTCATTTCATTCACCAACCATGACAGGTAACCACACAACACCTCAAGACACTCCCAAGAGGCGCCAAACTCCGAGAAAACTACTGTACTTAAAGTCAACCCAAGACCAAGGTTAAGGCAATAGGAGACACCAAAGAGGAGCACATCCCACAGTTGCTATCCTGGTGCTCCCTGAGCAGGCAGTGGATGGGGCCGGGGGGATGCTGGGTGTTTTGTCTTGAGCCTCACTTTTTATTGGCTCTTTTCCGTTCTTTATTAGTGAAGAAATAGTGTGAACGTTGAGGACCCCTACCACTATCAGGATGGTATAAAAAGCTTAAGATTTGTGTACACAAAGAACGGAAAAGAATCAGAGGTGTCATTCTTCTGGTGGCAGAAATTTCTAGACCTGCATCTTTGAGGCAGAGGACCCGGAGACGCAGCCTGGATCACCTGGAGAATACTTCAGACAGGAGTAAAAGCTTTATGTACACATAGGAGTGATTTTTGTGGTTACATCCTTCTAAATTTGAAAGGTATAACATTAGTAGTTGAGACTGTAGAATTTTCTTGTGGCCTAGAAGCACGGAAGGGATTTTCAAAACCAATCTTCAAAACAACAGGTTGAATAGCAGAAATGACTAAGTACAAGTGCTGGTTAAATATTTATCTTTAACAAAGGAGATTGGTATGACTCAGCAGTGCTCCTGGTGTGTGTATGTGTGTTTACACAGGCCAATAAAGGGCACACACACCCTGTGCTGGGGTATTTCCATGGTTTTCTGCGCACCGAGACCCTGTGTTTGGGGTATACAAATATGGAAAATTCACACCATGGAAAGTGAAAAGTAACAGATGAACATACGGCTAGCAACTTGAGTGGACCCTGAAATCCTGTGGTGTAGTGAGAAAACGTGCAAAATAAAATGAAAATTAAATATCACTCAAATATGTACATTAAAACTCTATGTATGTATAAATATATATACACACATACATAAGATATCCATTTGTGAGAACGCATGCAAATGACAAGATAGGGGGCTGGAGAGATGGATCAGCTGTTAAGGGCACCGACTGCTTTTCCAGAGGACCCAGGTTCAATTCCCCGCGTCCATGAACAGCTCACAACTGTCTGTGACTCCAGTTCCAGGGGACCTGACAACCTCACCAAAGCACAAAGTTGTGTTTTTTTTTGTGTTTTGTTTGTTTTATCTTTTTTTTTAAAAAAGAAAAGATAGATCTTACATATATCAAAATGAGCCAAGCGTGTAACACGTGACCAGAGACCAGCATGCAGGAGACTGGATGTTTGAGACTAGCCTGGGCAACACAGAGTCTATTGTAAAAGAAAGAAAGGAAAAGAAAACCGTGATTGAGCCTGCTCATCAACCACGGAGGAGATGTTTCATGATGATAACAGAAGAGAACATAACCAGTCAACCAGTGAGGAAGCAAGAGGGGGCAGTAGAGTGTGATGCAGAAATCCTGGGACCCTTCGTTTCTCTGACTCTCATGTGGAGGTGAATTACTCCGCATGCCTCACCCTTGTGGGTGATAATTAGACCATAAAAATGCATTTAACAGGAAGCCGGAGGGCTGACTCACTGTCGGAGAGCTCTTGCTGCTATCCCAGACTGGGGGGGGGGGGGGGGTGTGTTTCAGGTCCTAGCACCCACGTGGTGGCTTGCAACTGTCTGCAATCTCCAATTCCAGGGATATGAAATCTTCTGGTCCATAAGGGACCAGACTCATGATGTACATACTTGCATGCAAGCAAACACTCAAACATACAAAAATAAATATTTTAAAAGTACAAATAATACAAAATGATTTTCGGATAATTCTTCATTTCCTGTACTATGTCGTGAAAATGTCTTTCCCATTATTTCTAGTTTTTGTATCCTCCTGAGAGTGCAGTCAAGCCAGACAGCTCTTTGGTGATCTAGATGCTTGGAATATTGGCAATAGCGCCATTTTTTTATTGGAACAAACTGCAACAGGCTCATATTAATACATTTGTATTGACAGCTAGGCACAACTCCACTCTTGCATAGCAAGGCTCAGAAAGGAGTGAGGGAATGTCCTTCTTCAATGTTCTTTCAGGAACTTAAAATTAATTCATTTGCTTAAAAAGAATTTATGTGTGTGGGCATGCTGCCTTTATGTATGTCTATGCACCATGCGTGGGCCTGGTGCCAGGGTGTCATGTCAGATGCCCTGGAACTGCAGCTGCAGATGGTTATAAGCAGCCCTGTGAGGCTGGGAGACAAACCTAGGTCTCCTGCCAGTGCAGCCAGTGGTAGCTGAGCCACCACCAGCCCTGAGCATCCAAGTTTGGTTTTGGTATTTTTTTCAAGTTCTGCTTTCAGAATCATTGCAGCAATCTTTCTGCCTCAGAGTAGATTGTGTTTTGATTTTTATTTACGTGTGTGTGTGTGTGTGTGTGTGTGTGTGTGTGTGTGTGCGCGCGCGCGCACGCGCTAAAGTAACCGGGAGGGTCTTTGATAAAGAGTTAAACAAATACGGAATTGAGATATTGGAGTGTGAAAGAAGAAAGTCAACACTAGAAGTAAAAATCTCACGATTGGAAACCATCAACAATACTTAGGAAGATGCCTGGTCCCAGCCCTGTGGGCTTCTGCAAACCGTGTGGGGTGTGTGTCCTCACAACATAGCGTGTGACAGGCTATGGGAAGACTGTCAAAGCTGAAGCTCTTCCTGAAAGTAAAGTGACTATTGATTTAAATAATTGCATGTTTACTCTTTCGAAGCAATCATCTTTATCAACAAAAGAGTTACACGGCCCACACTGGATTTTTCTCACTTTGGCCGAAGACATCCAAAGCTCCTGTTATGTCTAGATTTGTCTCTGGTTACTATGGAGATGACTTACTTTGGTCTGGATTTATAGACATCCCAGGAGGGAGGGGGAAACTGGGCTATTGAATTCTTTGAAGGCCTTGGGAGGTGATAGGGCACCAAAAGCTGCTGGTGTTTTGGTAGAGGTGCCTGAGCGGCATGTGGATAGCACCTGGGATGGGGAGACCTGAGCCAGGCAGATCGTGCCGGTTTTCACAGATTTTGAACCTCAAACTCACCACTATTATGACTGTGCAGGCCTTCTTCGGCACATGATTCTTTGAGAGAGCTATTGAATTTATTATAGCCTGTGACGACGGACTCAGCATTCTAAAGCACATATAAATTCCACTCAGAGTTAATGGAGAGAGCATAGAAAAGACTTTTTAACTGATGCCAGGTGAGTTGGAGTTTGAGAGCTCTTTTCTCTTAAGGTCCTGGAGGTGGGAGGCTGGGCTGGATGCTCTGCCAGGTCCCCATTCTCTTCCTGGAGTGCAAGCAAGAGTTTGTGTTTTTACCTTCTCCTTGCTCTCAATCCTCTCCCTCTTCATGGCGCCTGAGTACCCCAGCCCTAGGTTTATTTTCAATCCCTTGTTTAAAAGGAAACATAAATGCAACATTTATATTCTGCTACATAAGGGATCCGTGTAATGGTTTTACAACAAAGTGTGTAGAATCAGCAAATGACCTCAATATCAATGAAAATGTGTTCCAGAATAATGTGCCTACTCCCTGCGCCTGAGTACAGTTTAGCATGTCATTTGGTACTTCTGGTGGTATGTCGAATTCTCTCTGGGAAGAGTTGAGACATGGGATTTCAGCAGAATGGGAAAAAATGTTCCTCTGGTCTTCTGTGATGCTCAGAGCTCTGTCGCTTGACAATGGTGTTCTTACTCTGTTTCCGTTGACAGATAGTTGTCCGTGGAAATACCATATTGACCCCTTACCAGCGGCTAGTGACAGTTCCAAGAGGGTATACATTTACATAATGGCCTAAGAACTGGTTATCGTAGAGGACACCAATAAAGACAGAGTGACAGTTTTTTTATTTGGCGCATGAAGAAACTAGAAAAATTACTCATAAGTCATAAAACTTATTCCCAGAAAATTTCCCAGAGGTTCTTTGCCTCTTTTCATTACTCCTTGTACCCTAAACCTTTGTGTACTGAAAGTTCTAATTGAGCGACACAGAATGAACACCTGGGGAGAGTGGGCTCACATCCCAGGTGACTTTGATTTCAGGTTGAGGCAACTGGATATTCTCAGCTCCCTTGTCACGCTGCATTGCACCAGGGGCTCTCTGCTTCTGCTTCTGATGCTGAATTGGGAGCAGTGATTGAAGTCTCGTGTTTACCTTCCCTGTTCTCGTCTCTTCTTTTCAGAAGTGTTCTTATTTCTGAATTTCCTTTGCTTTCCTTCCATTGCAGAATTATACCAGCCTTCTGTTTGTTAAATAAAATGTTGG
>NC_022009.1:115149639-115156928 GCF_000317375.1 Microtus ochrogaster
TCCTCCTCCTCCTTCTTCCAGTCTAAGAAAATTAACTTTTCAATAGGTCGCTCACTTGGTGTCTTATTTCTGTCCTCTTCAACTTTTTCCCTACAAAGGCCCCCACTTCTCATCTCTCAGACCATCAACCAATTTTGTAAGCAGAATGCTGCCTGATTTGCTAAATGTTGCCCACCCAAAATCAATTATGGCTTTAAACTCAGTGTGCTGAAATTTTGTGCTCGGCTGTAGCTCACCACTTTGCTTTTGGGCATTTTCTGTTCCAATAGGGTGGCATGGGGAGGAGGCTTACCAGCTGTGCCACCCCTCACACAGAAGCCCTTATCGATGACCTGTGACTTTCAGAATCCAGTTGGACTTCTTTCCTTGGCGGTGAGAATGTTCTTGCTCTCTCTTAACCAGCCCTCCTGGGCTTATCTACAAAAGCCACTGACATACAGCCTACATTCTTGGCAATCTGGTTGTTTTATAATACTTCCCCATGCATGAGGAAATAGTCTGAGAGAATTTTAAGTTGAGAGGCTGCCTTCAGCCCTGGATAAGAATTATCTCAAAGATGGAGGAGCCAATGTGCTACACAGGGACAGGTATTCTTCAACACCATATCCTTTGGATGCCAATTCAGCTCCTCAGTGGAATCCCATGGCAGTGGTGCAACATGAAGGACTGGATGTGGGATTTTCTGTTAGAATATTGTGTGTGTGTGTGTGTGTGTGTGTGTGTGTGTGTGTGTGTGTGTAAGAGCGAGCAAAGGTTGGATCACTCTAGGCAATCCTGGTTTGGTAAATCAGTAGGCTTGTGATAGGCTTGTGGTGAGAAAGATAAGCTGACCAGGGTTGAACCCAATATCAAGGGAAGGGAGGACTCTTGTAGGTGGGACCCACTGAAAACTAGCACAAAGGTCACCAGAGTACAAGTCAGGAGGCATGAACTAGGCTAGCCTTCCTGGAAAGCTAAGGATGCTGCTATGGGCATAACGCCCCTTACAACTCATGTGGTGAAATGAAAGCCTTGTTGTGGTAGTAATAAGACACTTGGCCATTGGGAGGGTGACTAAGCCAGGACAGCGCTGCCTTCAGGAATGGCTTCATTTCTTAAGAGTGAAAGAGAAGTTTAGGCCAGTTTTATTTCTCTTTCCTGCCACATGAAGACACTGGTCATCCATTGACTAATCCCGACTCACCTAGAGCTTGCTTTGTAGTCGAGGAGGATGGCCATTAACTTCAGATCCTCCTTGCTCCTCCTTCCCAGGGCTGGAATGGTAGGCACCCACCACACTCACTCAGTTTCTGGGTGGCTGACAGACTGAAGCCCGAGTCTCACGTGTACCAGGCAAACATTCCATCAACCGAGTTACGTCTAGCTTTCTCCCTTCTGCCCTCATCCTGTCTGCCATGTGTGGACTTCTGGATGGCCCTGTCTCTGGGGAGTGGACCTCTGCCAGACACATACTCCACACTGTGATCTTGAAATTCTCAGCCTCTCGAACTGTGAGAAAAAAAACCAAATTTTGTTCTTTACAAATTACTCAAATCTAGATATTTTGTTCTAGACATACCCACGGACTAAGGTCGACACTCTAAGGTTAGAGTCAAGGTAGGGTTGGCAGGGATTGCACCAGGCTGAGACCTCATTTCTGGGCAAACACTGGCCTGAGAAGACATTAAGCTAAGCTATCCCAGGGCCTGAGAAAGTGTGGCTGTTGTTTGCTTGTATTTAAATGATGCTTAAAAGAGGGACGTTTCTACATCAATTTCCCTTTTATTTTCATGCTATCAGTACATATATGAATTGTGTACCTTTAATGACCAGGCCCCCGAAATAAGCAAAATTTGATATCTATCCTTCTGTGACTGACTTAATTCAGTTAATATGATTCTCTCTGGTTACATCTATTTTCCTGCAAACAATATAACCATTCTTCACGGCTGAAGGAACATCCCACTGTGTGTATATATCTCGTTATCTTTGTCTATGTTTCTGCTGTTGGCTGTACTTTTCACAGTAGCTAGGTTGTGGGACCAACGGAGTTAGTTCTCCTACACTGGCCGGTCTTGAAACTTCCTCTGAACACAGCAGAGCCTTTTCTTTGGCCCTTTCTCCCCTCCTTTCCTCACTTCTTTTGCTGCTTCTCGAGAACTTCCTTTTGCTTTTTGACAAAGGGTCAGCCTTCAGAATGAAATCGAACCTGGAGCTTCCTGGAGGGCGGTGTGAGCCACAGGCAGAAGGGTTCTCTCTCCCCAGTCTGGAGCTTCCTGGAGGGCGGTGTGAGCCACAGGCAGAAGGATTCTCTCTCCCCAGTCTAAGTTTCTCAGGTTGTGGGAATCTAGGTTTCTCTTGAGAAATTTTCATTCCCAGTAGAAGGAATGTCAGGAGGTGCCATTAAGAAAAAAAAATACTTTCCAGCTCCTAAATTCTTTTCAAAACAAATATGTACATTTGATACCTGCAAGTTTTGAATGTGCAAATATTGACTCAGCAGATGGATGCTCCCCGGTCCAGCACACTGATTTTTTTTTCAAGGGCTGGGCCTATTATGACTCCGACTAAGGGTTATGTTGTTTTTTGTTCCTTCCCAGCTGGTAAATTTGTCTAGAATGAGCTGGTTTCCCACCCATGTTTCCAGAACCCACACCATCTGTATGCAATGCTTTTTCTCACCCAGGCTCCACTTTCCAGATCCCTCTTAGGGTTTAGGCTCAACTTTGAGAACTCTGTTTACAGATCCCTACCAATCCCTGGGTGATTTGATGATGATCTCCAAGTTGTTTTAATATTTTGAATGTTAATATTTTTCATTTTAGGACTGGTGAAAGATGGATCACCCTGTAAGCAAAGAGCTCTGAGTGATAGGATTTTGAAATGTTTTCAGATTTAGTTTTAGAGATTGAAAAAAAAAAGATGAATTTGAATCCCAAGCCGTGAAATAGTATTCTTCATAAAACCATAACCAAATGCAGTGTGTATTGTTACATGCTCTTAGGTAGTATGAACAAAATAGAATTCTCTGAGCCAAATCACCTGCATTATCAGGTATTTCCAGGGAGCGTTGCGACTTAGCAAGATCTAGCAAGTCTACCTTTTAGTAGAGTGGGCAAACCATTAGTACAGCATTGAGTTTATGGAAGACTGTAAAAATCACCCTGGAAGAGTCCATCCCATCCAGGGGATTGGTGTTTATTATTGTTAGTACATATACGTGGCAGATGAGCATATTTGTGTGTATGTGATTCTCTAGGGCCACAGGAGGGCATGGGGGTGTGTGTGTGTCTCTATCACTCTCTAATTCATTGCTTCCAGGCAAGGTCTTTTTGTTGACCGTAAAACATGTGTTTCTCGGTCTGTTTGAGGCCAGTGGTCCCAGCAACCCTCCTGTCTATATGCGCTTCCCTACTCAGGTCACACAAGTACCTGAGACTGCCCAGCTTGTTTTGTGGTTGCTAGGATCGGTCCTCAGACTTGCCTGGTCTGTATTCTTGACTTCCAGGCCATCTCTACAGCCCCTGTTTTTTTTTTTTTTTAAATATTTATTTATTATGTATACAATATTCTGTCTGTGTGTATGTCTGCAGGCCAGAAGAGGGCACCAGACATCATTACAGATGGTTGTGAGCCACCATGTGGTTGCCGGGAATTGAACTCAGGACCTTTGGAAGAGCAGACAAGGCTCTTAACCACTGAGCCATCTCTCCAGCCCCACCTGGCTTTGTTTTTTAGATAGGACCGCGAGATTGTGGATTTAACTTGATGGTAGAGTACTTGTAATCAAGCCCAAGGCCCTGGGTTCAGTCCCCCGTCTGAGGATAGGGTTGGGGTTGGTGGGATGGGTGGGTGGAGGGAGTGGAGAGATCTCTCTGTGTAATTTAAGAGGGACCCCAGTTTTTTGTCTCCTTGCCTCAGACTTCCACGTGCTGGGATTGCATGTGTACCTCCTCGACACCCGACTCATCCGAAGGCATTGTTCAGGGCACACGCTACTTGTGTAATGGTTGGAAGGCGGATTCTGGAGACCCACCGGAAGCCCTCGAATCCTGGAAACCTTTTCCCACTCAGGGTCCAATGGCTTTAAGCGATCAAATCTTAGGCTCCTGTATGTGCAGACACACACCGCTCTAGGAATTGACGCTCGCTCTCCGTGGCCCAATGCAGCTGGTGTTAGCCCTGTTTTAGCAGAAAGATGGAAAGCCAAGGACGCGCCAAGGCCAAGCAGGCCTTACGGTCATTCCTCATCGCGTCCTTAGCTGTGACCATCGTGAGGAGCTTTCCTAGGGACAGAAGTTGCTGGCAGAGATTCTTCAAATCAGTTCCCAGGCTTTGGGAGTGAAGTGGGCTTTCGGAACTTTTGGAGGTTAAAGAGTCAGGGAGTCCTGACGCGCCATTTCGTCTGTGCAGTAGCCTCATGCTGCCCCCTTCTGGAACTCTTGATACTTGCCAAGTTCTTTGCCGAATTAGGCTTTTTATAAACAGACAAGTAAGATTTACAGCGCTAATCTTTCTCGGGACAGTATGTTATTTTACTACTTTCGTCGGATTCCACATTTTTAAAATGAACACTTGACCGTGAGTCCGCAGATGGCTTCTCTGCACTAATTCTTGACTGAATTCCACGGTCGTTTCCCCTCAACCCAGCCTTATGATCGATGACTTTCCGTGTTTGAACAAAACACGTTTTCCAAAGTAGAGTAGGTGGTGATCATTCTTTAACTTATGCATCCAAATCAACAGTAATGATCTAATATGATTGAACCGATCTTCCTAGTTATTCATGTCAGATTTACCTGTGGCATGAACACAGGGAAAGAAGTGGTGGCATAAAAGGATGCGCACTTTGGTCTCAATATTCTATTTCACTTGGAGAAAGTAGTTTTCTTAATTTTTACGTTTGTGAGACTTTGCGTTTTGTTTATTTGTTTTGAGGCCTGCTTCATGCATTCTGGCTGGCCTCAGACTCAGTTTTTGGGGGGAGGCTGTGCCTCGTGTTCCCACTTCCCAGGTAATGGAATTACTGCAATAGTTAAGCATTTTTGAGTTGCTTTGAGGGCTGGAAAGATGGCTCATGTGCTAGCACTTCTCAGTCTCGCAGAGTACTGGAGTTAAGTTCTCAGTCTCGCAGAGTACTGGAGTTAAGTTCTCAGTCTCGCAGAGTACTGGAGTTAAGTTCTCAGCACCCACATCAGGAAGCTCGCAAGCACACACAGAGAAACGTATACACACAAAAATAAAGGTAATATATGTCTAAAAACTAACTGAATAAAGAGGTTTTGAGCCGGCTGTGGTGGTGCACTTGGGAGGTGGGGCACAAAGAGGAGGAATTGATTCCAGGTTGGCCTTTTTTTTTTTTTTTTTTTTTTACAGAGGGAGTTTGAGCCCAGTGAGGGAGGCATGATATCCTGTCTCAACGCCCATCACTCACAAATATCAGTTGGGAGTTTTCTAAGGAATAAGGTGTTGTTCAAGTTGGAGAGTTTTGGTGCCGTCTGTATTGTTAGTTGTGTTAGGAATATTTCTTAAGATGAGCCTCTGCAAATAATTCCAATCAGACCAAATCATACACCATTTATGACCAGACACTAGTGTGTGTGTGTGTGTGTGTGTGTGTGTGTGCGTGTGTGTGTGTGTGTGTGTGTGTAGGAATCCAGCCTGAACTACTTTTGGATGGATGTGCAGTAAGTCAAGCTGTGTCCTCCAGGTGAATTTTGGGCCCCCGATCAGTCAGTCTCCGTCTATGATAGTGAGTATGCACATGACTGCGACCAGAAGGGAAGGATGGGCGTGGTGAGAAAGGCTTAGGTCATCCAAGTCTGTCAATCAAAATAGAGACCCACCACACTAAAATCTCTTGAACCTCAGGAAAGGAAACCTAGACAGTAATTGTGACCCTTGAGTATATCCACCGATGTGGCCTGCTGTCCCTCTTGACAGCATACATGGTGTTTTGGTTTGTTTTTTATTTGTCATTTTTTTGAGCTACTCTGTTGCTTCTCTCTGGTTTGTTCTGTTACTTCCCTTTGAATAACAGTTCCTGGCTGCTGTGGCCAGCTGTGTGCGTGCACCCTGAGGTCCCTTCCTTGAGTTAGAGTCAAGAGCCTGGAAACACCTGGCTGAGACCTCAGCCGCCTGACCACGCTTCCACCAGCTTGGCAGCTGCCCTCTACGTCTGACAGAAACAAGGGACTTGAGGCTCAAAGGAGCCACATCCTTACCGCCTTCCGAGTTTTGGAGGAAGACACTAAAATTCACCCTCTTTACCACGGTACAGCTTTTATATGTTTTGCAGACTTCTAAAAATATTTGTGGCTTGCTTCCTTAAGCACAAGAAGGTTCACAGTGTGGGGGATTTTACAGGAAGATATTAATATTACATTTTTTTCCCTGTGTCTGACTTCATATGGTTGGAAACCATATTTCTTTTTTTAGTAATTTAGCCTGTACCTGAAGTCTAAGCATAGGTACAAAGGACCATACGGCTTTTGAAAGCTCAACTGTACTGAGATCCTGCAGGCTCAGCGGCAAATGAAGGGGGTGGTTTTTGGATGGCAAGCCCTACTGGAAGGAGGCCAGGCTGCGCTTGGCCCCGTTGTGATGTTTTCATCTGAAGTGCTGGCGTGAGACTTCACTAATGTTTTCTCTATCGCTGTTTCTAAAAGGCCAAGGTTGGACAAGGGTCAACGCAGGCACAAAGCTGGTTAGAAGCCATGCGGTATCCTGCTGCTTGTACAAAGGTGCATATATTTTTACTCTGTTGAGCCTTTCCACTGCAGCAACGGTAGCTAGCGTGCCTGCTATGTCAGCAGGACTTTGCTGGAGCGATTTTGACTGATGGGGAATTCGGCAGTATGAGGAGACATTCTTGACTGCCATAATTAGGGATGGGGACACCATTGGCATCGGATGGGCAGGGGACAGGATGGCTGCCAAACATCTGGGAGCACACAGGACAGCCCCTTGTCGCAGAGAATTAGCTGGTTCAAAATGCAATCGTGCCAAGATTTCGAAGCTCCATTTTGTGTCTGAAGATAAGAAAGATTACGGTGCCAACTAGCATATTACTGTTCCGGACCCCGGGAGCACGAGAGAGGCTGTGAAAGCCACTGTTAGGTGTAATCCGGACCGCGCTGGGTTGGGACCTGCACTTCCTTGAGATCGGCCAATGGCTTTGTACATGTGTGCTCCAGTTTTGAGGAACAAAACTGAGGTCCATGACAGCTAGAAAGAGCAAGGCAGTGTGGCCTGAGGGTGACACATCAAGAAGAGGACCCTGTCAGACTTAGCGGCATTTTGGTCCCCCC
>NC_022009.1:115157028-115168093 GCF_000317375.1 Microtus ochrogaster
CTTCTTCACTTCCAGTCTTCCGTTCTCTTTCTTTTTCTTCCTTCCTCTTCTGGTCACTCATCAAAGCCGGATCTGTTATCTTCACCTCATCCATGCACCGTTTTCCCGAGACCTTTAATTTAGAGTCTGTCATTGATACTAGGGTGAGAGGGAAGATAATAGGTACTTTTGTAGTTAAAGGAAACCATCCTGAAGGGACTCTCTAAAACCTGATAGTGCAATTAAGTTTAGCCTTTTAAAGCACCAGACTGGGAAGGCAACAAGGCTAACACTAATCTAACCAATACTAATTTAATACAGATTTAATTATTATTTAATCGAAATTAATATTAAATACTAATTTAATCAAATACTAACATTAATACCTATTTAATAAAAACCAGTGCACCGACACTTTTTACTTTCCTTTGGTCAACATAGCTTCTGGTTTGGATAGACCACAATTCTGACAACTCATTATACTGACATACCAGTAAAATTATTGCAGAACTTAGCTATAATAATAGAACTGATTAAAAAGAAAATTGAATCTGCACATCATGCCAATGAACTATTAAAATTCTGGAGTCTTTTGAATTGTTTTTGGAAATTCTTTTATTCTAAGGCATTTGCTTAAGAAAACATGAGCTAAAACTTTAAATTGTTAAGAGAAATTTCAACTTGATGAACGTTTACTAGGCAAGCATTATCCCGTAAAGGCTCCTCTAGAAACTGTGGATGTTTAAAAAAATTAAGTTCCTGAGTCAGTTCATCGTCCCCCTCCCTCCTTCCTTCCCTCCCTCCCTCCCTCCCTCTCTCTCTGTGTGTGCACACTGCTATTGTTGCACAGTTATAGATAAAAAAGTATGCAAAAGTTTACTCAAGGTCAGTCTATCTAAATTTATATCAATAAAAAGCTATGGGAGTTTATAGAGAAGTGTTCATAACTATTACCTTAGAACATTTATTTTGAAATAAAAGTAACGAAAACATTTTACAGTTCCTAGAAAGCTGTGGTTTTCTCAATGACATTTCCATATTGGCTAACAATTATAACACTCATTTTCATGAACATTTAGCTATGGGGCTTGATAAACCTCAGAAATAGGAAAATTTTCTCGTTCATGTAACTGCTGCACTGGAGATTTCTTCCTGTCTTTATCTTTGAACACATTTGGTCATTTATCAGAGTTCCTTGCCTTTTCCTTTTAAAAGCTGGAGTTGTACCAAGGCAGAGATTTATCGCATGTAGATCTGGATCATCTATGAAAGACAGAGACTGTGTAGTATTGAACACAGCACTCCGGAAACAAAAATCTAATGGGCATTTTATCATTTGGATAGAATCAAACTTCTCCTTCTTAGAAATGGCCTTTAAAATTGAACTTGTAGCCATTGTCCTGCAGACTTCTTCACCTGGCTTCTCCTGGGGCCTTTGGAAGGCTCCAGCCATAACCTTCAGGCTTCTCTGTGATCGCAGCAGTTGCACTGAAGGAGAAACGCTGCTTCGAAGGCCAAGCAAGGGAAAGGGACTTCTGTGCTCCTAACCCATCCCATTGCACACAGACATCTGTGCCAAAGGTTACATCAGTATTTGGTTGGGTTCCTAAGGAAATTAAAATGAAAGAGAGCCATGCCAAAGCATTGTTCAATTAAGCAGTTGCACTTCAAGGTTCCTCTTTAAAAGAAGCTGGATGAACTGGCTTTCTGTGGGCTTCTTCGGCCATGCGATACAGGAGATCGTTAAGGTGATTACAGTTTCCTGGTCAGTACCAAGGGAAAAAAGTCCCCTTCACTAATAATGCCTTTGCAAGCAGGGCTGCAAAGGAATGACATTCTGGAAGATGCTGAGGAGATGTGTTTTGTTTTTCTAGAGGACCTTTTGTTTGCCTTCATGCCTCAACTCGAAAGTTCCTTTTGAAGGAAGGTAGTTCCTATTTGGATAAAGAAACCAGCTGCTTCAGCCTGATTTGGTGTATCACTGATGTTCAGCCAGGACATCTTAGTCCTAAAGGAATATAAGGACAGAGGCCATTGTGCTGGAGACAGAAGGTAACGGTGGCAGAGGGTGCCGAGGGGAAGGTGTCTTCGTGATTCTCCTTAAGCTGAGATACTGAATGCGGAGATAACTTAGGGAGGATGTGGGGGCTGGGGAAAGAGGGTGACATCAGCCTTATTCTCCTAACATCTCCCCCACCCCTGCCTCGTTTATTTTTCAGTGCTGGATGTTGAGGCCAGTATCTCACCCAATCAGGCTGCAAACTATTCTAACTCAGGGGGTGAGATAAAGTGCCCCCAATAGCTACTATAAAGCATATTTTCCCATAAGATACATAATAAAGGACCATGAGCTAATACAGGCCTCTTGACCTTTTTCTTTCTTTGATATCAAAACATTATCCCCTTGCTCCATTAAGTAATAGGCACTGAAAACAAGTTAGTAACACATTATATTTGTGAGATTAGCAAAAATGTTTTAAAATATTAATAGGTTAACCAGGTAAGCTTTAATGCTTTAATTTTTTTTCTTGTTTATTATTTCAAAAGTTACCTCTGTATTTTGGTGTATAGCATGGTGTTTTTAAACACACAAACATATATACACGTATACACACACTCACACACACACATTGTGGACTGGGCTGTATTGGGGTAGTTAATAGAGGCATTATCCCACCTGTGGGAAGAACATTTAAAACCTATTTTCTTAGCAATTGTCAAGTGTGTTAGTGCATCACCATGCACTGTAGCTGGTACCCTTATTTTCCTCATTGCAGTGACCCCTGTCTCCTGTTCTTGGCCCTTGAACTTGGATAAGTGTTAGAGTGGCCAACTTGTGCCTTTTATGGCTTCCCAGCCAATGAGACGCAATCCTTGGAATCGGGGATTAGCCTGATTGCAGGAGTCAGGTGCTTTTGTTGAGTTTGTATTACGGGTAAGTGTCTATTATAAATTGTTCTGTAAACACTGTTTTAAGATAGTGATGAGCTGAGTAACTTGATGGATTAATGAATGCTAAGAAAGGCGCGGTTCTCATTTGTAGAACTGATAATAAACCTATTGTTGAAAGTCCATTTTAAAAATTTTCCTGTGTTGAAAGAAATTAAGCTTAAAATTATCATGTTTTTATTGCAATAATGATTCATATACTTAATTTTAACCATATTATCTTCAAGCATGCTCTAGAGTCAAATGAAGATAAATTGGTCCTGTGTGTTGAAAACCAGAGTATAAATGAGTGACTACTGCCCTCTAGTGGAGAAATTGAGGTATGGCCTAGCAAAACTTTTTTTCTTCTTTTTTTCTTTGAAGACCATAGCTTAGGAACACAGAGATCTGTTTTACCATCTGATCTTATAATGATGTGCTTTATACATATGTTTATTAAATACTAAGATTATGAGTATCAATAGCTGGGACTACTTGAAAATTAAAGTTTCCTCGCAGCAAAGGGAGCGCTCAGCTGCACGCCATGGAGAAAGTCTTCACCAACTGCACCTGAAACAAGCAGCAATTATCCAGAATTTACAAAGAATTACAGAGATCAAATGCCAAGGGAAAAAAAACTGCAGTCAATAAACAGGCTAACAAATTGGACAAACGGTTTTAAAAGGTAAAACACAAATGGCGAATAATCATTTTTATTAGTGTCCCATATCCTTAACCATCAGGGAAATACAAATTAGAACTACTTTAAGATGCCACGTCACCCCAGCTGGAATGCCTGCATCATGAAGTCTAGCAGCAAATGCTGTAGAGGATGTGGAGAGAGGGGAACCCTTTTTCAGTGCTGGTTATTATTATTGGTGTAAACTAATAACACCATTGTGGAAATCAGTTTGGAGGTTCCTCAAGACAGTACAATTAGTTGGGTGTGGTGGTGCCCACCTTTAATCCCTGAACCCGAGAAGCAGAAGCTGACCCGGTATATACAGCGAGCTCCAGGACTGCCAACGCTACAAAGTGAGAACCTGCCTCAAACAAACAAACAAATTAAAGTTAGAGCTACCACATGACCCAGACATTTCACTCCTGGGCATACACCTACACCCTGCTGTAGAGACATTTGCATTCGTATAGTTAGTATTCCTTTATTCTCTGTAGTAAGAAATGGGACCCATCAACAGAGGAATGGATAACAAAAATTTAGTATGCAGATAGGAATACTATTCAGCTCTAGAGAAAACTAAACCCACAAAATCTGCAGGAAAATGGATGGACTTAGAATGTACAATATTCTGGGTCACACAATCTTAGAAAGGGAAAACCCACATGCTCTCCCTCATATATGGCTATGAGCCTATAATATATACATGTATGTGTGTATATATATATACACACACACACACACATAAATGTACATGTGGTTATAGTTTGGTGTGTGGAAAGGAGAACAAGAAATGTAAATATTATATGACAAGAAAGGGTAGAATACAGGTAATGGAATTATGAATCGTAAGAAAAGAGATTAAGCTAATTATTTGTCTAATTTTAGCTGTTACGGGTTATTTTTCTTAAGTTGGTTAAATGCATAAAAATGAAATTGACAGCGAAAGCGTAAAATCCACAAGGAACCTCCACGGTTTCAGAACGGATATTCTAACTCTATAGAAGTTCATTGAGATGCATAGATTGGATCTGACTGATCTCAAGGCGTGGTGATTTTTATTTGCAAGTTCTTTACAGTAATAAGGTTTTAACTTATTATAAAAACTTTAAAAATATGAATAATTACGTAAAATCTTTGAGTAAGCAGAGTACAAAAAAATGGCCAATCAACAAGTCCAGAAAAAAGTGTTCATGTCTCATTAGCAATAAAAAGTCTTAAGAAAAAAGCTACACTTCAAAACCCTTTTCACATTAAAATACTTATTTATTATAGTTATATGATGTTATGAAAGTATCTCTTGACTCTCAGGAGACTGAACTTTTCCCAGACTCACAGCAAATTAGCGATGACCCTTGAGCTCATTTAACAGCCTGGACTGGAGAACCAGCTCGGTGGCCAAGAACCTGTTTGATTGCTCTTGCAGAGGACCTGAGTTCAGTTCCCAGCATCTGCATCAGGCAGGCAGCTCACAATGATCTGAAACTCCACTTCCAGGGACTGCGTCACTGGGCACCTGCACTCCTGTGTTCAGAGCCTCACACAGACACACACAATTAAAATAAAATTTAATAAAGACTGTGTACTTAACACATTGCTCTACTGTGTACTCGGCTTGTTTCAGTTTAACCCGCCTTTAGGAGAACATTACAATCCAGCAGGTTTGCCTTGGATTTCCCACGTAGTCAGCTTTTTCAACCTAATAAATACATAGCTTTAACCTTACTTATGTACTCATTTATGCTCTGTCCCGAGTAACACATGAGTGGTGGGAATCACTTGTTGAATGCAGTTCACAGGTTGGAAGCTACCTCATAAAAATAAGCAGCAGCCACCAGTGCTGCAAAGGACATGGGTGTGTTGTTAGTTGCTTTTATACTCTGCTATTTTGGGGGTCCACCACCTAGCTCCCAAACAAATACACACAGAGGTTTATTCTTTCTTAAAAATGCCAGACCTTAGCTTGTTTCTAGCCAGGTTTCCTTGAATTCTCCCATCTCCTTTTTGCCTCTGGGCTTTTACTTTTCTCTATTATTACCATATATCTTATGCTCAATCTTACTCCTTGGCTGGCTGTGTGGCCGGCCCCAAGTATCCTCCTCTCCTTTTTCTCTTGCTCCTGGATCCTCCTTCCTTCCTTCCTTTCTTTCTTTCTTTCTTTCTTTCTTTCTTTCTTTCTTTCTTTCTTTCTTTCTTTCTTTCTTTCCCTTTCTTTCCTCCTTCCTTCCTTCCTTCCTTCCTTCCTTCCTTCCTTCCTTCCTTCCTTCCTTCCTTCCTTCCTTCCTTCCTTCCTTCCTTTCTTTTCCTCCCTCTATTTATTCCCTCTGCCAGCCAGCTCCACCTATCCTTTGTCCTGCTTGGCTATTGGCCATTCAGCTCTTTATTAGACCAATCAGGTGTTTTAGACAGGCCAAGTTAGCACAGCTTCACAGAGTTAAACACAACACAAAGGAATGCAACACATCTTTGCATTATTAAAGCAAACGTTCCACAGCATAAACAAAAGTAACGTATCTTAAAACAATATTCCACAAGACATGGGGACACAGCTTGATGACATACTTGCAGTTATGTTTGCTATTCGGCGTCAGTTTTGGGTCAGTAAAATGATTTCTTTCCTTGTGAACCCTGTGACAGAAGTCTTAGCTTCCCTCATTCCTTTCCTATGCCATGCTTTCTGTACTGTTGAATCAACACAGAGTAAAGTCCTTTGTTATGGACAGTAGCAGGGACAGAAAGACAAACCCAACCAGACAGATTCACAGAGACAGCCAGACAACAGACAGATACAACAGAACGATGACATATAGCCCAGCAACCACACGCTACAGATAGATGGACGACACAGGGAGAGAAGTATTCAAATCTGAGCACACTCTTGGTCAAAGTAATCTGAGAGAAGTCAGCTGTTGCTCCTTACTGTGAGCTGACACAGCTGGTGCCTTTGAGGTTATCTTATATTCTGGCTGTGAGTCTAGTCTTTAAGGACTGAAGCATCTCTCCAGCCCTGAGGTTATCTTTAATGCAGTAATTGATATAATTTATTGTTGTTTGTTGTTGGTGTGTGTATGAAGGTGTAAGTCACAAACAATGCCACAGCAGTTTGGAATTATGATTAATAGGGTAGTATTTATTTAAAGGGGAAAAAACTTACAGATCACTGTCAGCCCTCTGTGCAACCAGGAAGGGAGTCTAGTCGCCAGCGGAGCAGGAAGTGAAGAGAGAGGGGAGAGGGAAGGGTCCGCTTTTTTAAAGGGAGAGAGACCACGCCCCAATGGGCTGGTATCTCAGTGGCTATAGGCTGGAGGAGCGGAAGGACCTCCCGCAACATGTGTATGTGCACCCACAAGCATGCACATGTGTGCAACACACATGTGTACATGGTGTTCATGGCCAGAGGACAACTTTGTGGAGTTGGTTTTCTCCTTTTACCTTGAACTCAGTTCATTGCACTTGCACAGGGCTTACCTTCTGTGCCATCTCTCTGGCCTTAAAAATTGTACTTTCATATATATAATTTTTTTGAGACAAGGTCTCTCTGTGTAACAGTCCTGGCTGTCCTGGAACTTGCTTTGTAGACCAGGCTGGCCTCAAACTCACTGAGATTCCAAGTGTTGGGATTAAAGGCATGCGCCACCACTGCATGGCTTAAAAACTGCAATTTTTATAGTTCTCAAACTGGTTAAAAGTCTCAGAATAAGGTGAATGTCTGAGCAAAAGGACTTTTATGTTGTTGGTAAGGACAAAATGGCATTGAATTCTCAACAGTGTGAGTGTGCAGAAGTGTTCCTAAGTTAGATGGAAGCTTAAGGTCTATTCCCTCTCCCTCCCCCTCTCTCCCCTCCCTGCCACTCTTCTTTCTCCTCCCCCTTCCTCCCTCCCTCTCATCTTCCCCCTCCCTCTCCCACTCCTCTCTCTCTCTCGGTGAGAAGAGGCACAAACGCTCAGTTTCACAGAGGGACCTACATCCTCAAATATTAATAACAAAGCTTTAAATTCTTTTTGGAAGGTAATTTATCAAAATGCATCCCTGAAGTCAAAGTTGTACATATTTTAAATGTATTTTGAATGCTTAACAATGACAAATTGCCCAAAAGCTCAGCAATAGAAGATTTGAAATAAACCACCTCCCAGCCCTGGGATAGAATCTCTAGTTATTAACAATCGTGCTGTAGAACTAACAATGTGGAAACACTGAGAACAAACGAGCTAGAAACAGCTCCTTATATTCAACCTTGCCGATCTGACTTTACTGAAACATAAACCGTGTGCACAGCATGCGATCTGAGCCTGTATCTGCCTGATGAGAGTGCCCGATTAGACTCACTTCCCGTTCCTTCCAGGTCCCCTCTCCCACTCTTCAGACTGATTTCCACAGTGGCTGCTGCTCTGGTGAGGGCTGAGTGATGCACTATGGGTATAGCAGCATGTCCATGTGTTTATATAGTTTCTCTTCCCACTGACTTCTAGTTTTCTCTCACTATGATCAGATGATACATGAGAAATCACTTTTATTTTTCCTTTTGTTGACTGCTGGGGCATCTACTGAATTGAAGGTTGCTCGGAGGTCCTGGTTATGGAATATGGACATGTTGCCCCTCACTTAGCCTAAAGGATCATGCCAGGCAAGACTGGCTATGGACTGGTCCTAGGGCTTCTTGGGTCTGTAGTTCAGGACCTGACACTTGACATCCTCCCCCGCATGTATGTGATCAAATATTCCAAACTCAGAGATGTGAAATGCTTTTTTGACACCCCAGGATGGTATGTTGATGAAGCTGGAACTTGAGAGACCGGAATTCCCTTTAATTCTGCTGTCTGGTGCTTCTTACTGACTTTTGCCTGCTTCCCCATGGGAGAGCTATAAAAGGAGCTGCGCTGTTAATAAACCAGCTGGCCTGGGTCATCAGCCCTCACAGCTTTTCACTCTTTCCTTTCATTACCTCTTTATTTCTTTTTCATTCCGGGTCCTCCACCTTGGGACCCTGTCCAGATCCCTGGTGGGGGTCGGCTAACAATTGCTTTCTGGTGTAGAATGTGATTTATTTTAGAGAAAGCTCCACGGGCTGTTGAGAAAAATGTGTGTTCCAAGTGTCAGAGGGCCAATTTGTGGATATCTGTTAAGTCAGTCCTTTTGATCTATAGGGTAGTTTAACTCCGAGGTTTATTTTTCTATATGTGACTTATTTCCTGATGAGAGGGGGGGGTATTGAAGTCACTAGCATTATCTTGTCTGGCGTGATCTAACCTTTATTGTTCAACAGCGTTCGTTTCGTGAAATTAGATGCACCATCATGGGGTGGATAAGTATTTCCTCTCATTATATCTGCTTGATGCATCCTTCTCCTTATCAGCATCCAGTGGCCTTCTTTGTGCTGTCTTACTAACTTTGACTTGACATCTGCTTGGTCTGATATGAGAATGGCTGCTCCTGTTTCGCAGTCTGCTTCTACTTGCATAGCATTTGGTTTTCACCCTTTAACTTTCAGCCTCGTCTTTGCTAATGACGGGCTTTATTTTATGACTCCCTTGTCATGTAGACGTTTAGTCTCACACTCTTTTGTGGAATTTAAAAAATTTACAATGTGTGTGTGCGTGTGCGTATGTGTGTGTAGTCAGTCTTTCCTTTGGCCACCAGCTCACAAATGACGACACGGAGACTTATTATTAATTATAAAAGCTTGACCTTAGCCTAGGTTTTTCCTCAAGTTGTTTTTATAACTTAACCTGTTTCTATTAATCTTTATTCTGCCACATGGCTTGGTGACCCCTCCTCTGGACCATATGTCTGACTTCTTCAGTGTCTCACTGGCATCTCCTACATGCCTAGGTTCATCCCAAGTTCCTCTCTCTGCTTGGAATTTCTGCCTATTCTCTCCTGCCTAGCTATTAACCATTTCACTCTTTATTAAGCCAATCACAGTGATACATCTTCACACAGTGTAAACATACCTTCTGCAGTCTCTCTCTCTCTCTCTCTCTCTCTCTCTCTCTCTCTCTCTCTCTCTCTCTCTTTGTGTGTGTGTGTGTGTGTGTGTGTGTGTGTATAGCATACGGTGTAAACCTAAGCTTAGAATAGATGATAGAAATGATCATTCCAAAAACTGGTGTTTTTTTGAGACTCTAAAGAATATAAAAAAAAGTGTTAGTGTATTTTCTGGCATTTTAAGGACAGAAAATTTACTCTTGGGTAGCCTCATCGACATCAGGTGTTTTTTATACCAGAAGTCAATTTATGGAGTTCTGCTCAGATGGGAACTAGCCAGCCTTGGTTCTCAAGGTTCTGACTAGTGGGAAGACATTCACACCCCACCTGATGCAGTTCTGCTCAGACAGGACTAGCCAGCTGGGGTACTTGGGGCTCTGGCTGGCAGGAAGGCATTTCTTTGCCCAGTGCCTTGTGGTGCCAGGCAGGAGAGCCTCATTCTGATAAGCCAATGTGTGAAGGAGAAAAGGGAGGGATGAGAAGAGGAGCGTTATGTGCTGTGGAAAGATGCAGAAGGGAAGAAATGAAGATGGTAAGGAGCAGGCTGCTGTCAGAGGCCGGCTTATCACCTGGGGCCATGGTGATGCCATGGGGTGGCTCACTTAGAGTTTCGGAAGTTCAGTCACTATCATCATGAAGGGGAGTGTGGCAGCATACAGGCGGATGAGATGCTGTAGCCGAGAATGCTACCTGCTACAGGCAACAGCAAGTGGACAGACCATCACACCTAGGGAGGTTTGAGCAAAAGAGACATCAAAGCCCATTCCCACAGCGACACACTTCCTCCAACAGGGACACACCTTCTTCAACAAGTCATATTCTAATAGAGGCCATTTTCTTTCAAACCACTACACCATGCCTTCCTCTGTCATGTTCTCAGGCCTTGGTGGAAGAAGGTTTTGAGATGTGCTACATTTTAAGCTGAAATTTAATTGAAATGCAAATCATCGTTATTTAAACAAACTTTATTATATTCATTTAGTGTGTGTGTTGTTTCATACAACAATGTTTATGTGGAAGCCAGAGGACAGTTATCAGGAGTTAGTTTTCTTCTTCTACTATGGAGATGAGGAATTCAACTCAGGTACTCACGCTTGATGGCAGCCTGCTGAAGCATCTTGCTGGTCCATCATTGCTCTTTTAAATACTAAATGAAATCTCATTTGCTTTTTTCCCTCCTAACCTCTCTAATTTAATTTTGTAACTCATTGGCTAATTTTCCCTTACTAAGTGGGGAGTGAGTATGGGAAAGATTATTTATTTAAGAATTTGTCACTTTACATAAAGTCTAGCAAATCTGTTGCATGTTAACACTCTGTGACAGTGTTATATTTACTCATAATCTTCTTTCATGTATTTTGACACTTTGTGTTTCTGCCCGAAAAACATGACTTGGGAGCACTGTTTTTTCTTATTTCTGTTTATAAAAGCACATGTGAATGAACACAAGAAACCATTGAAAGCATTCTCCTCTCCCTCCCTCCCTCCCTCCC
>NC_022009.1:115169515-115170063 GCF_000317375.1 Microtus ochrogaster
GGGCTGTAGTGCAGATGCTGTACAGGGTTTGTGTGTGATTTAGAGAACCATCCACTTGTGCTGAGTTTGGAAGCAAACAGGAAGCAAGCAGTAGTAAAGAGACATCTCAAGATCCCTTTTTATTTTGGTGGTAAGAGTTCATTGCCTTAAAACCCACAATTTTTCTCTAAAGCATGCTACTCTTATTGAGGTGTGATTGCCAATAATAATGACAACTGTGTTATGAATCAATCAATTCTATGGATAAAGACTTAATTTTCTGTTTCTGATGATGAAAGGAAGACATTTCCAGAACGCCCCTTTATTAGTCTAGCTTAGGCTGCTGTCACACAATGCTCTAGATTCGATGGCTTTCCAGTAATCATTTAGTTATTTCATATAGTTCTGCACTCTGGGAAGACCTAAAAGTGCCGGCAGGTTCTGTGTATGCTGGCTGTCGTTTTCTTGTTGCCTGTCCTCCATGGCAGGGGTTCTGAGTTTCCTGGTAGGAGACCAGGGCATAGCTGTACGCTGTTTAAAATGATGGAGGAATGTAGTAATTGGAGCGG
>NC_022009.1:115171608-115172963 GCF_000317375.1 Microtus ochrogaster
GCCAGATCTCATTACAGATGGTTGTGAGCCACCATGTGGTTGCTGGGAATTGAACTCAGGACCTCTGGAAGAGCAGCCAGTGCTCTTAACCACTGAACCATCTCTCCAGCCCCAGAGAAAGAGGATTCTTAAAATCAATAGTGTTATGTGCATTTTGATTTGGAATTCAGTTTTAACTTTTTTTTTTCTTTTGTTTTTTCTGAGACACAGGCTCACTGTGTAACCCTGGCTGTCCTGAAACTTGCTATGTAGACCAAGCTGGCTTTGAACTCACAGAGATCCCTGCTTCTGCCTCCTGAATTCTTAGATGAAAAGCATAGAGCACCATTCTTGGCTGGGAGTTTAATTTTTAATCTGTGTTATTTTTCACTGCTTTAGTACGTAGCATGGTGCGTTAAAGATGTTAAAATAAATTTGTGTGTGTGGAGGGTGGGGTGGGGGTGGGCGAATAGGAGACCACAGTAGTAGAGCATTTGCCCAGCATGCTGTAGGTCCTGGCTGCTCCCTAGTACCAAAATAAAAGAAAAAAAATCCATTTGGTTAAATTATCGAACAAATTAAAAACTGGTACATTTATATAATTAGTTGCCTTATGAATGTAAACACTGTTTAAAGAAACCTGTGTCAGTAAGAAATTGCTAGAGGGTTTTTAAGCAAGTGAAGCTGGGTGCTGAGCAAGACCAGGGATCTGCTGTCTCTGCTCCCCTGTTCCGGAACAGTTTCCTCTGAGATCAAAGCATTCAATATTGGCAGGAAACCTTGCTATGGCACAGGATGCTAAGGGTGGGTGGTTGGGGGAACAGGATGCTCTAAGAGGAGGAGAAACATGCCATCCTGCAAGAGTTCTTGGCTTGGGAAAAAAAATCTCAAAGCCTCAGGGAGTCCCTGAAACTGACAAGATGGACAAGGTATCTCCCGCCCCCAGTTTACGTAAATTGTAAACCCTGCTGAGAGACACTCTAAGTCAAACTGCCTAGAAGCGGGTAAGGCAGACTGAGTCACCTGGAAAGGATGTTCTGCCTCTCCAGCTGTCTAGTTGTTTGTAGGTTGTGTGAATCCCAAAGACGTGAAGAGAAAGACCACTAACTGTAAGGCTTATTCCAGTGGAATCTTGGCAATAGGGAGCTGAGGAATACCACAAAGTCACACAAGAGATTTACCTGAGAGTGACATAGAGCAATGGCTGACTCTGAATGGAGAGAGAGACAGCAGAGGGCAAGGCCAAAGGGAGGGAGGGCTTATGTAGGGTTCTTGGAGCGTGTCAGTGAGCTAGTGAAAAAGTACAGTATGACTGGTTGTGTTTCGGCTATTATCACGGAGTCACAAGCCAGAGGCAGAAAGCTTTTCCCTTGGCC
>NC_022009.1:115173518-115189414 GCF_000317375.1 Microtus ochrogaster
AAACAAAGACAGGATGGCCATTCCTGGGACAGGCAGTATAGAACCATTTGTAATTAAGGTCACAGGTGGGGCATAGCCCAAAATTTGAGACCATAAACAGGAAAGAGCCTAGTTTATCTTTACTGTAAGATGGCTTTCAAGTCTAAGATGGAGGCAGGTTGGTTCATTAATTGTGCAATGCTCTCCAGGTTTCCAGACTTTGTGAGCTGTAACCCATGTTGGGCTGGGCTTTTGATGATGGGACTGTCTTTGAGTAAGTTCCATTCCTACAAGTAACCCCTCAACTGCATTCCTGTAAGTAACCCCAATAAAACTCATTGGTTTATCAGACTGGACTTTGGTGGCATCTGCACTTTTGTCTGTTGTCAGTTCCTTATCTGGGATGGAGAGACATTTGTTGATGTCTCCCCAGGAATAGCATCATACAACAACTCTTCCCTATATAAGTACATGCCAGGCTTTTATGTGGGCTCTGGGAATTACCTCAGACCCTCACGCATGCATGACGAGCATTTTATTGAATTAGTCACCACCCAGCACTTAGCTCTTTAATTTAATAAATGCCTCTGACTCTAGGCCTAGAGCTAATAGGAAGCTGTCTCAATACAAGACAAGGAATCAAAATCTAATATCTCTTCTGTTAGGATTCAGGCATTAGGCTGCTCTTCCCTGTCATCTGGCAGAAGGTACCGGGCTGTACCCTGGCCAGCCCATGGTCCAATTTTGTATGGAGGTATAAAGTTGCCCTTCAGAGACAAGCTCTGCCCACTCCCAGTCTCTCTTTCCCTCTGTTCCTCTGAAGGAACAGACAGGACTTTTCCTGCCTCTTCTCTTTTCTCTCTCTCTGTCTCTCTTTCTTTCTCTTCTCCTCTCTCCCTTCCTTTTTCCCACTCCCTTTCCTTCCCCCGATAAAACTCCACACTCAAACTGTCTGTATGGCATATCTGTCTTCTGCCCACGTTCTTCACCCACCACGGGACCCACCAGGGTCCAACTTGCTCCATTTAACAATACCTTTTCCCTCAACCTCATATTTTGTATTAACCTTACCATGTAGGCCTGGCTAACCTTGGTCTTGAGATTCTTTTTTCTTTAAAAATGTTTAGTGTGTGTGTGTGTGTGTGTGTGCATGTCTTTGTGTGTCTGATGACTATAGGTGCCCTTGGAGGTCAGAAAAAGGGTAGAATCCTCTGGAGCTAGAGTTGCAGGTAGCTGTGAGTCACCAACACAGACACTGGGAAAAGAGCTTGTGCCTTCCGAAAGCAGCAGTACCTGTACTGCTGAGCCGTTGCTCTGGTCCCACTGTTGAGACTCTGCTACCCCGTCCTCTCGTGTGCTGTGATAAATACCATGACCACAGCAACTTGTGTGTGTGTGTGTGTGTTTGCTCTGGTCCCACTGTTGAGACTCTGCTACCCCGTCCTCTCGTGTGCTGTGATTATCATCTTGTCTTAGCGTTCCCATGGCTGTGATAAATACCATGACCACAGCAACTTGTGTATGTGTGTGTGTGTGTGTGTGTGTTGGGGGAAGGGTCTATTTCGTCCTACACTTCCAGGGAACACAGTCCATCACTGAAGGAAGTCAGGGCAGGGATCTATAAGCAAGAACTGAGCCGGAAGCCATGGAGGAGTCCTGCTTACTGGCTTTCTGGCCATGGCTTGCTCAACCTGCTCTCTTATAGCCTCCAAGACCATCTTCCCGGGGGTCTCACCAGTTCTCCCACATCAATCATATCAATTATCAATGAAGAGACTGGACCACCGGGCCTCTCAACGGGCCAGTCTGGTGGGGGTATTTTTCCCAGTTCGAGTTTCATCTTAAAAAAATGACTCTTAGCCTCTGTCAAACTGGCATAAAAACCAGCCAGCACATATGCCAGCTCATACAATTCTCATAGTCTCTTTCTCCCCACTTTGGATGGCATTTGTAATCTTAATTTACTCTAATTTCTCATGCCTGTCTGTAGCACAATAACGTTAAAAGACAATGAAGAAAAATGTCAGGCTGATCTTTGGCCCCAAATCAAGTCAGGATTAGTCATGGCCTTCTCTTTGAGTGACTAAGGGCTCTTTGGGGTGTTGGATCTATATAAAATCACATAGATTGACATACCCCACCCCCTAAAAAGCTGGCTTTTTAACTAAACAATTGGCCCAAACTTCCAGATTTCCTGTCCTGACTGTGGTCTAAAGATAGATGATAGATCCACGGATATAGTGCAATGGATCACCAAAGGCCAGCAGAGGGAGGCCCAGACCACCAATGGGAACAAAACACTCTTGATGCTCTGAACACTCTGGGAGCCAGATTTGTGTAGCACTGCTCGTAGTCCTGAGCCCTGGGAAGGCTAGGACAATGCTCCGCCCCACCCTGGGGACCCGGTGCCTGTTCTAGCATTCTATGACATCTCCCATGACCCACTCCTGAGTATCCTCACTGCCTAGTTCCTCCACTTTCTTGTTTTTCATGCTGATTTGTGGATTCTTATCTAACCCCTCTCCGAAGCTCAGTTCTTTGTTTTATTTTAAAATCCAACCAGCTGAGAGTGGATGGGAAAGCCGGCTCATTGTCACATTTCAGTGATGAAGAATTTCGGGCATCCTATTCTTGCAATTCCTTTGGCTACCTCTGCTTTACTTTCTCCTACATCCTCTCGGAAGGAAAAGGTAATAAATACCTGATGCTCACTCCAAGTAAACTGTCCCCTCGGCCCGCCCCATTTCCAGTGAGCATCACCTCGGCTGTCTCAGTGCCACTATTTTCTGTTTTCCCTTTGTTACTGAGGCACAAATCATGAGGAGCGCACTTTCCAGACTCCTTACAGTTGGCTTCCAGGTAGGCTCTCCAGCCAGCAGAGTCTGGGCATCTTCTGTATCTATTTTTCAAGGCTAGAATTTCAGACATACTGCCCCCCATCCAGCATTTACAAAGACTCCGGAGAGCTGAACTGTAGCCCTGACACTTGTGTGGCAACTTTTGTAACTACTGAGCCAGCCCTTGTTTCAGTCCCTTAACAAAATGTTAATAAGCTTGATCTTCTGAGGGTCTTGTGGGGTAGCTTCATGACAGTGATGGTCAGGTTCAGCCTGAACACACTGTCTGTTTGTATATGTGTGGGGGCCAGTTGTTGACACTGGGTGTCTTTGTCATTCTTTTTCCACCTTATTTCCAAGACAAGTTCTCTCACTGGGCATGGAATTCACTGTTTCAGCTAACTGGCTGGCCAGTGGATCCCCGTATCTTCCTGTCTCCGATTCTCCAGGAACTTGGTTTTAGATGTGTGTCTCCACTCTCAGCCCTCATGCAGTCACTGGAGATTTGACTTCTGGACCCTGTACTTGAACATCAAGTCCTTTACCCTCTGGACCATCTCCTCAACCCTAGGGAGATCTTGACAAACAGTTTTGCACTGAGAGCATCAAACTGGAAGCAGCTTAGAGCAAGGGGAAATAATCGAAACAGCGTGTCTCCTAAATGATGTGCTCTTCTGTAGAGCTTTTGACATCTCCCCCACTGGTGACCTGGTGACCTCTGGTCCTGGAGCTGCCGCATTCATCTCTGCGTTATGAGTGGCACTTTCCAGCCCAGACAGTTCCTATCTTTTGTCTCTGTATGCTTACACCATCAAAATAAAATGTACTATTTCAGAACCCCTTTTGGAAACTAAAAACATTGTTAAAGGCTTCAAAATGATGCATTATTTCTTAGCCAAGCAAAACTTTGCCTAGGAAGACTTTTGATTGTCGTGCAGATGGAGCCCCTGCAGTGCTTGGCATCACACTCCACTCGCTGCTCGTGACATGTCAAAGCGACTCACTGTTTTCCGCACTGGTATGTGTTGGCATCAAAAAGTCTGTCGAAACTCTTAACAGAAGTTGTGCTTGGTGTGTTGAAAAGTGTTAAGTTCCAAACCGTGTCGTCTTTTAAAGAGGTTTCGTTGGGAAATGGGTGCCAGATACAAAGTACTTCTCTGTTTCGTGGGTAACCGGCTCTGCCAAGGGCAGGTCTTGGAATGCGCAGTTGCATGGCACAGATGCATTTTCTCTATTTGGAAAGAAAGAAAAGATCTACCTTTACCACAGTGAGTTTGGCACAGGAATAGCTCACTAGTGACTTAATTCACTTGACAGTTTTGAACATCTGCTTGGGTAAGTTTATTCACTGAAGGCTCCGTGTTGACATTTGTGTGGACTAGGAGATGATCAGCTCCTTTTCCTTTGTTAAAATTCAGAGTTTATATGTATGTATGTGTTTGTCTCCCCACCGTTTCCACAACTGGCACCACTATCACTATGTCCTACCGTAACAGTCCATGTATAATTTAAACCAAGTAAAGCGTGGAGTCCCCATCCTTGAAAACTCAATAGGCATTTTAGACAACACACTCTTGGCAACGGAGCCTGTATAGCATTTATCAAACACAGTAGGGAATGTTCTCACTTTGTGTTATAAAAAGGACCGCCAGATACCAGCTGCTACAGAAGCAAGATGAACCGTTTCAAACCGTTTAAACCATTTTCTTAAAGAGATGTTCTCCACTGCCAGAGATCTTGAATAGCTTCCTGGTCAGTCATCTGGAGGCAGTTCCTCACTTGATGAACTCAGCTTCCACTTTGGGAAGAGAACCACCCCTTTTCATACTTGCTTGCATTTTTGCCTAGATGTCCTCTATAGAACTAGGCCTTTTGGTGTTTTAGAAATTCTTTCCTGTGCTTTGAAGGATTTTTTTTTTCATTTACCTTTTCATCTTGGTGTTGATGGTCTTAAGTCTTTTTCCATTCTGGTTTGATTTTTGTCCTTTTTGGCTATGATATTGAATGCAGATTTCTTCACTGGAGCTTTCCCCCCCATTTCCTCCTCATCTTCATCTTCATCATCTTCATCATTGTCTTCATCAAGCTTTACTCTTTTCTGTGGAATCTGTTACCACTTCCAGGGCAGATCACTTAAGAGTTTTACATCCTATTCATCTTCTGCTTCTGTATTGTCCTCTCCAGACACTAGGTTTTTCCACTAATGTGCACAGTCCCTGAACCACACTTCCACCTCAGGACCACAGGTGGTGTCATTTCAAAGGCCCCAAGGGAAACTGTTGGTGGCAGAGGCATTTTCAAAGTTGCCAGTGTGACTTTGATTGAACTGCCTTCTTAATTCGCTGCTTCTGCATTGATGATGTTTAATTCATTTTTTTTCGTCCCAGTTGCTAAAATGGCAATGCTCTTATTTTCATTGGCATCCATCTTTCTGTTTTTCGAGACAGGGTTTCTCTGTAGGTTTGGAGCCTGTCCTGGAACTAGCTCTTGTAGACCAGGCTGGCCTCGAACTCACAGAGATCGGCTGCCTCTGCCTCCCGAGTGCTGGGACATTTGTTGGCTTTTAGTTCACAGAAAGAATAGATAGTTCGAGGCCTCAGAGGGCTCACCCGTTGAATCTTCCATGAGGTAGAGGCATGCGCTTTGCTGTGAGGTTAAGTAGGGTGCTGATGACTGCCCCCTGCACACCACAACAGATGTGCAGGACAGAATCAGGCCAGAGGATGATTTGCTTTTTGACAAAATGAATGCTGGAAGTGGCAGAGCACTCAAACTTTCTGATGCTCTGGAAATAGGAAAGCCAATAACGTATCAGTTCCTGGCAACCAGGCAGAGCTCATTAGAGTTTTTGTGCTCTTGAATCTTGAAACAGAGGTCTGGGTTTGTGATTAACAAAAGTAGTAGCAGTGAGTAAGGCTTTGCTCAGGACATCCTGACTGATGTGGAGACAGAAGGGCTGACTCACAGTCTGTTCAATGTCTTGGAGAATCCCGGTGGTATTTGCTATGGATCTGTTTTTAAAACTGAGTGAAGGCAGTTGTGATTCTAAGTTCCACAGGGAAAATGCATAGTATTAAACACTGCACAAAAGTTCCTTCTAGAATTGTCTTTGTTAGGAATCATATTCTGGTAAATGTATAAACAAACTGGACTTTTTTTTTTTTTTTTGAGAAAGGGTTTCTCTGTGGTTTTTGGAGCCTGTCCTGGAACTAGCTCTTGTAGACCAGGCTGGTCTCGAACTCACAGAGATCCGCTTGCCTCTGCCTCCCGAGTGCTGGGATTAAAGGCGTGCGCCAGCCACCACCGCCCGGCCAAACTGGACTTTTGACTGCTCAGTTTTACCCAAATGTAGGTAGCTTTTCCTTCTTGCCTTTCTAATCCTAACTCTTTTCAGGGCATCAGACCCATCACAACAAGGAAACACACGAAGATACAAGGCATAAGAGTTTACTGTTGGGTTAAAAAGGAGGCCGTAGGTCTGTGGGGATCAATGGGTCCTGAAACTCCAGAGAGTGACCATGACCTCTGTATTTAATAGAAAGAAGGAAAATGAGAGTCAACAAAATGTTGATCTTTGATTCACCTTCAAGGACATTGCATAAGCTACGGTTGTAGTTTAGTGGTTGGAGACATACTTAGCTGGGACTTAATCCTGAATACTGAACCAGATAGCCCTCCTCCAAATAAAACAAGTAAGAACAACACAGCAAATCATCACTTAATGTGACATTCTCCCATTTCTGCTCCCATATGGAAATATGGCCCAAGAGTCAGTTGACTCTATTAGGCCTATAAAAAACCTTGGCAGACCTTAACCTTGGCAAGGGGTTATGATAGGGTGGGATGGAGCAGAACCCAAGGGCCTCAGAGCCTGGGAGTGGGGGGGGGGAGGCCAAGCAATTATTAGAATTAGCAGAAATCTTGAGGAACAATTTTGACTTTCCAGGGGATGTGGAAGTATTAAGTGCAGCAGAATTCTATGCGAAGATGTAGGAAACAGTGAGGTCATCCGGGTTATAAGAGTGCACATCTTTGTGACTAAGTGCTTATTAGAAACAAGAAGTAGAAATAAATTGGACATTAAAGCTGACAGTATGCTATGTCAAGATCATTGTAATTTAAACTTCCCTTTCTTGCCAAAAAGCTTGAGACTTCTCATTTTTGAATAGCCATCAAGCTAATTTACATTTCATTGAAATAATTTTGATTTATATAAAAACATTTCAGGAAGTCACCATTAACTTCTACAGTAGAAAAAAATGAAGATATATCAGTCTCGGTCGATAAAACAGAAAAAGGATTTTATGGAAAGAATATGAAATTGCTCCTGGAGTTTCCAGGAAGGCTGAGGAAGAAGTCTCTAGGTACAAGCAGACACAATGGCAGATCAGGCTGTCAGGACCATGGCCAAGATGACACTGTAGATTCAGCCTTGGGGAAGAACACTGTGGCCTATACAAGGCCTGGGACACCTCACTTTACCATCGCCGACCACAGCACAGAGCATTGTTGAGACGCAGATGCTAATGTCACCGTTCCTCTGATAGGGTCAAAATAACCCTTTGATATTTTCAAATAGAAACATACTTAAACTCTCCTAATGAGAAAACCTCAAGTTATACTGGGATAAGATACTGTTTATTAAGAGTGACTCCTCCAAAATTTGACAAAATACTCTGAGTCTGTTGGAAAACAAGCTTCTTTTTCTATTGCTACTGCATCTCTCTGCCTTTCCTCTTCCCAGAATTCTCCTAGTCTGGTCACCCCACCTATACTTCTTGCCTGGCTACTGGCCAATCAGTGTTTTATTAAACCAATTTGTGTGGCAAATCTTTTTTTTAAAAAATATTTATTTATTTATTATGTATACAATATTCTGTCTGTGTGTATTCCTGCAGGCCAGAAGAGGGCACCAGACCTCATTACAGATGGTTGGGAGCCACCATGTGGTTGCTGGGAATTGAACTCAGGACCTTTGGAAGAGCAAGCAATGCTCTTAATCGCTGAGCCATCTCTCCAGCCCCCCCCCCTTTTTTGTTTTGTGTGGCAAATCTTTACAGGGTACAAGAGCATTATCCCCATAGCAGTGCAGTTTGACTGTTTCTCCAGTGTGAGGTGGTTCTGTGTAGAGATTTATATATATTCCCTAGACCATTACTATAAGAAGGATACATACGAAGAATTTCATACCCAAGGACTTCATGCAAAGAGGATGAGAAATAATAACCAAAGAAGTGAGAAGGAAGGGGCCGCTCAAAGAATTAATTCACAATATACCTAAAATAAATAAAAGATAGTTATATTATAAATGCAAGACATAACATGTAAAACTTCTAGAAGATATATATGACCTTGAAGAAAGTAGTGTTTTCTCAAGTATAAAGCCCAAACCTTGAGAAACAACAAAAAAATAGATGAATTGGACTTTATCAAATGAAAACTTGTGCACTTCAAGGGACACACTCAAGCAAATGAGAAGAAAATGACTGAATGAAAACACATTTACAGAGTTGATACCTGAGAGCTGACGTTCTAAATACATAAAGGCTTTGTATAATGCTGCAATAAGGAGACAAATCACCTTCAAAACAGGGGAGACATCTAAATAGATGTTTCTCTACAGGAGATATGAAAACGGTAAAAGAGATGTCCAATCTCATTTTCCCTCAGAACTATGTGCATAAACATCACAATAAGATATCACTTTAAATAAAATACAATTGAAAGTTAGAGAAACAGAAGTCTCAGGCCCTGCTGGGATATGGGTATAAAACTTCCTTGAAAAAAGTCTGTCAGTTCCTAACAAGGATTAAATAAAACTGAAATAAGACCAGCAGCTCTCTTCCCAGTTGTCTCCAAAACATGAAAACAAACCCTCAGAAATCCTAGGACACAAATGTTCACAACAGCTTTACTCATAAGAGCTCCAAACTGGAATCTGGCTAAGTGTTCATCAACGGAGGAATGGATAAGTGGAATGTGGTATTTCCACAAAATAAATATTGTCATTGAAAGCAATAAAATACACTATCAACATAGGCTACAATGGAGATGAACCATAAAAATAGACAAAATGAACACAGGACCCAGGAGGCTAGGTATTGCTTGAGGCTCTTTATATGTGATGCCTGTTACAGGCTACCATAAAGCCAAGATGTAGGTCAGTGAGTGCATAAGGCAGGAGGTGGAATAGAGATTGAGAGAAATATTGAAATTCTTTTTTTTTGGGGGGGGTATAGAGTTTCTTTGTGTGTGTGTGTGTGTGTGTGTGTGTGTGTGTGTGAAGTAATGGAAATGTTCTAAACTTCATGGTGGTGGTGCTCTCATAATTTCCTGACTGTAAATGATTGAAGTACATAATTTACATGAATTGCATATACGTGATGTATCTTAATAAAGCAACAATGAAAATTGCCTAATGAAGATGAAAGAAAGGGCACAGCCAATTGTAAAGGAGTTTCCAGTGGATGGGATGTTTAAGCATTGAAACCAAAGGCCGAACTGCCCTGAAGGACAGCACACAGTACAAGCCTTGCATCCCGTCATTCACCAAGAGGTTGCTACAGTGCCAGCCACTGCCCTGAAAAACTGGAAGGGCAAGATTCAAGTCCATTCTTGGGAATTGTGTACTGTTGTACTAAAATATAGTTGACAAGGGGATTTTTTTCTATAGAAGAAATACAGCTGGTAGATGCAGACACATTGATAGAATTAGTCACTACTTGCTGATTCCAATGAAACAACGGCCACAATAATAAAAGGAAGAAGGAAGAGTTAATGGGAGAATTTTATAATGACCAAAACAACCAGAACCCCTTGACTTTGTCTTTTGAGAAAAGTAACAGTTTGGTTGAGAAATAATTAGCACATAGTAAAATGTGCCCTTTAAAGTGTGTCGCATGGAGCCTTTGGATGCTTGCTGAGAATTGCAACAAGCACCACTCAGTCTGAAGAAAAAAATTATAATACATTTGCTGAGAGATCTTAATTGACTTTTCCCCTAGTGCTGGGGACTGAAATTAATTGACTTTGCTCGCAGTTCTTGAACCACACACAATTCAGAGTACGCCGTTCCAGTGAGCTGTGCACAGGAGGCTGGTCCATAGTCTGCAGAAGGCGGCAGCGAGCTCAGCCACCACAAAAGGCAGAAAAACTATCTCAAGGTTATTTTTCCTGCTAAGACTAAAGCGAAGAGCTTTTCCTCAGCCTGCCAGTTAAATATATTTAAATATTTTAAAAATCATTTAGTTTTAATACTTGATGTTTCATTGTTTATTTTCTGTTAGTTTTTTTTAAAGTTAACAAAATAATGTGCTTCCTTATGACATTTTTATAATACCCTGTTGCTATAGGTTTTCCTTCCCAAGTCCCATCCTCTCTTCTTCTCCATGACCCCTTCCTCGGTCCCAAATAGTTCCCTTCTACTTCCTTGTTACGTGTGCTCCATTACCCCTTCTTCCCTTACCATCTCCCTAAGATACTCCACAATTAAAATCTAGGATCTGCATGTGAGAGAAAACAAAGAAATAAAAACATGCATACCTTCTTCCTTCAAGGGCCTCTAACATGAGCTAAGGAAAGCACTGTGGGAAAAAAAAATACTACTTCTTAACTGTTGCGGGAGGTCCTTCCGCTCCTCCAGCCTATAGCCGCTGAGATACCAGCCCATTGGGGCGTGGTCTCTCTCCCTTTAAAAAAGTGGCCACTTCCTTCTCTCTCTCGCTCTTCACTTCCTGCTCGGCTGGCGACTAGACTCCCTTCCTGGTTGTACAGAGGGCTGACGGTGATCTGTAAGTTTTTTCCCCTTTAAATAAATACTACCCTATTAATCATAATTCCAAACTGCTGTGGCATTGTTTGTGACTTACGCCTTCACTTGGCGCCCAACATGGGGCGCCATCTGTAGTAATAGGTGTGGCGGGGCTGCGTCCCCAGCACCCTGCTGCCCGCACGGCTAGCTTTACCCGAAATAATTACACGGACACTGTATTCATTTAAGCACTGCTTGGCCATTTCTATCTAGCCTCTTCTAGGCTAACTCTCGCACCTGGACTAACCCATTTCCAATCATGTGTGTCACACCCCAAGGTGCGCTTACCAGGGAGATTCTAGCCTACGTCCATCCTGGCTCGGAGCTTCATCGCGTGTGCCTCAGAGAGCAGAGCTCTTGCCTCTGCCCGCAAGAGTGGAGCATGGTGTCTCTCTGAGGCGTCTGCCCCCGAGAGGAGAGCTGTCGAGTCTCTGACCTCACTTCCTCTTCTGCCCAGCATTCTGCTCCGTTCACTCCTCCCATCTATGTTCTAACCTATCAGGGCAAGCAGCTTCTTTATTTAATTAACCAATGGCCTTCCTCCATCACTTAACAAAGAAGAATATGAAGAATGATTAGGCTGACATCAGAATTAATGTTACTATTGTCTCATGAATGTAGAATTGAGTAATTTTTCACAGCTTAGATGTAAAAGTTTTACAGTCTTTTGTGTGTGCATGTGTATCTGTTTGATATGTGCATATGTTTGTGTGCACACGTGAGTGTGGACACATAGTACACGCCGCAGGGCCAGAGGACAGCTTTAGATAGTGGTGTTTGGCATTCATCTTGTTTTAGACAGGGTCTCCTGTTTGTCAATGAATATGCCAGGCTGCCTGACTCATGGGTTTCAGGGATTCTCCACCTCCTATCTTACCACAGGCAGTTCTGGGATTACAGACATGTATTGCTGTGTCCAGTTTTATGTGGGTATTAGAATGCCATAGAAAGAAACACAGGTCCTTGCAATTGTACAACAAATACTTAATTCACTGAGACCCTTGCCAACCCTAGAATTTTAATAGGATTCTCTTATCAGGAGTATTATCATTATTTCATTTAATACAAGCATGTTTATTCTATTAAATTCTAAAAGTGTTTTTTTGTGTGAAATTTCATGTATGAAGTGCCATTGTTCATGGAATTTAGGTTCTAGTGTTGAATATTTACGACATTTTTAGCTTAATTGCTGGAAAGCAATCTCATCACAAGTGAAAATAATTTTAAAATAGAGGAAGGCCAAATTATAGCGAACATGTCATTTGGAATAATTGGCATTCTAATCAAAATCTGAAAGAAGTCATTAGAGGTTTTCAAAGTAATTAACTAATGGTTCTTAAAAGACCTGTACACCTTGAATTTATTTACTTCATATGTCTAAGGGCTTTAGATATATAATGCTAAAATTGCTGTTCTGGTTTTTAAGGTAGTTAAAAATTTAAATTCCTTCCTAAAATCCAAGTTGTTAAATGAGGTCTACTTATCAAATTTGATGGCAAAGTTGCATTTAAGTTGCTTAAGTAAATTTGAGTATTTTCTAATTATAATAACTAGGTAAGGCATATTTAACATATTTTTCTTATAGCTAACACTGTTTTAAATTTTCTATTTTTTTTAAAAAAAT
Source organism: Microtus ochrogaster (assembly GCF_000317375.1). Lineage (NCBI taxonomy): Eukaryota > Metazoa > Chordata > Mammalia > Rodentia > Cricetidae > Microtus > Microtus ochrogaster. The sequence goes on from NC_022009.1 coordinate 115,185,769, forward strand.
TAAAATGTAATTACCCAATAATGATAATTTTAATAGCTTTCTTATTCTCAGGAAATGTCAAAATAAAAAGTTTGCTATTTAATAGCTATTTAAAATTGTACATTTTCACAATAAAAAGCTGTCCTAAGAATATTATTAATGTGGTTCATGTCACTAACCAGCATAAGTTATAGGAAGACGATGGGCTTAAATCAACATTTAATTTTATATAAGCATTAAAATTATAATCAGCCTCCATTTTTATTGGTTATCAGCTAATAGAGACAAAATTTTCTTAAGCAGCTTAATAATGATACAAAATATTTCGAAAAATGTTTTAAAGACATTTGGGAATTTCTAAGAAAAAGGAACAGATAAGCTGAACTTTATCATTTACTTCTCAAGCTTACAGGGCTCAGAGTGGGCAGGAGTCAGAACTCGGAAAGGGGAGTGCAAACAGAACCCGACAATGTACCTTACAGGAGGAAACAGAGTTGGAGGCCTGTGTGTTACCATGGAAGAGTAGAGTACCCAGGAGAGAGCTATTGCAGAGGATTTGCTGACCAGGATCTTCCTGCTGGATAAACATTTGGGATCCTGGAAGCATTCACAGGGGCTGGATGGGGGGTGGGGGCTGGTATGTGTGTCAGCATTTAAGGATTCCAGAAGACAGCTGGGCAGTTCTGTGCTCTCCTGGTTCCTGTGAATCAGCCAGACGACTTGCTTATTCACCCTCAGCTTCCAGAGACACTCCAAAGTTCACCCGTGCATCTTTAGTGGCTTGGAACACAAAGGTTCAGAGAAGTGTTTATGCAACCCTTTCTGGGAAGCTTAGATCTTCAGAAACCAAGTTGACAGGCCTGTCATTCTTCTGTGGCCACACGAAGTTCTTGAACTGTCCGAGAAACAGATGAGCAGTCCTGTTTTCCCATGCACCCTCAGGAAACAGCTGGTATACCTCGCTCAGCAAGTCAGCCCTAAGAGGCCCAGCAAAGTCACTCTTAAGTGCTTGGCACTGATAAGCGTCTCACCTGCACCTGCCGACGTAACCCTTGTGTGAGTCTCAGACGGTGACAAGGACCCCGTGGCACTCCCTACCTGTCAAGCTCCAGTGCACCCATCAAGGTGACCACACACTGATCTGACTCCCATACACCCACAGGCACGGTGTCTACTCGAGTTAGCACACTGGAAATGGAAACCTGTACTATGTAAGCATCCCAGGTAGTGGTAAAAATTCCCCGTATCTTCAGTTTAGGTCATGTTGTGGCTGACTGTGCAGTGTCTCCATGGGCTTATGTGTTTAACACTTATTCCCCAACTGATGATACTGTTTGGGAAGGTTGTGGAACCACTAGGGCCTGGAGACTTACTGGAGGAAGACATTGTTGGAAGTGGGTCTATTGAATCAGTACATTTCCTATAAAAGCACCAGTAACTTTGTTTCCATAACTAGAAAAGCAATCACGAAACTTACATGGAGTTAAGAAAGTTCCAATTAGTCAAAAAAAAATCTTGAACAGAAATGACAAATTTGGAGACATTAGAATACCAGATTCAAAATATTCTATGAAGCTATGGCAACAGGTACTGGTATAAAACACAGATTGAAAAAGTGGAACAAATCGAGAAATAAATCTCTGTATTTAAAAGTTAACCAATTTTTCACAAAGGCAGACACAATATATACCAAAGAATGGAAAATACCTTCAAAAATCAATGCTGAGAAAGCTGGTCATAGTTCTATGTCAAGAATGAAGGAACCAGACTGTTGGATCTCTCGGTACATAAAACTCAATCCAGAATCAATCAAACTCTCAAATGTAATATTCTAAATTGTGAAACTAGTAGAAGAAAACACAAAACAAAAAAGAAGGGCATTTATTTGGACAAAGATTTTTGAATGCAACCTAAAAGCCCAGGCAAAATAGTAGTAGATTCCTAAATAAGATCACAGCTCATAAAGATGGTTTCTGCACATCAAAGCAAATAATGAACTGAGGGAAGGGACAGTCTGTGAAGTGGATGCAGCTCTCGTCTCTATGTGAGCTTTTATAGGCTCTTAAAGAGGTGGGTGTGGGTGAAGGTTGTGGTACAGATGTCTCTTGCTCTCTGCCCGATCCAGAGAGGTGAGGTACAGAGGCAAGTTGTCTTAGTCGGTGTTCTATTGCTGTGAGGACACACAGTGACCATGACAACTCTTATAAAGGAAAGCATTTCATTGGAACTGCCTTGCAGCTTCAGCAATTTAGTCCATTGTTATCATGGTGGAGGGCATGGCAACATGCAGGCAGACATGAGGCTGGAGAGTTAGCAGAGTGTTCTTCATCCAGGTCTGCAGGCAGCAGGATGAGGAAGCCGCTGGGCCTGGCTTGTGCTCTTGGAACTTCAAAGCCCATCCCTAGTGACACACTCCCTCTGACAAGTCCACAAGGCCATACCTCCTAATTCTTTTAAATTCTTTCAAATTCTTTCAAATTCCCTGGTAGCCAAGCATTCAAATCTATGAGCCTATGGGACCATACTTATTCAAAGCACCACACAGGCCTTGCCTCTTTGCCTCCGAATGTGGGTGGGGCACAATGCTAGCCCTGCCTCTGTGTACTTTCCTAGGTGTGGTTGCTCACGCTGTTTCTTTGTGATCTCCTGGCCAATGGATCAGATCACTTTTCCTCTCTGTACTATGCGGCTCAGTTTGGATTCAGTTTTTCCTCTCTATTTAGACATATGATGCAGGCCAGATCTCACTCAGACTTTAGGCCCTCAATACTTTCTGTAGGTTCTCAGAGCACCACTGATCTGCTGACTCAACAGGGCTCTTTTGTAGGATGGCTTCTTGTTGGTGCTCTAGATGTCTCAGTGAAGAGAAAGGGGGACCTTCCAGCACCTTCTCTCCATCTGCCAGTTGGAGATGAAGTTGTCTGTCGCTCTGTCTCTCTGTCTCTGTCTCTGTCTCTGTCTCTGTCTCTGTCTCTGTCTCTCTCTCATAACCTGTCATTAAAACTGCCAATTGTCTGAGGCCCACCTTGCATGGTTTTGACCCTCTGTGGCTACATTTGCTTATACTATTAAGACATCTGGAACTTAATTCTGTCTTCTCTGTCAACTTTTCTTACTTTGTTATTGAAACTAATATTTTTATGCCCTCACTTCTCAGGAGAGCAGCTCCCACACTATCCTATTTATCAGCCAGAGAGCCCGCCAGCTGCCATCTTTTCGTCTAGCCTTTCTTCCTAAGTTACCTTGAATTCCAAAGAAAGTAAAACCTTTCAAGAAAGACTCCCCTTCGTGGAGAGGGGACATGATACCTCATATGGGCAGAACAGTAGAGCTGACCCTCGTAGTGAGAGTGTGGGTTAACTGGGCCCAAGGCTGTGAGAACAGGATAACTGGCCCCTCCCCTTACACTGGGTGAGCTAGCCAGGGCAGTGGTGGAGACCCTCGCCAGGTGGTAATGATGAGAAAAAACTGGCAGGCTGACCAACCCAGCAATGACCCAGGCCCAGAAGCAGGACTGTGAGGTAGCCCACCCCAACATCCATGCCATCTGTGAACTGCTGGAGCATGGGCTGGACCTGCAGGTCCAAAGCTTCAGGGTCTCCATGATACAAGGTACCAATAGGATATTTAATATGAGTCCCAGTGTGTAGCAGAAGTCAGAGGCCTG
>NC_022009.1:115190238-115211421 GCF_000317375.1 Microtus ochrogaster
CTGAGCCTCAATTCTTGGGGCTGCTGGAGCCCAGGGTTTTATGATTAGAAACTCTGGTAACTAGATCACACTTTGAGTGGGATTGCTTAACTATGCATACCTATTGCCTGGTGTCCCAATTATTTCTCCATTTAAACTAATTATTCCTCTATTTAAACTAATAAAACCCACAAAGAAGGGCTTACTGTCTCTGAACTCTTTAATATGTTCTTTCTCACGTGACTGTGTTCATTAAATCTCTTTTCTCTGCCTTTCACCACTGTGGTCTCTTTAATTGGTATATTGTGGCCCAGCTGTGGGGACGAGTCTGTGGGGATTCCTAGAGCAGTGGCTTGTGCACCAAAATCCAAGCAACTAACAGATAAATATGCTGTGGTATATATATTCAGTGCTATACTAGTCAGGCCAAATAGTAATGAATTATTGGTACAGGTATCAACATAAATACATATAGAAATGCTATTCTTCTGAAAGAAGTAAGAGTAGAAACAATACATACTGTATCGTTTACTTAATTATAATTTTTTAAAAATGAAAGTGTATATAAGATAACATGATGCAAATCACTTGGTGTGAGTGGGAGGAAGAAATGGTTACAGGTAGGTTCTCGAAAGCTTTAGGGGGTGAACATCCATCATCTTTATTTTGGTGCCGGCTTTATGAATATATCTGCATATTAAAACTTCTCAAATAGTATACTCTAGGTATGTACAGTTACTACATATTTCAAAGCTGTGTAAAACAAGAGGAAATAAACAATGAGAATTAAAATTTTATATTGTCTTGCCTAAAGTACTTTTAATAATTTGGTATTATATAACATGTTCATGCATTATATATGAGTTTGCAGGGTAGTTGTTTTCTTCATCTTGAAAATTTTATTGCACAGTGGTAAAAAATATTTAGCTACCAGTAATTTATTATACAACACACCATTGTTGAATACACACCATATCAAAATCTGCATAAGCGAATGGGTTTATTTTAAATTAGAATGCAATCAAATGGGGAAATCTTTAGTTTATCATTTTTAATGTCATTAAACATTATTTAATTTCACAACTGAGTTTTTACAGTTCTGAATTTCAACCATCCAATTTCTCCCTGTTCCCATTGTGAAAAGAGAGCCCCAGAAACTGATTATAGGCAGAGAATTAGTCTGTTCTGTGTCAGTGTGTGAAGTGCACTGACTCTTCAACTACACAGTTATACCAGGAAAAGGTTATTTCAGTTATTAGATGACTGACATGGAAATATCTCAGTTGTTGGAAACTAACAAGGTATCTGTTGGTGGCAAAAATTAACAAGATGAGTTGTCTTAGTTATAGTGTCTGTTGCTATGATAAAAACACTGGAGCCGGGTGGTTGTTGTATGAGGCTGCTTGTTTGTTCCTGGCTGCTCAGCCCTGAATAATCACACAGAAACCATATTATTTTCAATACTGTTTGGTAAATAGCTTAAGCATATTTCCGGCTAACTAATATCTTAAATGAACCCATCTCCATTAATCTATGTATCACCACAAGGCTGTGGCTTACCAGGTAAAGGTCTGGCATCTGTCTCTGGCAGGGCTACATGGCTTCTTCCTGACCCCACCTTCTTTCTCCCAGCATTCAGTTTAGTTTCCCCCACCTAGCTAAGTTCTTCCTTGCTATAGGTCAAAGCAGTTTCATTATTCATTAACCAATAAAAGCAACACATAGCCAGAAGGACTTCCCACATCATTTTCCCTTTTTTTGCTTAAATAAAAAAGGAAGGTTTTAATTTTAACATAGTAAAATTACATATAACAAAACAGGTATCAAGCAAGAATTAGTTATAATATTTATATCTACTTTATCTTTTATCATAACCAAGGAAAACTATAATTATAACTATGTACTCCTCAACTCCATCAAAAACTCCAGAATGATATAATATTACCTAAGTAAATAGGAAGTGCATTATAAGCAAACTTCTAAAACTCCAGAATTGACAGAGATATCTCCATTCCTGGACAATGACCCAAACTTCTTCTCTACCATTGGGGCATCTATCTTCAGCCTACAGGCCCATGGTATCCAACAGACTTTTCCACAAAGTAGGAAATTTGAAGATCTGTTCTGCCTTGTAATAAAGAAGTCCATCAGTTGCTTTCTTCTGTGTCCTGCAGGATGTCTGGCTGACCCTTTCATGAAGCACTTCCTTCAACGAGGCTGTCTCTACTTCAATTAGGTTATACCTCCTAATAGTGCCAAGCCCTAATGAGATTATGGGGGCCAAATACATTCAAATTATCACCCAACTTATTCCATTGACAACAATATGGCTTGTCTGGGGGTTTCCTGTGGAACCTCTTTGATCAACAACTCAATTAGATGAACCCAGTCCTCATACTGGAAGCTACATTTGGTGACAAAAGATGGATGCTTTGTACTCAGTCTTTTCCATTATTTGGTGATTTCATTTAGATCATCTTCATCTATGTATACTTTGTTTGTTTTTGTTTTTTAAGACAGGGTTTCTCTGTGTAGTACTGGCTGTCCTAGAACTTGCTCTGTGGACCAGGCTGGCTTTGAACTCACAGACATCCACTTGCATCTGCTGTATTATTGCTGGGATTAAAGGCATGTGTCACCACAGCCCCAGCACAATGTATATATTTTAAGAAGCTTCTCTTGTATTAGGTATCCTTGCTACCCCTCAAATGGCCCATAAGTTTAGCTCTCTCAACCATTATTATCTCCCTCATTCCTCACTTCCCTCCCCCTCCTTATTTTATAAAAACTTTAAGACCCTGAAGAAAGAGACTAAAGAAGATATCAAAAGGTGGAAATATCTCTTATGTATTTGAAGGATTAATATACTAGCAAGGATGTGAAACCAGGAGAGTACAGCTCCATTGGTGGTGGGAGTGCAGACTTTTCCTGTTGCTATGAAAATCAGTGTGGCCGCCCCTCAGGAGGCTAGAAATTGATCAACCTCAGGATCTGTCTATACCACTCTTGGGCATATACCCAAAGGACACTTTGCCCTACCACAAGAACACTTGTTCAACCATGTTCATTGCTGCCTAAAATTGGAAACAAACTAGATGTCCCTCAACAGAAAAATGGATGTAGAAAATGTGGTACATTTATACAATGAAGTCTTACTTATCCATTAAAAGTGATGAAATCATGAAATTTTCAGGTAAATGGATGGAACTGGAAAAAATCATCCAGAGTGAAGTAACCCAGACCTAGAAAGACAAATATGGTATGTATTTACTTGTATGTGGATACTAGGTGTTAAGTCAGTGATAACCAAGTTACCATCTGTTGACCCACAGAGATAGATAGAGAGTAAGGAGTGGGTGGGGTGAGGCTGATAGATCTTCCTTGGAAAGGGGAGAAGAATAGATAGGTATGGATCAACATGGGGTGGGTGGGACTGGGACAGGAGGAACATTTCTGAACTCTTAGGAATTGAGAAATGGACCTTCTGTGTCATGAACTAGATTTTCAGGAACGCTTATGTAAGTAGCATTAGAAGATGAACAGAGTAATGGGCAAGCCTGCTTACTACTCAGTATAAGAGTTTTTTTTTTTTTCAGGTGAAGTCCGTGTAAGTTTACTTCACTACATAGAAGCCCGGGGATCCCAAGCTGCACTGTGCCACATGAGAAGTATCGTTTACCCTTTGATGTCACACTGTAAGAAGCAGTGCTTGGCAAAGTGGCGCAAACACTGATGCCCTGATTACTGCTGCTGCTCTGAGCCATAAATTGTGCTTTGTCTTTGACCCAGGAGTCTCGTTTCTTCTGCCAGAACCCATTAGACTGTGGGAGGCTAATGTGTTGCTTTGCAAGTAGGTTAAGATCTCATACCCTTTACAGTTCTTGATTCTCTGTACATGCCTTTTGTACAAAGAGCAAAATCTCTGCAAAACTTTAAAAATAAGAATAAATGGCCCAAGATACTGGACAAGGAACACCAATAAAATCTAATAAAAAAATCCATTCTGTAAAAACAGAGCTACAGTTTAGAGGTAAGGTAGGCCCCGTCTTGCAGCGGGGGAGATGTGGAAGAATCGTGGCTGGTAATGAGATTGAAGGCCCCATTATTGAGCACAGGTTATGTAGGTGAAAGTAGAAATCAGAAGACAGCAGAGTCCTAACATGAGGAGTTAACCTTAGTCTTCAGGGGAAGAAGTTGATCTAGAATCTTCCAAAGACTCTGCTGTCCTGGATGCTTCCATCTCTTGAAAGAGCAAGCTGCAAGTAAGGGAGTTGCTCCAGAGAATGGGGTGAGGGTGGGGTCTTTTTGGGACACTTTGAATTTTGGGCCAACCAGCAGATAATATATATATATTTTAAAAAGTATAAAATTAAAACTTTGAAGTGATTTTTTTAAAAGAAAGAAAACCCTTTATTAATGGCTTTAAAGGGTTCGCCAAGGACACTGTTTCTTTCAGGAGTGCCTGCCATTGGGTTTCACGGAGGCAGAACTGTTCACATAGTATCTTCAGTTTCCTTTGTTAGGGAGAGTCTTCTGATTAAGTGCTTTCATTTTAGGTATGTGAGACACCTTTTCCCACTTTCAGAAGGTAGAATGAGGTTATACATCACATTTTTTTCAGCATTCTAAAAGACAGTCAGGACAATGAGCATTCTCTACGTGGGTTTGCTTAACATCAAGTAGTGAAGACTTTGGGATGTTCTGTCAGGAAAGTGTCCTTTGAACTGTGCCTTAGGGAAGTGGAGGGTTTTAGTTGAGTCAGGCTCAGAGCCACTCCAGGAGGCTTGCAGTGAGCAGAGTGTGGCTCACACTTGACCTCCTGAAGGGAGAACTACATACAGTTGATCTGGATGGTTCCCACTGCACTGATAGCTACTGTAGTATAGATTTTTCCTGCAGGTGTAACATGACCACCCTGTGCCATTATAGAGGCACAATAACCTTAGCGCCATTGTCTGAGCAAAATAATAATAATGAAGGTAGTACAGGAATTCCTGGCTTACCACGATGGTAATGCGATTTTGGCATTCCCAAATGGAAGGAGAGGAGAGAAAATCTCCTTGGAGTTCACAGCTTCCTTTTTTCTCCCAACTAAAGCTTGTCTTGGGAGGTGCTGGATTGTTTGGGGTGTAGAAGGTTAAAGGAAATCAGAACTCTAAAAGGCAGCTTCCATGATGTCATCACCCACTATTGGTGATACTCTTTGAAGAGGTAACTGCTTTTGAGTCATTCATACTCTTGCAAAGTAAACCAAATAAAGTCAATATTGCTCCAACTTAGACTTGGGTGTCTGTGGAAGGGCTATCTTGTTATACCATCTCGTGGTACAGACAGAATTTGGCCAGGGAAAGAAGGGAAAAGAGGCTGAACTTATCTAGTTTATCAGCAAGCCACACCCCTGATAAGACAACCATTTCCTTTATCACACCTAATAGTCTCTTAAAGGCTGAGCTTCTGCTCATCTCTGTTTCAGTGGGGATTATGTTTCTAACTTATGAATTTAGGGGAACACATTCAATCTATAGCATTTAGATGGTGGCGCTATTAGACTCTTGTCCTTCTTGTTGCCTGTCTTGATCCAGAGCTGAGTTTGCTGTCTCGCTCGCTACAAAACCTTTTGAAAGAAGGGCGAGGAAGTTGAGAAGTGGAGGGACAGCTGCCTGTGCCAGGGCGTGGTCTTGAAAATGAGTTGCCACACACAGCACTCTGGAGCAAGTTGGGGTGAACCTGGTTGGTTAATTTGAGTGGATACGGGGATTCTGATTGGTTGATGGGTCAAGAGCAAGGACTCGCGGGAAAAACTGCTAGTGGAACCTCTTCCCCTCCTCAGTAAAGTTCCAACGGGTAGGAAGGACACATGGAATAAAAAGAACAAAGTCTGGTAGTTACTTCGCTGTGACAAGGTCTTCCTGAGATGTAGTTCCTGAATTTATCTTTGGTGTTTTCCGGGCATGACCCACTACTAACAGGGCATACAGGGAGACACCCTGTGCCAGAACACAGGGACCCTGAGTGGATGTTTTGCTCGCAAGGCCCCACACTGAGCCTGTCAAGTGAGGGGCAACTTGAGAGCTCTAAGTGCCTCAGGGTCTTTCTTCCATTAACCCGAGGGGTGATCTCCCTCCGCGGTTTGTCAATACTGATCACCTTTCCTTTCCTAAACACCTGTTTCCTCTACTCACGGCCCCACTGTGGGCTTTTCAAATCTTCCTGCCTGTATGCTTTTCTTAGAGTTGCAAATTCTTTTTTCAAAAACAATTTCTCTTTGTCCACATTACACTAGATGTGCTTAAAAGTGGCCATGCCTCTCCTCCGCTATTTTCCTCAGACATTTCTTCTTCCGGATAGCCTAGCTCACTGCCCTTCAGCTCTCTGTTGCAGAAGTTGGAGGGATGGTTCAGTGGTTAGAGCACTGTTGCTCTTGGAGCAGCCCTGGCTTTGGTTTCCATCATAACACACAAGCATCCATAATTCCTGTTTCTAGGGATCCAATGGGCATGTACACAGGTCACACACGTGCAAGCCAGCAAAGCAAACATACACATAAAATAAATTAAAAAAACAATTCTATTTCCTTTGAAGCTCTGGTTGCAGATATAATCCAGCCACAATCTTTGCTGCTTTCTAACAGATGGCTCTTACTCTAGTTTGTAAGGCTTTGCTCCTCAGTTCTGTCTGAGAGACCTAATCCACTTCGCTTTTCTATCCACGTTTCCGCTAACGTTCTTGTCATAATCACTTAAAATTTAAAATGCTTCACAATTTTCCTGCAGTCCTATACTCTTCAGTCCTTAAGAGAACTGACCTTAATCCTCTATTCTAAGCAAACTACGTTTCTTTCATAATTATTATTATTATTATTATTTTTATTTTTATCAAGGAAATTTCTCCAAATCCTTGCAGTCTCTACTCATGGCCGAGTTCCAACGCTGCCTTCACAGTCTCAGGTATTTGCTGTAGCAACAGCCTGACGTCTTGGTCCTACTGTCTGCCTTAGCATATGTGTTCTTATAGCAGAATAGCACAGGCTGTGTAAATTATAAATCACAGACATTTATTAATATTTCTCATAGTTCTGGAAATCCAAGGTCCAGCGTTCACATCTGGTAAGGGCCTTAGTGTGTTCTACAATGAGCAAGGCAGAAGAACATAAAAGGAACAGGGACACCACACACACACACACACACACACACACACACACACACACATTATGTGTGTGCATATTTTTGTCTGGGTTAACCTGTGTTTCCGTGTGTCTGTGGAGGACTGACCTATGGGAAATCGGGGCAAACTCCTTCTGGTAAGAGATAGACCCTCTAACTGGTGTGAGAGGCTCTTACTCTCGTTAGCGCAAGAACCAAAGAATGGGCTCAGATGGACAATTTCACTGGAGTTTAAATGAAGAAACCCAGGGCAAGAAAAAGCTGTAAACTTCAGCAGTTGCACAGAGGAAGAGTGGATGAGGTGTTTGACCTAGGAAGGAGGTCAAACATGGTGGACAAACAGTACGTGGTGGGGTAGGGAGCTTTTCAGAAAGAGCAGGTGAGTCTCCAGAAAAGTAAATGCAGGTTCTGCCAAGCATCTGAAAGAGACAGAAAAGAGAAAAAGGGAATTTTGTATTTTTCTAATTCAGGCCTCAGAGGGCAGGCAGACCCAGATGACCCTTAAAGGGGTTCAGGGGGAGTGTGGCATCCTGGGAAGGAAATGCACAGCATCTCATTAAAGCAAAAACTCATGGCTTCTCTTTCTTTTGTTTGACTAAAGGTGAGCCTACCCAGCAGGGGTGGTCTCTTAGCCAGGTGATGGGTGATGTTTGACTAAAGGTGAGCCTACCCAGCAGGGGTGGTCTCTTAGCCAGGTGATGGGTGATGTTTGACTAAAGGTGAGCCTACCCAGCAGGGGTGGTCTCTTAGCCAGGTGATGGGCCTGGCCCCGGAATGCTAGGTCTCTTCGCAGGCCAGGGATTCTGTTCTCTTACTGGAAGTTTTCCGCTAGTGGGGCTTTATTGTTACTCTAGAGGACAGCAGCCTTGGGTGTCATTCCTTAGTTTCCTTAACTAAGTGTTTCTCATTGGCCTGGAACTTGTCATGCAACCTAGGCTGTCTGGCCAGTGACCTTCACCTCCACAGTAATGGATAGGTATGTGCCACTATCCTGGCATGCTTATAGGAGTTCAAGGGTTGAGCTCAGTTCCTTGTACTAGAGAAGAACATTACTGACTGTATTATTTCCTTTGAGTATGTATATATATATATATATATATATATATATATATATATATATATATATATATAAAATATATTCATATATATGGCAATGAAAAACTGGGCTATTTAAAAACCATAGCATTTTTATTTTTAATTTTAAAAATAACGACTCTACACTAAGGGTAGGCACATTTTTGACATGCCGTGTTTTGTCTTCAGTCATATTTTTGAATGCTGTGTCCTGAGCCCCATCGTGTGCACTAAGGAAAATGAGGCTGTGGAGCATCAGGACTGGAACGGTCTGCAGAAGGATTCATCTCTGGGCTCTGGGTTGCTCACTAGAAAGGGTACCTCTAATACACTTGTTCCCATGGATGCTTTGTTCAAACGCACCCCACAGGCTGGCTGGCTCCTTTCACCTCATGTTTGAATTCTACGAAACTGAAAATACTTATTTTTTTTTTGCTCTTAATTTTTTTAAAAACAACAAGACAATGAATGTTTTATACTTAAGGTCCTTCAAAGTCTAAACGAAGGACAGAAATATCTCTGCAGTTTGTGACACACCTCATCCTCGACTGATAAAGAGGCAAAGGGAGAGAGTTGGGGAGGGATGGAGCACAAGGTGCCACACAGAACCTGTGGAGCCACTTGGTCAGACACACATGGAAGGGGGTCTTGGAAGCGAGAGAGGTAAAAGCAAGCAACATTTAAGGGGTTACTCTTAAGGTTACCCAGGTCCTGGAAAATAAATCAGTCTGTGTACACATTCCATGTTATTTGTGTGTGTGTGTGTGTGTGTGTGTGTGTGTAGGCCATGTGTGTACAGATGCCCTTGGAAGCCAGAAGAGGCTACCAGCTCTCGTGGAGCTGGAGTTATAAGTTCTTGTGACCTGCCCAACGTGGGTGCCGGGAACTGAACTCCAGTCCTCTGGGAGACATGTGGGTGTTCTTAACCTCTGAGTTATCTCTCCAGTAACATAACAACATAGGAAAATTTCCGTATGTACAATTTCCAAATGTCAGTCTGTGGTTGAATTCAAGAAGGCTTCAGGTTTAATTATGACTTTATCTTGGATTTTAAACACTAAGGTATAAATGTATATTAGTTATGAATGCACATTAGCAAATATTAATTGATTTTATAGAATGATGTGTAAATCTGTCAGACTTTAGAAGAATATACGATATAAAGGAAACTATTTTTAGTGTTTAAATTGAATCACTACTATATTGCAATATTTCAAAGGTCCCTGGTAGGAGATTTGCCTATATTCTGGAACTCCACATTATTGAAAATAAAACGTCTTGCTGTTATAAAGGTTGAATATTTTCAGGAAGCAAAGAGCATTTTCAAATATAAGTGGTTCAAGGAACATTGGGTCTCTTATTGTTTGGATCAATGGGAATAGAACTAAATGGTTTTAAGAAAAGGCCTGAAGCCGCCCAGAAGACAATCCTTCTCTTTGGGCAGCCGGCTTGAATGATGAACAGGTCCGCAGACGTGGCTGGTGGTTACATGCTGACTTTATTTACACATTCAGTTGCAAAGTATAAGGAAGCATGTGGCCATTTAAAATTTCCATTCTATGCCTTACAGGCTTCTCAGAGTTGGAAACAAATGAATATTTCTGCAATAAGATTCTTAATAAGAGGGAGAATGAAACAATTTCATAGCAATTAAAGTCTGATCCAGAGTAAAATTAATTCCAAACAGTTTCAGAACTCTGTGTTACCAACTTTTAAAGAGGCAGAAAATTACGGTCTTCAAAACACAAGGCCCCCTGTTACACACTGAGCGAGGAAGCTTTCTCCTCTAATTCCTTTCTCTTTTGAGTTTGAACAAAGCGGTCAGGGTCAGGTGTGCATACCTGTTACGTGAGATACATGTCCAGGGGGAAAAGGTCACTGAATGACAGAGCGAACAAGAGCTGACAGGCTGTCTGAACTGCAGCCCTCAATGACCGCATTGCTCGGGAGGAAAGAAAGCTCACAAGCTCCTTTGGTTCAGGGTCAGGAATATGATCTGCTTGGGGGTGCACTGCTTTCTGAAGGAGCTTTCTTCTAGGCCGTCATTGTTCCCTTTTGAATTATACTCGATAGACTCAATATACCCTGGAGAGGAACACAAGACATTGTACAAAGTCATTTGGAAACGAATGTATATAAATTACATATAAGATCTTTTCCTGCTTGAAAATTTAATTTCACCTGATGCATTTTCTTTTTTTAAAGAGTAGTTTTATTTTTATTTACGTGTGTGTGTGTGTGTGTGTGTGAGTGTGAGTGAGTGTGTGTATGTGCACTTGGGTGCCTGAGGAGACCGGAAATGGGTGTCAGATTCCTGGAGCTGTGTGAGCCTTTTCCTCTGAGCGCTGGGAACTGAACCTGCATGGCTTGTGCTCTTAATCCCTGAGTCATCTCTCCAGCTCCTGATACATTTTCTGTCTTAAAATTTAATCCATAAAGGGCTCTGGGTGTAGTTTAGGGGTTCAGCACTTGTCTAGCCTACGCCTGGCTCTTATATCAGTCTCTAGCATAGAAAACAACATCCATTCCCCCCCCCCCCCCCCCAAGTCCCAAATGCGGAAGTCTCTTGAGTAATCACTGTCATTAGGGTTAGAAAGCACAGCATGTAGAGATGTTACTGTAACTTTGGCCGAAGACTTCCCAGCACAGCAGCGTCTAGCTTATCATAAGAAATCTGTAAGTCAGCTGGATGCCCAGCTCAGGGCTGAGCTTTCTTCTGGAGTCCCTGATACAGATCCCAAGGTGGGGATGGTGAGTTAAGGTGTCTGAGACCTTGAGTGGCCTGGAAAACTTGGTATTCAATGAGGTGACAGAGAGTGTGACAGAGACAGAGCTAGAGAGAGACTTACACAGAGAGAGACAGAGAGACACACACACAGAGACAGACACAGAACTCATCTCTCTCTTACATCTTTTAAGGGCACCAATCCCACCCGCAGGAGCTGTGTCCTCACTGGGTCGATATACCTAGAAGCTCTCTCAAATACAGTCGCAGAGGGAATGAAGACTTTGGTGTATGAGACACTGGGGACACAGCTGACCCACAGAGAGGCCGTTTTTCATACAACTAAATTTGAACAGACTTATCAGTGCTAAAAATGTCGCCTTTAAAGAAACACACAAAAATGACCCGAACAAAGCAATCTCTTTCACCAAGCATTATCACAGGGCAGAGACACAGGGTGCAAAAATCAAACACTGGCAATGAGTTTCAGTGAGTTGAAACTGTCTAGCAACTTATTGGAAAACGTTGTTTTCAATTTCATTAAATGTGAGTAAAGACAATGATTTGTGAGTATAGTCACACATATTTTATCAGCACTACCACGGGCTCCGGCAGTGAGGTGTTTTAAGCCATCTAAGTGGAGCGGGACATAAATCCACCCAGTGCCAGCAGGCCAGGGAGCGTAAGCAAGTGCAGGCTGGCGAGAATTCCTAATATGACCCAGCATAGCGCGCCTCACTCGCTAAGTGCTCTCAAGTGAATTGATGAAGATTCCAGTGGGCTACACACCTTTTAACTGCTGCTCAAGGTTGCTGCTGGTACTTCAGCGAAAAGCACATGCTCGGCACGGAAACACCCAGGAAGAACAGGGTAAAGAAACCACAGACACCTTGGAAAGAGAAGGAGGCAACGCGAGTTCAGTTTTGGCATAGGCCGCGTCTGAGTTTGCGTGTTGCATCTAATCCTCCCTCCTCAGTTAGCTTGAGAAAAAAAATTAATCACTTTCTGTGTTCTGATATACATAATTACATACATACATTTTCTCACACAATGCATCCTGGTCATAGGCTCCCTTCCCTCCACTCCTCCCAGCCCCCCCCCCCCCCACTCCACGTCCTGCCTCCCCCCCCAGCCCCGCCCTTCCCCTTAGTCCCAGAACCACTTCTTCATTTCCTTTCAGAAAGCCCAGGCCTCTCAGGAACATCAAGGGATGTGTTCTGCTATCGTATTAAAGTGGGGATGACAGCATTTGTCTCACATGGTTTTATTAACTAGGCAACTATTAATTGAATGTTATTCATGTGTTTATATTTAATAGTCCCATGCCGTCTTTCAGATCTACAACAGACTTGGACCTTTGCTCATTTAGCTTCTCTTTTCCTCTTTGAGCACAAAGGTTCATCCAAGCAACATAAGGGAAAGGATTGTGAGTCAATTTCCCTCCGGCAGGGGACGGCATGCACTAGGGAGACAGCTCACCAGGAGCAGGTTCCAGCAGAGAGCTGATGAGAGCGATGAGAGTGGATGATGAGATTGGGGTGTCAGGGTAAAGGGGCCTCTTCTGGGAGTGAGCGCTGGTTTTGTATCTTGAGAAGCACAAGTTTTGCTGGAATTCAGGCTGATTCGCAGACCTGCTCTGGTCCTGGACCTCAGAAGCGACAGTTCCGTAGGCACGGGTCTCAGGGCAGCGTCTTGCTCATTAGTACATTTCTAAGAGACAAAGTCCCTAGAGCTGCCGAGGGCAGAGGTTCTACTGCATTAAGTTTGGGAAACACTGGGGGAGCTTGGAGCTGCCACATCTGTGGATACTAGTTCCGATTCCAAGCTGAGACCAATGAAGCTGGCTTTTCCTTTATTCTTCCGTTCTTTCTTTTAAATAAAAGATTTATTTTTATTCTATGTGTAGAAATGTTTGCTTGCAGGTATGTATGTATGTATGTATGTATGTATGTATGTATGTGTACCACATGTGTGCCGGCCTGATCCCCAAGGAGGCAAAACCAAACCAAAATTAAACAACAAGGTGAACAAGCAAAAAAACCAAACCAAACCAACCAACCAACCAAAAATCCACCAACCAACCAACCATCCAACCAACCAACCATCTAACCAACCAACCAACCAACCAACCAACCAACCAACCAACCAACCAACCAACCAACCAACCATCAACCAACCAACCAAACAACAACCAACCGACCGACCGACCAAACCAACCAACCAACGAACGAACCAACCAACCAACCAACCAACCAACCAACCAACCCAACCAAACCTCCTGCAACTGGAATTACAAACAGTTATGTTCCCACACGTGGGTGTTAGGAACCAACCCAGGTCCTCTGCAAGAGTTAAGAGTGCTCTCGGCCACTGAACCACTGCTCCAACCCCTTGTCCTTCTTCTTAACAACACTTCCGTGATTCTGATGTAAGCAATCTCACTACAGCATTACACGTGAGTTTAGATCCAGATAGAGCTAACCTATTTCAGGGAAGCGTTTCATATGCACAATAATGAATGCAGGAAAATAGTCACATCAATCAACATTTGAGTGAGGTTAAAAACTGGAGTGAGTTTAAATAGCCCTCACTTGATGGACAGTCAACGAAAGTGTAACACAATCATTTAATTGGATTCTTCTGTGCAACAATTGAAGAGACGAAGGCAGATGTTCTATTTGCATTTTCCAAGGCTTAATGCTCTGTTGTGGAAAAGTCTCTAAGACAAGTAGCTCAGTGAAAGCAAGTTCCAGGACCAGATGGCCAGTGAATTATTTATCAAATTGTAGGTATGGAGACAGGGTATAAACACATGAAAGGGGAATGGAAGGATTCAGGTGTAACCGTGTGCATTTTGAGTGGAGGAAGGAAACAGTGATTGAGACATTCTTGCGATAGTTTATGTGTTTTCAGAAAGTAAATTAACATATAACTTTACATTACCTGTATTTAAAAATGAGAAAAGATCTAGCTCAAACCACCCCATTTATAGGTGAAGAAATTAACATTCGCCTGCCAAGAGTCTCAGATTGAGACCTGATTGCTTTTTCTCTGGGCACCGGATGAAGCCTTTTAAATGAAGTTGTGGTGGTATTGTCCCTACCTTCAGTACCCGGAGGCCGTGGGAGCTAAAGAGAAACAAGAAGCCAGCTGGGTGAGGCAGGGCTGTTGTAGGTAGCTTGCTTAATCTTGAGCTTGCCTGTGTTTAGGCGTGAGCGAACGGCTTTCCGGAAATACTGAAGCAGGAACGAGATAGATAGCCTTCACGATATTCACTAATGCACTCTAACCAGAGGCGCTGCTGAGTTACTCAGCACAATCACAGAACTCCCTCCACGTGGACGAGCTGTCAGGGAAGTCACGTGATAATTAGAAACATGCTTTGTAACTCACTGTGAGTAATCAGTCTATCGAGTTAGTGCAAGTCATAGGAAGGGCGCAATTTCTCAAACAACAAATTTGGAACGTGTTTGTGAGCACGGAATAAGGAGAGAATTTACATAAGCCGGAGCCGGAATGGATCATGGCGTCTGGTTAAACTAGCTGGCTGCATCCATCAGGAGTCTACTTACCAACGGGGCTACAGTTTAAGTCCCATTGGTTCAGGCTCCTTGGACTGCATGGATGGGTCGTTATTCTGTCCTGCCTCACGTCCTTTTTCTATATTTTGATGACTGCTTTACTCTTCTTTTGTTCAAATATCAGATGTGTTAATTCATAGTTTAATGGTCTGGCTTCCTCATTCCATCAATTTTTTTCCCACTGTGGGGTTCTTTGTTATCTAAAGGGCAACAGTTTAAAGGGGAACCTTTCATAAAGGCATCCTTCCAACCCACAGCCTCCAACAGCCACTCACTCAGTCTCTGTTACTTTAGTTTAGCGTGGGTGTGATGCTTATTAGCCTCTTAGCATCCGATCTTCAGTGTTTCATATCTGTTCTTTACTCCCTGTTTGTATTTCTCATGAGGATGTAAGCTCCATGGAAACAGGAACCATGTAGATTTTCCTTCTGCTTTATGACCAACCCGAGACTAGACTCTGGGGCTTGGGAAGGTCTCCTAAACACCATCAAAATGCATGAGAAAGGCATACCATGAGTGAACGATCCATCAGAGGCCGATAGCATTTTTAAAATTTATAAGTCCTCGGGAATATCACATGGTTACTCTCAAATAAGGGCAAAGATATGATTTTGGAAATGAATTTGGCCAAGAAAGACAGCAGAGTCCCATCCCCCAAACCACACAGGTTTCAGGCATTGTCCCTGGTCCACCAGATCCAGACGATAAGCCCCTGTCACCGAATAACACACACCTTGATTGCAGACCACAGAAATCGTACAGGAGCTGCACCGAAAGTCTCCTCTGTGTTTGTTAGCTTGCATAGTGGTGGAAGCCGGCAGCTGGGGAGAAAAGTTAGCGAGGAACTTTCTCAGCTTTTGACTTTGCACACAACAGCACCAACCCACAGGGCCACATGTTCCCACGGCCACAAGAGTGGTACAACTGTTATCAGGAAAGCCAGCTGATTTCTGATTGGATCTGCGTCCCACTTCACAGAAGCGTGGGAATTTATGACCAGTGCTGGAACCTGGTTGAAGTCCCATGGCTGGGGAAGTCACAGGCACCAGGGATGCACCTAAGACATTTGTTTTGCTGAACTGGCTTGCTGTCAAATAGCAAATATTTATGCTTAAACCCATAGACGAGTGCCATCCTGAGCTCTTACCAAAGAAGTTTCTCTCTGCAGTAATGGCAGTTAACGCAGAGACTTATGGTTGGTCCAAGTATTGAAAACAAGTGACTGTTGAGTACTCAGCCCTAAAGGTCACACCCATACCACCCCCTCCAAGACTCAGGGGATATTGTAGAAGAAGGAGTGGAAGAAAGGATGCGAGAGCTGGACAATGGGAAGTTGCTAAACACTGTCTTATGGGCATGACGTGGCTGTGGCATTCATGGACTCATAGAAGCTGCAGTTGCTGGCACAGATTCCTAATAAACTAAACCAGTAAATAGTAAGTTGGAGATGATGGAGGATCGTATGGGGCCCAGCACCACCCAGGGAAGCTACTGGAAGTCTCAGTCTGCTGAGTCTGCTGAGGGAGAAGAATACTTTGATATTAGTGGTGCAGCCACTGCTGAGCAGTAGATAAGGCCACACGGAAGCCTATGAGGGCAGGCTCTGCTTATGTGCAGGCTGGGTCAGAAAGCAAAAACCAAACCAAAAAGATGTCAGAATTAAATGGTGACTGGGTGGGAGGAGGTGTAGGTGACTTACTGGAGGTGGGGGAGCAAAAGGGGGGGAGGGGAAAGACCGTGACTGGAATATATTCTTTACCTATATGAAATTGCCAAAAATACATTAATAAAACATGAAATGAACTTGGCCAAGAACTGCTGATTCTCCGTGGGTGATAGGCTGACCCAGCACTGGGGAGGAGGGGGATCGCATTCAAGTATGTGCATGTGTTCTACATGGCTGCCCTCCTAACACAGAGTCTCCTTGAGAAGGGGAAAAAGATGTCTCAGAATACCCATATGTCACACAAGTAACCAGATAGAAGTTATAACACACAGCAAGCACACTTCATACAAAACAGAGTTTTTTGGATGAAATAGTAAGCCAAGAAGAATGGTCAACAAAGTTAGAGCTAAGATTCTAATAAATCTCAAGTCATTTGCATTTGATCAGATTTCAGAGCCTTTCTCCAGATCCGGAGGAAGTTACTACCCCCCTTGTCACACAGGCACTCCCCTCTCATTGGGTAAGGACAAACCTTGGAAAAAAGAAATCAGACCCCTGTCTGATGACAAACGAAATTGAAATTGCCAGGGTGCTATCCAGGAGAAGGATTGCCGATAAGGGGACACCTGTAAGGTATGGGATGATTACAAATATTGATTTATTTTATCTTCCATCAGGCCCTCTGAAATGAGATCCCAGGCTTAAAAAGTTCCCATTAATATTACTTGCCTCCAGGAAATAAAAATATGAATAGAAATGGTAAAGCATGCAATTACTAACAGGTACTTCTGCTCTTCGGTATTAAGTCTATTTTTCATATTGATTTTTGAAATGCAGAAGTCTGTGGATTAGAGTATAGAATCGTTCTTAACTCTAGAGTGACTGACTTTGTAAATGTCTGTGAGGAGAGTAGACAAAGCAAATTCTAAAGGAGGAACAGGGAACACATGCTGTCTTGGTAGCATGCAGTGGTTAATTTTCTTCCGAGAGGATGTGCAGTGAAGATCCTAATAATCAAATTTTGTTCAGGTCATAATAGTTTAGATCAGCTTCGTTTACAGCACCATAGATCAATACAGAGCTGCATTAAAAGTGTGGTTTCCTTCATAACAATTATCCAGTGAGGAAAAATATTTTGCTTTAAAAATGTTTTGTTTGTGGTGTTTTACAGAAAAATTACGAATAGTTCCAGAAGCTTAATATGCATTATTGTCTATGATAGAATGAGTGGGATATTATATTTGTGGACATATTGATCATTTATTTTCATTACATCTTACAAGGGATTTATAATTCATGAATAAAAATGAACTGTGATGTAACCTTAGGTGAATATTGTTAAGACAGAAACCAATTTTTATTTATTGTGTTCTTCTACCACCCATTATTCAGGAAAAGCCACTAGGGTCCTTTCTTTGGATGCTCAAGTCAAGTCTCATTTTGAAAGTTCGTAAAGGACACTGGCATTCATTTTACAGGCTGACAAAATCAGTTTTTCTAATGCGGTCTGCTCTGTATTGACAAAGCTCACACTCCGTGTCCCTGGGAATAGACCAGGAAAGTCATTAACAGAAGAATCCCCATCTAAAAATTTTTCCAAGAAATATTTTTTCCTTCTGAAATTCATATTTTATCCAATATTCCCTGTTAGTCTTCAAGGTCTTGGCAGGAGTCCAAGATAAAACTAACAAGTATATTTTAGAATGTTTAAAAAACAATTAGCTAGAAATATACAGGCATTAATTAATTAGGTTAAGGGCGCTAAGAAGATACTCGACACAATTTATCCCATTTTCTTTAGTGTGGAATAAAGCCTAGACACTTGGCTGCTCTTCTCAGTTCCTGGGATTTATGAGACATTAGGCAGAGGTCCATATTAGAGAAGAAACTTTATTTTCATTTACCTATTGTAGTGATATGACATTTATTATAAATTAGTCCTACTAGGGTAGCCTATAAGATTTGCAATCTAAGTGCGGTGCATAATCTCCTTCCAACTGTTTTAATTGACATTCTGCTCTAATGAACCCACAGGCCATTACCTGGTTAATTGCTTGAGTTACAGTGCTTATACAATGCCATTCTTTGTCCTTGGTCTTTGGGGGTATTAAATAGCACGGCTGTCCTGGAGAGGAAGAGGTGCTGTTTTTCATGTGATGCATTAGCCTCTTGGTAGCGTTTCAGGGACAGGCTCCCTTCTGTTCTTCTCGGACTGATACCAAATCTGATACTTATGAGGTCTTCGCTAGTCTGGGATTCTCAACTCCCTTCAGGAGAGCCCTTGACCTCTCAAGGGCTTCTCAAACTGGAGACTCAAGCAGAGTTTTCTAGGAGTTGACTCAGGTCCTGGAAAAGGCCTGGAGCTAAGTGACAAAATGAGACCGGAGAGTGTTTAATTCCCCAGCACCCACTGAGATTAGCCAGGATTTATTGGGAAAGGTCTCTTAATACTTTAGAATTAGAAAAGGCACAGAGCCAGCTCACATAGCTCCAATTCTTTGTTTTGAATAAGTCACTCAGTCCCGGGGAGTGGGAAGGCATGCCAGGTTCATGAGGCAGGTAGTGACCTAGGCTCAAGGTTCCCTTAAGAACCCATATCCACTAAGAGGTCTTGCAATCCCCAGTTCTGGAGTAGAGCAAAAGAGGTGAGGGTGAGGAGGAGTGCGCCAGAGCAGTGCAGAGAATCACTGTGTGGGTCTTCCACGATTTCTACCCGTACGAGGATGACGTGGGTCAGGGAAATAAATAGCCCTGTGAGCTGCCATGACTACCAGAGGCTTCTAAAGCACTTGTTGAGACCTCGAGACAAGGAAGACACTCAGGGCTGCTTACAAGCCTAGGTGGACTGCTCTTCTCAACTTCACACTCATGTGTTTTTACATGCATGCTTCTACATGTGTGAAGGGCCCTCAAGTCACCACCAGGTTCCAGTGGGTATGGAAGACCAATGGGTGTGGAAGATGCCGATAGAGTTTGGGCTATCAATTATATATTTTTACATACTATGCATACACAGCTACTCTGTTGCCATCCATGAACTTCTGACTATCTTAATGTTAATGTTTCTGATGACTGGAATAGTTTTAGATTGTTCTGGGTTAAAATAATAAAGGTATGTGTTTATCTCTCTGTGTGTCTGTTTCTCTCTCTCTCTCTGGAAAACAGAAGTTTGGTAACAGGAATCTGTATAAAACAATAAAATTTATTGCAGGACATCTCTTTAGTAGTTACACTTTGCATTTGAGATGCTTACACCTGGGCTTGTGGTAAGTGTATAAAAGAAATCAATACAGATTCTCCCACACTCAGAAGCTAGGCTACTAAGCTGTTGGTAGTCAAAATTACAACCTACCACCATGTCCCAGCACCATGTGCAGCTTCAAAGACTAACTTAACAAAAAGGTGTATTCATTTTCAAACTTCTGCATCCTTAAGTTTCCCCAGAGGATACCCTTTGGCAAATCTTCATGTCTTTCCTATAACACCCCCAGTGAGGAGCACTGCAAAAACCAGGCATTCTGTTCAATCTTCAGAAGGGGAAGCGGTCTGCTCAGACGTAGCCAGACTCACTTCAATGAGAGTGAGGATATTTCTGACCAAAGGCATAGAAAAGACTCAATGAAATTGACCTCATAGAGAGTCTCTCATCTGGGTCCCTGTCTTTATCACGGTTTTTCTGTTAATACGCCAATTTGATAAAAATATATTGTGGATATTAAATTTAAGTGTGCAATGACAACTTCGATAGATTGCTAACAAATACTTAGATCAATTGCTAGACAAAGGTACAGAGCAGGTGCTACGATCTATATATGATCTAGTCATATGATCTATGTCCCTGAGTTTTTTTAAATCAGTGAGCTCTGTGTTTGAGAACAGCCATAAGTCTCCAGAAGAGTCAAGAAGAACAGAACAAAGAGTTCCCACGTTCCCTCTACCCACACCCTTAGCTTTTACAACCAGAGAATTATCTGCTGGGACATTTGACTTCTGTTTCATTATCCAGCCGTACAATTACAGGTTCACACTGTCCCTCTCTCCAACCTTCTGTTGAACAAATGGAAGAACAAAACCGGGAGGGCAGACTTGGCCAGAATCCCCGTGAGTGAAAGCTCATGCAATCAAGCAATAATAATTTTGTTCTTCCCTTTGAAAAGTTTCTCTTTAAAAAATTTTTTCATTTCTCAGTTTTGGCGATGTGGAGCCGGGGCTTATTTTTACGCCTAAAGTTGTTATACATTTTTATCAGCGTGCCAACCCTAGAGGTGACTTCATTTCTTCATCAACAGGCACCTCTTGGCCTTGTCCGAGCTTGGCTGATCTTTCTCTAACTGCTCTAGTCAGTGTGTCTCGACTTGCAGTGATCCAGAATGTATACCTTGATTCAGAGCAGGGTGGGAAGAGTAGGAACCGAAAAAGCAGCATACAGAGAGGGAAAGCAATATCCCCATCTGCAGCTGGACTCTGTGTGATGTCATATTCTGAACCAAAGCCAATCTCTTCCCATTTGACAGAAAAATGCTGAGAATATGTTTCCATTTTACTGCATACTTATAAGGGGAAAAAAAAGCATTTAACTTGGTAGAGTGTGATGGTACATTCAATATGCTTAATAAACTTATAATGGGTTCATTTATTTAGACACTGGAAGAAATAGGCTCCCACTGGACAATAGAAATTACAGTGCTTTTGCTGCCTCCATCAACACAATGGGATGTGCAGAGCCTGTCAGAGCTGATTATAATCACTCTGGAATTGCCCTTAAAAATGAACCAGGAAACAGGAATCTGTGCTGACGATGTCTCTTTTCCTTCCTTTTGATACTTCATGTATTTGAGCATAAACTTGAGATATGAGAGCTAGAAGCTTCCCTGAACTAGAAGAATTGAGGCAACAGCTTATCAGAAACTGTTTGTTGTATTTTCAAAGACCTGAGAGCATAACACCATACACCCCAAGAAGGAAAGAGGACCCATAGCCCATAGGAGGAAAGAG
>NC_022009.1:115211521-115221901 GCF_000317375.1 Microtus ochrogaster
AGGAAAGAGGACCCATAGCCCATAGGAGGAAAGAGATGAAAGTGACTGGCCCTGGAGAAATGGTTCAGGAATTAAGTGTTTATTGCTCTTCCAGAGGACCCGAGGTCAGTTCCTAGCACCCGTTTGGGGTGGCTCCCAACAGCTTGCAATTGCAGACTGCAACTCCTGAGAATCCGATGCCCTCTTCTGGTCTGTGGGCACACATGCATGTATGTTTGCATGCACACACACACACACACACACACACACACACACACACACACACACCCCACATGAATTAATCAAAGAAAGCAATGGCTGCAATCACTCCTCCCCATTTTCCTTCTCTTGCCATATGCTCCTGTGGGGTCTTCTCCCCTAGCGAGCTCACCTGGAATGGAAGTGAGGTTAATAATGTAATGATCCTTGAGACAGCTGCTCACATCACTGTTGATCCATTACTTGAATGAGGAATCACAGGAGCCTGCTAGCATCCTTAGCCCAAGCCCCAGGTCATCACATTTCTCCACAGGGGCTCAGGTTTCTAGGCGTACTTGCCCATCTCTCCATGTCTCAACACAGAGGCAAGCAGGCTCTTCTTACTGAATCTGCTTTACCGGAAATTCACACATTCTACAATCCCTGGTGTTAAATGGATACTTTCAGTAGTATTGTTTTGATTTGAATACTGCCATGTCTATATTGTCCTACTTATGACTAGGTCTGTTTGGAAATCTCATTCCCTCTCTCTGTCTCTCTGTCTCTGTCTGTGTCTCTCTCTGTGTTGTATGTGCATGAGGGTGGACATACAAACATGTGTCAGCCAGAGGTCAATGTCAGATACCAACCTCAGTCACTTTCCACCTTATTTTGAAGACGGTGTCTCCCACAAGCCCTGGCTCTTGGCTAGGTTGGGGTGGTCACCGTGTTCCAGGGACCCATGTGTCTTCCCCTCCCTAGGGCAGGGCTGACAAGTGTGTGCTGCTGCCCTGGGCTTCTCAAGCTGGATGCTGAAACTCTAGGCTTCATGCTGGTGGGGCTAGTCTTTCACTGACTGAGCCTTCTCTGTAGGCCTTCATCCTCTTCCTCCAATCTTTATTTTAAATCCTTGTTACGATTTAACCTTCATTAAACTTCAGACTTAAAACGTCTTTTTTTTTTATTGTCTTTGGGTGACTTGAAATTTTGTCTAAAGTCCTCACTGGTGGTGGGTTTTGTTTGCGGGGCTATGTTTTTATGAATTTATTTTTTGGGGGGTTTTGTTTTTGGGTGAAATAAAGTTACATCACTTCCCCCTCCCTTTCCACTAGCCTTCTTGTGCCTCCATTTTATAACCTGTTAAATGGGCACAGTGGGTCTTACCTTGTGGTATGTACTTTGTGGTATAGTCAACATAATAGATAAAAAGTGCTTAAGACAGTGCCAGACAGATTGCCAGATAGATGCTGGACCACTTCTCCTGCACAGGACCCCTCAGCTTTCTCTTCCTTGTCCCCCTCCCCCCCCATGACTAGTTTCTTAAGATCCTTTTGCAAAATTATTATAGGATAAAAAAAATTACCATGTACATATGGAGGAGTAGCAGATGTGTCCCAGTAAGGAAAAAGAAAGTTTAGTTGCTTTATAGTCAATAATATTTTGTTGTTAAACTGGTGTGGTGGCACACGCCTTTAATCCCAGAACTCGGTGGGTAGAAGCAGGTAGATCTCAGTGAGTTTGAGGACAACCTGGTCTACCCAATAGGTTCCAGGACAGCCAGAGATGTAACACAAAGAAATCCTGTCTTGAAAAGAAAAATCTTGTTGTTAAATATGGAGACCTCTTTCACCTTCGACCTCTTTTTACCTGAGAAACTTTTGTTGCACACTTAACATATAGGTATATATAATAGGTATACAGATCAAATGTTCACTGGTAATAAATCACAACAAAATTAAGTTTCAAGTAATTATTTGCTTCACACATGATTTTTTACCATTTACAAGAAACAGAAGCAAATGAACGTGCTAATGAGCAGGGTCTACCTATTTTTTTATGTCAATATTGAGAGTTAAGTCTTGGCTGAACGTCTGATATTGCGACATGTAGAGAATCTTGAAAATCTTTCAGAGTTGAGTGACAGTCCAATACCCTAATTGTCAACACTAAGAGTGCTGCTTTAGTTAAATACAAAGGGCAAAATGGAAGAAGTATGTTTAGTTTAGAAATGGGTGGAAATCCTGTCTTACCACCAGGCCAAAATGTATTGAATGTGTTTCTTCAAACGAAACTCAAGGCAGCAAATCAAATAGCATTTAAAAAAAATCAAACTTTCTAGCATAATCCAATCCAAAGACACACTAATCTGTTGATTAACGTGACAGTAGGAAGCAATTGTCTTCGTTTTCCATAATTAAGCAATTATGCTTCTGTAAGCTCAGTGTGCATAGTAAAAACGCTGCAGTTTCTAACACACGCTCATCCGGAACCCGAGTTGACCTGTTGCTGGCCGTTTTCATAGGCTCTGGGTGGCTCGGTGGTACATGCAGTACATAGTTTACACATTGTGTGCTTAGAGACAAGGCTTGAATGAAGTTACGTGACACAACACAGGTGAGCATGGCTCGAAGCACTTCGGATTCACTGGAAGTCTGAGTTTGAGTTAAAATTGGGCTCCCGTGTGTTTAAAAGCGTATTACTGTTACCAAATTTTTAATGAAGTCCACCACCTGTGGCATCATCCGGGGTCCTCTGGGCCACAGTTTAAGAAGCTCGAGTGTAGCATTTGAGAGGGATGAGTGTAAATGGCCGATGCATGCCAGTCATGTGTGTACGTTCATCTTGTGGGTGGGACTGTGTGGTGTGTGTCGGGGCGTGTATGCATCTGCAATCACGTGCACAATGAACTAACTGCTGTTCACGTTTTTACTTCCGTTGTCTCCCATCTCTTCTTACTAAACGTAACTCATAGCGGATAGGATCATGACTTAATTTATGTCTGGTGTCATTAAAACTAATTCCTCGTTCCTTGTGACATTACCAATGTCAACCAATAATAGCCAGGTCAATGAATACAGCAGCAAAGACAACCAGACAGAAAGTTAGAACTTTTGGACTTTTACCCAGTTTTGAAAACGAAGCGTCCCATCTTTATCTCTTCCTCTGCTTTGATTTACGTCTGTCTCTACAGCTCTACTCCATTGAGCTGGCCTTGGATTTATTGTTCTCTAATCCCATCCTTATAAACTCCACATGATTTGTGGAAATGAGTTTAGGCCTTGAAATTAAACCAAACTGCCTTGTATCTTAAATCCAATGTTTACTGATTTTATGACCTTGGACAAGGTATGCAACTTCTTGGTGCTGGCTTCCTCCTTTGTGATGGAGAATGATCACATGACATCTGCCTTATAGATGTGTTTGGAGAACTGGTTAGATTGATGGTGTGGAGCTAGGTATAGGGACTCTCCACATAGTAGGTGCCTTTCTCCCTCTTAGTTTAAATTCTCTTTCTATTTGTCTCTACTGCTTTTTTCCTGTCTCATATCAGAGAAAATGCACGTGTATCCTGGGCTGTCTGTTAGCAGCCTGTTTGGTGTCGATGGGGAATGGGATGGTGAGCTATCACAATCTCGCTTCACTGGGAATATTATACCATGCTTCTTTGGATGTTGGTTAAAAAAAAACTAAATAACCACATTTGCCTAATTAAAATTACCCAAAGATAAATGTGAGTTTTTAGAAAAACTCCCCAAAGTCTACAGCAAAGATTCTGCGAGCTAAGTGGCATTGTGAAAAGCTAAGAACATAGCATATTTTGAAAGTTATGATTTTTCAAATTGTCTCCCTCTCCATTTATTATAATAGGGTCCCTCAGAGTGCTCTCCCAAGAGCACCATTATCCCTAGTAGATTTAAAGACTATTTTACCAGTACTTTTTCCCCCTGAAATAATTGAGTTTGCGGGAATAAACTATTCAGCTCAATATTTTTCATCTCCCTCTAATACAAATGTATTTGATTCCTATAAATCTGAGTGAGGTCAGGGAGGAAATCACACATATTTGTTTTCCACAGGGTACAGGAGCTATTAAGGCATGCTGCACTTATTATAGATCATATTTGCTATTTGGCAAGATAATTTGAATGATTGAGAACACCGTTTGAGAACACGTAACACCAAGAAACAACCAGGAGAGAAAACTGAACGCAAAGTACTCCTCATAATAAATTAAAGAAAATGCTCTGTGGCTACTCACACACTTACATATAGAATATCCCAGCTTAACATCATTCTAAATCACATATGCTGTTATCCTTATGTCTCAGAGATATATTTTATTTTTCTCATATAAGGACAGATGGTACCAGTGCTTTTATTTGGACCATTTATAATTTGCGTGTGTTTTTTTTATGTCTTTCTTCCAGCCTCAAACATGTGGATATTTTCTTGGCTTTGTGTTCTTTTAATTATTTTGGTTGTGGCTGGTGTGGACACAGTAGGGAAGACCACACCGTACACCAAATTTACAAAGAAATCTGACGGGAAGGAGATGCTGAAGGGTCAAAAGCCTTCCAATGGCTTTCCTCTGGATGAAGAAGCTCTCCTTACAGAAATGGCTGCCGGGGCAGAGCCCACCACTAGCCCCTCTTTGTCAACCACGGCAGAGCCCACCACAGACCCCTCTACTTCCGCCACCGCCGCCGGTCTGTTCGCTTTTGAAAGCTTCTCTCTGGACACGACTCGTTTCTTTTTGAATTGCTGCCATTGCTGTTCACTTGTCACTGGGGAGAAAGGAGAACCTGGAAAGATGGGAAAGCAAGGTACTTGCAAGTGCCCAACTGAATGTCCCCAGAGAGGAGGCCTTAGGGTGAAGAGGGTTTCTGCACTGCCGTGCAAGTAGCAGTGACAGGCTACTTGCCCGTAAGAAAGTGACAAATGCAGGTGGAAACATGGTTATTGATACATATTCAGATTGAGACAAAAATGCAGTTCAGTAACCACAGCTATATTTATTTAAAAAGAAATTTATTCTTGTTGTATGATTATGGGTAATTTGCCTGCATGGATGTCTGTGGGTCATGTGTGTGCCCTGTGCCCATAGAAGTCAGAAGAAGGTGTCAGGTCCTCTGTCACTGGGGTTATCGAGGACTTGTGAGTCACCATGTGGGTGTTAGGAATTGAACCCAGGTGCTCTAGAGGAGCAGCCAGTGCTCTTAACCACTGAGAACACTTTTCCGCCTTATTCTCAGCCGTATTTCAAGACCTTTCCTAAGTAACCACACATTGCCTATGCCTACTGTAATTGGGTAACGCCTGCTGTATTAATAGCGCTAGTTGGAACTGAGTCAGGGTTCAGCCCAACTTCAGCCTCGGACCTGAGGTTTTTCTGGGCAGTTCAGGATATGAGCAGTGGAGTTTTTTTTTTTTTTTTGTCCGTTTAAAAAATGGTAAATGAAAATTCTATTGCATGGCAAGAAAGTGTGGCAACTGAGGGACTTTGTGAATGCTATTTGTAGTTAGGATTCGAAGTGGAAGGGCTTTGAGTGGAAAATGAAATGTAAAATTCAGCATGGTCCTCATTGAGATGCGGAAGCAACGCTGCCATTGCCCAGCAATTTTCTGTGTTGAACACTGTGGTTACTATTTTGAAACCTCAGATGTCTCCAATAGATACGTAATGAATACGCTCTCAGTTTGACCGTAGTGCAGTCTGGCTTTTAGGTGCTAGGTAGTGTAGACAACTTGAGATAAAATTAAAGATCAGAATGCCAATTTTAAAGTCACTATTCCCTGAAAAAGAATTCATACGGTGTTTGTGGCATCTAACCTGAGGAAGTAGTTATGCATCACCGCTAGGGTTTTAATTGATTTCATCTCATGGTCGCGGGTTTTAGAGAGACGTGCTATTTATGCTGAGCAGGATTAAGGGGTAAAAAAGAGTGAGATTAGGACCCCATTTCCCGGCCGATGACACAATATTGGAAATGCAGCGAGGCTGAGGAAAATCATATTTATCAGAACTCTTCGTATCTTCCTTGGCTGGCAACACCGCCTTCTAAGGAGACAGTGAGCTCCATAGCATGAGGGCTTTTGTCTCACCTGATGACAGATGAGATTAGATTGTTCTTGGCCTTCAGCTTTTTTTCTTATCTTTGTGACATACATTTTGGAGGTGTGCCCAGTTTTCTAGCCTGTCTGTGTAACTCATATGTCATAATCTAGCTGCCTATGTCATCTGACTTAGAATGTTCTGTGTCTATTTCTGCTCTGGATTAACACGGGGCTTTGTACATGCTAGGCTATTGCTCGTCCACTTTTTATTTTGAGACCATCTCACAAAGTGGCCCATGGTGGTCTTTAACCACTCTGAAGGCCAAGCAAATCAGGAACTTGCCTAACTCCTGCCTCAGCCTTTCAAGTAGTTGCAGTTACAGACCCATGCTGTCAAGGCCAGGTTCAAGCTCAGAAGTTTAACTCTATCACAGCCCTTTCTAAGAAGACTTCATTACTTCCTGAAGTCTCAGTTTCAACAATGGGAAACAGGGTTAAATGAAACCATGATCCGTATGAATATGCCATGCCCGAAATAGAATAAATACTCTACAAACTGCTTTTATCACTCAACATGGAGTGTGGTTCTAGCTTGTGAAATTCTCTGAGCCTGATAGAACAGCATCCTCTTTTTTGAGATTCAGTTATTCTAGCTTTAGAATCCTGAAATTTATTTTTTTGAGATTATAATATAATTGCATCATTTCCCAGTTCTCAATCTTTCTCTGAACCCTCCCAAGCACCCTGCTTTGCTGTCTTTCAATTCATGGCTTCTTTTTACCCTTTAGCTGCTGTTACATACTTCTATGTGTTTATGTATGTGTGTATCTATACACACGCATATTCCTGAGTATATACATAGATCTGCTTAGCGACTTTCCCCTTTCTTTCTGTGTTCCTTTCATTCGAAATCAATATAAGAGCAGCACTGAACAAATTCAGAGAAAAAGAAAAAACCTACACAAATCCAAGCATCTCAACTTTTTTCCTTAACGCTCTGTCTTTGGTCACGTGAACACACATATCGCAGGCATCACACGGTGCATTATCTACTTTTAAAAGTCCACTTAGATCCAATTTATAGATGAAATACATTATGAAAATATGGAGATTATATTTAATGGCCAGAAGGCAGTTCTCTGTCTCTTGCTTCTGTTTTTGGTTCAGTTGCTGTGGGCTCCCCATGTTAAGAAGAGCGGGAAATTTTATATCATTTCTAAAACTTTATAAAATTACTGAAGGTATTTTCACATTGCACCTGGTGATGTGTTCTGGTTCAGTGAGCATTTGGTCAACTTGGAGGTTGCAGCACCTGCCTGCACAGAGACTGGAGGCAAAAATCAATTGGTTCACCTTGAGTTCAATCCTAAGGTGTTTACGAGAATACTCCCTAAGTGTCCTTCTCATGTGATAGAGTCACATGATGTGCCGTCACATGACACGCCTGTGCCAACTCAGGGGTGTGGTTTGTTGCTTCCTTCAACAGCAGAGCCCCACCGAGCCTTCGGGGACAAGGCACAGGGAAAAAAGACAGTGGCTTTCTTGTATTTTCACCTCCTCTGCTTAGTCTGTCTCTATTCCTCTTCTCCATGCAGTTCTCCTTCAAATGCAGGAGACCGCCTTCAGCCCTAACCTCTACTGCAAGCAACTTATCACTGGTTTCCTTTACAAATTTATAGTTTCTTCCAAAGATGCATTCTACTGAATATGATTGCCTTCAGCCCTAACCTCTACTGCAAGCAACTTATCACTGGTTTCCTTTACAAATTTATAGTTTCTTCCAAAGATGCATTCTACTGAATATGATTTTTCATTTCACTGAATTTAAAAAAAATTAATTTCTATTTTATTCTATCCCATTAGCCTTAATTATAATTAAAATGCCATTTTGTAACTTCATTGGGTGAGATTATCTATATGGCAAACTTTTGGAGAAATTAGCCTTGAATTATTCTAAGTAAGGAGCAATTTTTACTCTGCAAATAGGACTGAATTTGCAGAAAGAATAATGAATTGGCCGGGCGGTGGGGGTATGTGCCTTTAATCCCAGCACCACTTGGGAGGCAGAGGCAGGTGGGTCTCTGTGAGTTCGAGGTCAGCCTGGTCTACAGAGCTAGTTCCAGGATGGCTCCAAAGCTACAGAAAAACTGTCTTGAAAAAAACCAAAAAAAAAAAAAAAGAATGAATTGAGTTAGGTGCGTTCTAGGTTAGTGACTGCCTGGATGAATAAGTGTATCTGTTGTGATTTGAATGAGGAAGGCCCCCAAAATTCATATTTCTATGCTTAGTGTGGCAGGCTTTCTTTTTGGCCACCAACCAGCTCGCAAATCAGGACATGGATACTTATTATTAGTTATGAATGCTTGGCCTTAGTTTATGCTTGTCTCATTAGCTCTTATAACTTAATGGAACCTATTTCTCTTCATCTGCATTTTGCTTCGGGACCTTTTACGTTTCCTTCATTCTGTATGTCTGGTCCATGTCTACCTGGCTGACTGGTCCTGGGCATTTCTTTCTCTTTCTCCCTAGTTCTCTCCTCCTCCCAGTTAACCTCTGTGCCCACCAGCCTCACCTATCCCTCCACTGCTTAGCTATTGGCAGTTCAGCTTTTTAGTTCATCAATCAGATGCCTTATACAGGCAAGGAGAGGCAGCTGCACATCTTTTCATCGTTAAACAAATGTAACACATCCTTACATAGTTAAACAGCAGAAACAAACGCAACACATCTTTACCTATTTCAAGCAATATTCTACAACAGCTTAGTGCCCAGTTTGGTAACTATCCAGGAAGGATTAGGAGGTGTGGTCGTGTTGTAGGAGGAGTGTCACTGGGGGTGGACTTGGAGGGTTAAAAAGTCTAGGTCAGGCCCAGCCTGTCTCTCTTTGCCCCCTGCCTGTGGATTAGGAGGAAGAGCTCTCTGCTATTACTCCAATGCCATGCCTGTCTGCTTCCCACCGTGATGGTGGTACCCTATGGGACTGTGATCCTCAAATTAAATGATTTCTTTACCGTGGCTATCTTGGTGATGGCATCTCTTCACAGCAGTAGAATAGTAACTGAGACAGTGTCCAGTGAGGTCAGAGACTTTCATGATCTCCACTGTGCCTGCCTCTCCCCCCACCCCCTTTTTTGGTCATGACTTCCATGCACCATGCTACTATTTTCAGTTGTTTAAAGACACTTTCTTTCTTTTTTTTTTTTTTTTAAAGACACTTCAGGAAATTCTAATTCCTTTGTTGAGTCTTTGCTTAATACTGTTTTCTCAGGGAATTGTCTTCTGACCCCATAAATGTAGCTCATTTTATTTCTAACTGTAACTTACAACGGGACCTTCCTATTTACTTTGTATCAACTAGAGTGAGATAACTCCCATTTCCCCTTAATGTTCATCTTGCACAGATTCTCGTCCCTGGGTGGGGTGAGATTGTCGCATTTCTAGTGTCTAGCAAGAGGATTCAGTGCACAGAAAACGTCACAGATCGTTCCTAATCAGCGAGTGAGTGGATGAAGGGGAATCTCAAAGTGTTTGGTTTTTTTTTTTAAAAGTGTGGTCCTATGAGGTGAAGCATCAGATAATCATTTTGTTTTTGTCATTTGATATAGTGCCGCTTCCCTGAATCATTTGATCACTGCCATGAATTTAGTGACAGGTACTAATGGGCTCAATTTATCTATTCAGGTGGTACAAAATGGCAAATCAGACAAAATCAGACAAAAATACTGCTCTCAGAACTCTGTAGTGGCTTATTCTTGCCAGATTTTATCATTAGGACACGGACAGTTTTTGATCTCAATAAAATAACGACCTCTTCCCCTGAACTAATGAATTTCAAAATATGATTTTTCTAATGTGATGATTTTGAAACTTCCTAGGTCCTAAAGGGGAGACTGGTGACGTTGGCAGCCCAGGGCCCCCAGGAATCACTGGACCCCAAGGCCCCAAAGGCCAGAAAGGAGAGAAGGGTGGGTAACCATTTCCTTTTCGGATCAAACTTGGAGACTCTGAAACAAAGGCTCGGTTATTGAAAGAGGGTTTTTAAAAGTACAAATATTTGATAAATCATCTCATATATTAATTTGACATGAAATATTAACTTTGAAAAACTTTCAGGTATATGTAAACCATACTGCCCCCTTTCCTTCTCTGTCTCATGCTCTCACATGCACGTACACACACACACACACACACACACGCGCGCGCACACACACACAAATGACATATATACACATATGCCAGTAGGGGAGACTATTTTCTTAAGTTATACTATTTTTCATTTATTCAGGCAACATGTTTTAATTGTTTTCCCCTCTCACAACTCCTCCCAGATCTCTGTCACCTCTTTACCCATCCAACTTCATGTTCTCT
>NC_022009.1:115222001-115229435 GCF_000317375.1 Microtus ochrogaster
TCTCTCTCTCTGTCTCTCTCTCTCTCTCTCTGTCTCTCTCTCTCTCAACATGCTTCCCCAAAACAGAAACCAAAACAAAGAACAGAAATCAAAACAAACAAACAAACAAATTATAAGAAAAAATGCCAAGAGAAACTCTTAAACAGCCTTCCCACCACTTATTGGCTCCCGGTGTGACCCAGAGACTAGAAGTTACAAGGTATGGACTCTAGAGAAGGTCTTTTCTTTTAGTGTGAGATCTTTTATTCCTTCGTTTCCTTGCTCTAGTACTGGGGAGTGAGGCCATGCATGCTAGCTAAGGCTCCTCCACTGAGCTATACACACCCAAGTAAGTGTGGATATTTTTCTGTAATGCAATTAAGTTAACATTAAATAGTACCAGAGTAGGTAATCCTGTAGAATATTTAGTTTTGGTAGAAATCTGGATGGTAAGGAGCATTTGATATTGTTTTTGACTAACTCTGAAATGAGAGGTGTTATCAATGATGGTGCAACTGAATAAATTAACTAATAAGCTAAAAAAAATCAAGAAATAATTAAAACACAGCAATGATTTTTTCTGCTGGCTGGACCCTGGCAGAAGTGGATTTTTATTGACTTACAACCTGTTTCTCAAAGAAGATTTGTAGCTATGAACACTTCCATTGATCTTTTCCTGCCCAAGAAGTCTATAACTCTGAAAACATTAGCATAGAAGCCTTTCTGTCCCAGAAATGACTGGTTCTTTCGGTACTAAGGTAGTTACAGATTCCTTGGGATAGTTAGAAATTCCCCAGTGAATACTGGTACCCCATAGAAATACCGTCTGTCCATCAAGCTCAGTGTTGTCTGATGTCAGAAGGCCTAATGTCACATATACATCACCCTCCGCACGGCTCGGGAACTGCCTAGCTCATTCTTGCGGGAACAGTCAGTGAAGTAATTACTCAAAAAATACGCTCAGGAGAGAGTGCTACTTCGCACTTGTCAGCTATGCGATTCTCATTCTTGGAAACATTTAATCCTTTTGTGGCTGAATCATATTAGCAGGGAGCCTGTGAAATAAGGGTGAGTGATGAACCTCCTCGGTGCTTCGTACGTTTTGGAAGCTAGACTTCTGGAAGTGGGAGAAAATCTGGGGCGGTACCGTAAGACACGGTTCTTAAGAAAAGGCTTTGATGAATGATCAAAGTATAATTTCATTCAACCAGTCTTTATAAAGTGGCAACTCACTTTCCTTTACTTCCAGAGTTGGTGTGGACTCCTGGTTAAGAATAAAAGTTTTAACGTTTCCAAAACCTTGCTTGAATGGCAGCATGCTAGTCCGTCATCGTCTAACTGGATACTTTCAATTAAGGTGATTAATCCCCTTAAACAAACTTAAATGCCACTAATGCTGGGTGTGGTGGCTCACACCTTTAATCCTAGCACTTGGGAAGCAGAGGCAGGCAGATCTCTCTGAGTTCAAGGCCAGCCTGGTGTACTTAGTGAATTATAGAACACCAGGGACACACAGAGAATCTGCATCTAAGTGTGTATATATAAAGCAGACCAGTATTGCTGAATGAAGCTGGCCAATATCCCATTACTGACAAGGAGGGAATGGGCTTGGTCCTTCTCTTTCATTTAGCATCAGAACCTTTCAGAATATGTTTGGATATTTTTCTGGTACTCCATAGGTTAAAATTTGCACATTTGACTTTGTCTAGAGTAATAAATAGAGAAGCCAGCTCCTTAGGAAACTAGAGTGACCCATATTGGATTTCTCTGGGTGGTATTATGGCAAATATCTGAATGTTTAAATCTTTTATTATCATAATGTTTCCTGTAGCTCTGTAAGAGTATACTGAAATTATTCTAAGATGTAATGAAAATGACCCATTTTGACAGTGTCTCTTAAAGGTGGTTTTTCTTTCCTGGCTTTGGTTTTTGTTAGTTTTAGTGAATGGAAGAAAGTGGTGCTCTCTCTCTCTCTGTCTAAACTTCTATAGTGGGTGGCAAAGAAGAGATTTTTGCCCGACATTCAAAATTTACAATAGGAAAACACCAGCTCACACATACAAACCATTTGCCGATTATTTGAAATTTCATGAGGAATTTCAAGAATTATGTGAAGGCTGCAAGGAGTTCTGCTCAAGGGATCAGCTGTTAATCCCTCTAAGTGGCTTAACTATTAACTGGAACTCACAACCCCAGATGCCCTTCAACACCTTCTTTTCTCGTACTGCTTTTCCTTTAAACAACTTTGTTAAGAAACGTTGGAACGTGGCGAAGCTCTGAACCACAGGCTAGATTTATCCCAAATGACATAGGTGCGTTAGAATTAATTCCTGTACTATTTTAGGACTGAAGGGAGAACGGGGAGATCAAGGAGCAGGTGGCGTTCCAGGATACCCAGGAAAGCCTGGAGAGCAAGGTAAAGTCCAATCGATCTACCACGTGAGGACCTGAGTGCAGGAAAGACCTGTCTCTTCCTGCTTGGAAATGTCGGATGGGCAAGGTTTATACTCCAGTTCTCACTATTTTAATAACTCGGTGTGCTCATTGTGTGAGTTGAATCCAGGAGCTGAGACATTAGGCAAATATGTCTGTGCTCTGATCCCTTTCATGAGCTCTTATCAAAAACAGAATCTGCCTTTCCTCTTCTGTGCCTGTGAGACTTTGGGTGTAGATGGGTAGAACAGAGGTTGGAGCCCTTACACGAGTTGGGTCAAGTGCAAAAGCTAGTGGAATAAAACACCTCTGTATTATCTTAAAAGCAAAGAAAAAAAAAAACCAACCCTGAAACACTACTGTTTCTTGGAAGCCTTAGCTATTCTTCTGAGAACGTGACACGGTAATTACCGCTCTCTACATTTAATGACTCCTTGAAACAGACATTACCGAGGCAAGAACCAGGTTTACAGGTCCTATTGGTGGGAATTACTTTAATATTTTAGGTAATAGCATCCTGTCGTAGCTTATATGATTCTTAAGCATTATTTTACTTTTTCATTTTAGGTGGTTTTGGTCCCAAGGGAGACAAAGGAAGCATTGGTCCGGCAGGAATAAAAGGACAGAAAGGCTCCAAGGGGGACCTGTGTGAGAATGGCACCAAAGGAGAGAAAGGGGACCCTGGGGCCACTGGTGCCCATGGCTTCTTTGGAGAGCCTGGGGCCAAGGGAGAGAAGGGGGATGCTGGGGAGAAAGGCTATCATGGAGATTTTGGGGAGAGGGGAGAGAAGGGGCAGAAGGGTGAGGCAGGCGTGAAGGGAGAAAAAGGTAGCAGAGGAGAAGGGACAGAAGGCAAAGGCGGCTCAGATGGTCTACCTGGACCCAGAGGCGATCCCGGCCCTAAGGGAGAAAAAGGAGATGCAGGTCCTCCTGGTTTAACTGGACCTGCCGGGCCAAAGGGCGAGCTGGGGAGCAAAGGGGCTCGAGGGCCTACTGGGAAGAAGGGCTCCCGGGGGATCAAGGGCTCCAAGGGCGAGGCCTCTCATGTTCCACAGTCGGCTTTTAGTGCCCTGTTGTCCAAGCCTTTTCCTGCCCCAAACATTCCCATCAAATTTGACAAGATTCTCTCCAATGACCAGGGCCATTACAGCCCCATCACTGGGAAGTTTAACTGCAGCGCTCCAGGGACGTATGTGTTCTCCTATCACGTCACAGTCAGGGGCCGACCTGCTCGAATCAGCCTCGTGGCCCGCAACAAGAAGCAGTTCAAGTCCAGAGAGACGCTCTATGGTCAGCAAGTAGACCAGGCCTCCCTCCTGCTCATTCTGAAACTGAGTGCCGGAGATCAGGTGTGGCTGGAAGTGTCGAAGGACTGGAACGGGCTGTACGTCGGCCCCGAGGACGACAGTATTTTTAGTGGGTTCCTCCTGTACCCGGAAGAAACTCATGGAAAGTCACCATAAATTCGGGTTTTGGACACTGCACTTTTGATTTAGTCTATTAATCTTGAGCCCAGCTCTTAAAAACTTTGATTTTTTTTGCATGATTATAAATGCAACACAGAAACATTTAAAAACTGTACACCATAGAACTCCTCTGATTTCAAAGCATCTCCTTTGAAATATTTATGTCTTTGAGAACATGTCTATTAAGTTTGTAGCTAACATTTTTCATTTAATAATGTAATGATATTACCGATGCCATTTAAGGAATTAATAATGGCAACGCTCAAAGCTATGAGTGAGATTTATCATTAATAAATATTTAAGTGATGGTTTGAATGTCTCCCATATGAATGAATGTTTGGTCACAGGAAGTGAAACTGTTTGAAAGAATTAAGAGGTATGGCCTTGTTGGAGGAAGTGGGTCACTAGGGGTGGGCTTTGAGGTGTCGAAAGCCCTTGCCAGGCCCAGTGTCTGTCTCTTTCTGCCTGCTGTCTGCAGGTCAGGATGCCAAGCTCTCAGCTATCGCTCCAGCATCACGCCTGTCTGCTTCCCACCGTGATAGCCATGCATTCTACTACCCCCTGGAACCATCAGCACCAAATTAAATACTTTTCATTATGAGAGCTGTCTTGGTCGTGGCGTCTCTTCATATCAATGCAACACTAAGACAACATCCTTCTCAATACTTTCTTTTACCTCATGTAATGACACATCACTCTGCTCTGTGTAAATGTGAGGCCAACATCTGACAGACCATGACGGCAGCTCTTTCGCGAAGTCCCTGGTTCTCTTGGAAGGAAGAGTTGCCTTTCAATGCGATAGAGGCTTTCTCTTTCAGTTTTAATTCAGAAAAAAATCCACAGGCAGTGTGGCAAAGAATTGGAAAAATGGCTTTAAAACTTATTCATGTGTAAGGATTTGTACACAAGCCTGTATCATGTAGACTAAGGTAAAATGTAAAAAAAAAAAAAAAAGAAAAAGAAAATTGGGCCAGGTGATGGGGGCGCACGCCTTTAATCCCAGCACTCGGGAGGCAGAGGCAGGTGGATCTCTGTGAGTTCGAGACCAGCCTGGTCTACAAGAGCTAGTTCCAGGACAGGCTCCAAAGCCACAGAGAAACCCTGTCTCGAAAAAACAAAAAAACAAAAAAACGAAAAAAAGAAAATTGGTAAAGATGTCACTCAGTTAACTATTCATCAAATTATTGTGCACAGAACTGAATGTCCCCAAAAGACTCAAGAACAAAGTTAAATCAGTATTGATCAAAATTTCAGGCTTTTCTTCATGATAGAACATTTAATTAGGATACATTCTTGGCATCATTATCATCATCTCAATAATAATTAATTCCAGTTATTCAGTGATAACGTTTTGGGAACAGGTGGGGGGTAGGAAATCCATTTGCAAAGTGAATGTTTAATAACCGTGAATATTGGATAATTCAGCAGTTTCGCTCTTTTAAAAAAGTGAAATTTATTGAATCCAAATGGATAGTTACACGGATTTGCAAATCTGAGTAGTTATACAGATTTTTGCAGAGGTCTAAGTTATACAGACTTGCAAATCTTTGTGTGCTAGGCCAGGGAATGGGTGCCTGGGAATTTTCTGGCTCTGTTCTGCCAGCTTGGGCAGGCGCTCACTTTTGAGACCCTCATCCATATGTATACTAACAGAGTGTTTCCCGAACAGTTCGAGGAGCGCCACTTCTAGACGCTGTAGCGAATCTCTAGAAAAAAAATTAGCTTCCATGTTAAAGAAATGCTGGAAGAGCTATGATCTCTCTATGTATACATACATATATAGCACGTAAGGAGTCATAAAGCCCATTGAGGTAGTCTCTGGAAATTGCATAGGAAATAAATTAGTGTCGTATTGTGTTGCTCAATGACCCTGAGATTATTGTTGGTTTTGAATTCATTTCATGAACAATGTTCTTCAGGATGTTAATGTTGGAAATGTAGCATGAGTTTCTTCTCCAATGATTCTCTTCTGTGTAGACCAGAATGAGCTTTTGTTAGGACTGTGGCTGGATTCTTGTAGAGAAAGAAAGAGATAGCTGGCAAGTGATTTAAATAAGTTACACCTCATTTGAAATCTTTCTTCCCTAATGTGGGTTTTAAATAGTGAAGTGATTTAGGAACATAGAGTCTTATCTCCTGTTTTTTTTGATTCCTGTTTTTTTTTTCCCTTAAATTTATGTTATTTTATTTTGTGTGTATGAGTGATTCACCACACATATGTTTGTGCACCATGTTTGTGCTTAGTACCTGAGAAAGCCAGAAGACAACATTAGATCCCCTGGGACAGGCGTTACAGACGGTTGGGAGCTGTCATGTTGGTGCTGGGAATCAAACTTGGGTTCTCTGGAAGAGCACCGAGTGCTCTTAACAACGGAACCATCTCACCAACCCCCTTTCCTGCTCTTTATATCATGTCTAACACGGAGTTTGAGGAGGCTGTCAACTAAGTAGTGGAGGAAGATAAAGTCATAAAAACCCAAAAATACACACAAGCACATCAAGGTATTAGAGATGAAGACAGCCGGGCAGTGGGCGGCCAGCAAGAGAGCCATCCAGCTTTAAGGTCTATGGTACCTGACAGTACCTTCCATCTGTTTGTGATGGGCATTTTCTAGGAAGTCTAAAATGTTCATGGTTACCATTTGATGATAATTATGAACATTCTACAGGGAGCCAAACTGGAGTGGCTTCTGCTTATGGATCCTTTTCGCATCTCCACCCATCCAACCTCATACCATCTTTCTTTCCATCTTTAGAAAGTAAAAAAGGCAAATAAAACAAGATCATATAAACAACTTGAACAGACATATAACCCCTACTTACATAAAAGTAGTAATTAAAAGTTTCCCAACCAAAAAAAGGCCAGGGACTGACTGGCCGAGTCAATGCAGAATTCCACCAGACCTCCATAGAAAATCAGTGCCAGTGCTCCTCCAAGTATTCCGCAAAATAGAAAAAATAGGATCATTGCCATTTTTTTTTTAGGAAGTTTCAATTACTCTGATACCTAAAGCACAGAATAACCCAACAACAACAACAACAACAACAACAACAACAAGAAGAAGATTGTAGACCAGTTTCTTTTATGAGGGTAGATGCAAAAATTCTCAACAAAATACTTGCAAACTGAATCTAATAAAACATAAAAAACATTGTCCTCCATGATCAAGTAGGCTTCATTCAAGAGATGCAGGGATGGTTCAATAAATTTCAATAAATGAAAGTCCGTTAATGTAATCTACCTTGTAAATGTAATCAGACTCAAAGACAGAAACCACAAGATTTTTAGATGAAGAAAAGATCATTGACAAAAATCAACATTCCTTCATTGTAAAAGTTATGGAGAGACCTGGAGTACAAGAGGCGAATCTCAGCATAACAAGAACGATTTACAGCAAGCCCACAACCAAAGTCAGAGTAAACAGAAAAATGGATAAAGAAAATGTGGTACATTTACACAATGGAATATTATTCAGCTTTGAGATACGAAATCATGGAATTCATAGGTAAATGGATAGAACTCAAAAAGACAAAACCAAAACCAAAACCAACCAAC
>NC_022009.1:115231315-115254727 GCF_000317375.1 Microtus ochrogaster
GAGAAAGGTAAACATTGGTGTATACTGGTGATCTGACCATGATACACTGGTGCCATGGGGTACAAAAGTTGTGGGAGTAAACAACCAATATCTGACAGGCCAGCCCTCTCTCTGAGATGAAGTCCATGCCTGACACTGCTTGGGTAGCCATGAACCTGAGTCTGGATAGTTCATGGACTTAGGGAAAAACCAAATACTGTTATTCTGCTAAAGGCATGCAGCAATAAGATGACTCCTAACAGCATTTTGTTGCAGCCATAGATCAGTGTCTTGCTCAGCCATCATCAGAGAAGCTTCCTCCTGCAGAAGATGGGAATTCACACAGAGATCCATAACTGCGCAGTGTGCAGAGAGTGGGAGACCTCGGAACACTCCGTCCTAAATGGAATGTCTTCTTCAAATCCTTCCCGTCAGGGCACTCTGTGGAAGAGAAGACAGAAAGGTTGTCAGAGATGTAGGGTTGGATACACTTACAGATACACTTACAGAAACTGCAGCAGGATGCACAGGGGCTTCCCAGGCCAAACGGGGTCCCAGCCCTGAGAGGGAGAAGTGGACACTAGCTCCCATCCCTAACCATAAGCTATCTCCAAGTGTCAACTGCTTACAAAGGAAAAAAACAGTTTTCTCATGTGAAATTTCTGTTTCTGTGGGTACACAAATCACACTTTAGGGCAGGCCCTATGCCTGGCAGTAGATGGGCCAATACAAAATGAACTCAGTGGTATTTTTTGGAGAATTTTTTTTTTTTTGGTCTCATAATGCTTTGTTTGGGCATTTTCTATATTTTGATTATCTATTATGGCTTTTGATTTTGCATTTTTATGGTGTGTGTGTTTTGCATTTTTTCCTTTTTTCCTGTTTGTTGTTTTATCTTTAGGGTCCGCATATTAAAAACGACCAGAGAGTGAAGGCTGAAGTTTAAACCTGCAAGGCAGTAGGAAATCTCACCACAAGGTGGCGCTCTCAGATTATCTTTGTTTAGATAATCTTTATCAAGATAAAAACCTTTATAAAGAAAAAATTCCCCAACTCTCCCAACCTCCAAACAGATATTTTGTAAGGAAGATAAAATGATGATTGAGGCCTTACTATTAAGGACCTGTTTTATATTTGGTTGTGTTTCAAATGCCACACGCTTTCCTGCTCCGTTGAGATGTAAACCTCCATAGTTGCAGCGAGAAATTTACAACCAAAGAAAGGAAGTTGCTGCCCTGGGAGAAGGCTCTACCCGTTCTCATCTCCCACTCCTGCACCAAGAAGTCATTCAGAGTCCGGGATACAATATACACTACAGTGCAAACCCATTAGCCAAAAGCTTTTAAAATGGGGCAAGCAGGCTAGAGTTTTATAATGTTGTCAAGGTTGAGAAGAGTTTTGGAGGAGGTAAAATGGAAAGC
Organism: Microtus ochrogaster; assembly: GCF_000317375.1. NCBI lineage: Eukaryota > Metazoa > Chordata > Mammalia > Rodentia > Cricetidae > Microtus > Microtus ochrogaster. Next base: position 115,232,716 of record NC_022009.1, read on the forward strand.
AATGCACTACACACAATTAAAGCGGGAAGTAAGGACACTGGAAACAATGGAGGATTCCTGACTAATATTTCCTCGGAACTCACGTTGGGCCTTGCAGAGGGCCTTACAGGTGTTGGCGGTATCCTGAGGGATACCTATCACTTCTGAAGCATAGAGTTTACCAGTAAAGCAATGTGCCAATAAGACCCACCTGGGAGGTGGGGGGAGGCGATGGACCCAGCTCACTGAATCTAGAAATCACTCACATTCTTAGGTAGGAGAGTGGTGCGTAATTATTGAAAAGTCTGGCTATTTAAGATATTACGCGGATATGGATGCCCCTGGGAAGGGGAAATAAACAAGATCTCTTGAGTAAATTGGGAGGGCGGGGGCGGGGGCTCATGGGGAAGGAGGAGGGAGGAGGAAGGAAGGAGCAAGGAGGAAAGAGATAGCTTGATAGAGGGAGCCATTACGTGGTTAGGGAGAAAACTGGAGCTAGGGAAACTCACAGGAATCCACAAGGATGACCCCAGCTAAGACCTAGCAATAGTGGAGAGTGGAGAGGGTACCTGAACTGACCTTCTCCTGTAATCAGATTGATGACTACCTTAATTGTCATCATAGAACCTTCATCCAGCAACTGATGGAAGCAGATGCAGCTAAGCACTGGGCTGAGCTCCTGGAGTCCAGCTGAAGAGAGGAAGGAGGGGTTACATGAGCAAAGGGGTCAAGATCATGATGGGGAAACCCACAGAGACAGCTGATCCAAGCTAGTAGAACTTCACAGGCTATGGACTGACAGCTGGGGAACCTGCATAGGACAAAACTAGCCCCTCTGAATGTGGGTGACAGTATTGTGGCTTGGGCAAGCTGTGTGGCCACTGGCATTGGGGCCAGGATTTATCCCTAGTGCATGAACTGGCCCATTCCCTATGGAAGGATACTTTGCTCAGCCTTGATACAAGAGGAGGGGCTTAGTCCTGCCTCAACTTGATTTGCCAGACTTTGTTGACTCCTGATATGAAGCCTTACCCTTTCTGAGGAGTGGATGGAGGGGTTGGATGGAGGTAAGGAGGGGGGAAGCAGGAGGAGGGGAGAGAGAGGGAACTGTTGTAGTATGTAAAATGAAAAAAAAAACTAAAAAAAAAAAAAACAGATTGCGCATGGAAAGGGATTGACTGTACCTGTTCTCAAGGGTGGCACTGCCAGGGAACAAGAAGTAGAAGTCGTGTAAAAGTGAAGATGATTCCAACAGCCCCAACCCTAGGTTTCTGTGGTTAATTTAATCTATAACAGTGGTTCTCAATGTTCCTAATTCTGTGGCCCTTTAATACAGTTCCTCATGTTGCGGTGACCCCAACCATAAAATTATTTTTATTGCTATTTCATAACTGTAATTTTGCTACTGTTGCGAATTGCAGTGTAAATATCTGATATATGGGATACCTGTGTGAACCCTTGTGAAAGGGCTGTTCGGCCTCCCCCAAAGTGGTTGCTACTCTCAGCTTGAAAACCATTGCTCTAGATGTTATTTTGGTGGATCAATTGAAAAGAGTACTTGATTGTTTTAGTAACCAGGATAAAAACATATTTATTGTTGTTTGAAATATAAGAAACACACCGAGTCTAACAGAGATCACATGAGAGATAAGCATTTTCATGATCTTTCCTGTCGAGGTAAGAAATGTGATTGACAACATCTCACTTATCTCGAGCTTGAGAAAGATGTTGAGGACTTTGGACTCTGAGTTTTTTGCCCTCTGAGTATTTATTAATTTAGTAGTTAACACAGGCTAGTTTTTGGTACCGAGGATGGATCCCATAGCAACACAGATGAAGGAAAACCTTTCTATTGTCAGAGAGCTCAAGAAGAAAAGAAATGCCAGTAAATTAAGAAGTGTTGTAAATTTTTGGTTGCCTAGCATCCTTGGGGAACGATACAGATTTTGGGGGAAAATGAGTGCGTGGTGAGAGGAATTACGAGGAGGTATTGGTAAGTGGGGTGGGGGGCTTTGAAAAGTCTTCATCGAGAAGGTAATATTTGAGCCAAGCTGTGGAGTAGGCAAGAGAACAAGTCAAGTGTCAACTTGGGAACACAGGATGAATATAAAGACAGCATTCCTGATGGAGGAGCCTGCCTAGCAACAGAGCCAGTTAGTTCATGGTGGCAATGTGGAGAAAGTCATCAGAAGTGGGTGAGGTCTAAAAGGCAACAAAATGCCAGACTGTTGGCCTTTTAGGCTCTTGTGAGAAGATTTCAGGCCGAGTTTGCAGATATGTAATGTGCTCCCTCACCCCTTTGGTGGGAAGCACATGTCCTACTGTTACATTGACATTGTTTATCCTATCAGCACTTACCACAGTTGCATAGCTGCTCTTGAGGCTATGTCCGTCCTGGAGAAGGTGAAATCTAGCAACTCAGCGAGCTAGGTATACAGGTCTCGCCACTCTGGTCTTTGGAGGCTGCACCCAGGCACGGACGGCACTTTGCCCGTGGGCCACAGTTTTGCAGGCCCTTCTGCAGTCATACCATTTTCTGCCTCAGCTTAACTCTGCTCCCACTCTCTCACAGTGATTTATTCTGTCTGAACACCTTGTTTCCACATCTGCTTCTGGAGACCCAATGGGTGACAAGGAGATCCAGATGTGAGAGAAAGTAATAGATGGAGCAGGCATGTGGGCTGCTTGCTGACTCTGTCAGCCCTTGCTTTCCCTTTGCTCTGGGGTGGTGCCCAAAGGATAGACATAGGAGAAAAGTAAGATAAGGACCCTACTGGAGATTCTGGCCTGACTGTTAGTCTTGAGGAACTGCTGTTGTGTAGCTCTGGTAGTTAAGATCTCAGTCAGGAACCCTGAAGTTTGGCTTCAAGCTTCTCTTACTTAGATCTTACCTAGTGAAAACAAGATCCGTCTGTCTGTCTGTGCCTCGTGATCTTCCTCTATAAAATAATTTCAGTGCTATAAATGAGTTTGTGTTTGCAAAATTCTTAGAACTCTACTTGATGCATGAAAAGGCGCTAAAAAAGTGTTTGATAAACGAGAAAGCTGGCAGTATTGATTCAAATAGGACGGAGGCTGTATTTTGTGTGTGGATGAGACCCCATTTCACTAGCAGTGGTTGGCTTTCTGTGAAGATGGGGTGGTAAAACCAGGGCAGGATTAGGCTCAGTGTAGGGCAGAGATGGTGGCGTTGGGGGAGCTGGAGCTGTGCCTTTGATCTTGACTTCCCTACTGAATGTGGAAATCTGGTACAGTGTGGCTTGTAGCGGGCACAGAAAATGTTACTCTTCTGAAATGAGATGCCACCCACCCTTCAAAATCTTCAGCCTAGAGTTACTCTATCAAAGTGCACGCCTTCACCTCCATTTTTAGTTCCCCAGGGTCCCCCGTCTTTGATTGCCACACTGACAATGCGTTATTTATATACCTGGGCAAAGCACTGGATGAGGGCCCACCCCGAGATGGATGTTTTGCTGATCTGAAAGGTAATGACAGTGACAAATAGGACCTCCCAGTGGACCATAGCGAGGGCTAGCTGTAGGAAATTGCATCGGCTGGGTGATTAAGGCAACATCAGCAGTTGGAAGAGAGGAGCAGGCCAGGCGGCCTTGGTCCTGCTGCTGCCTCATCGGATTCATCTCTCTGTGTGATGAGTGTGAGCTGTGTCTGCCTCCCCTGCAAACACGATCCCCTCATGGGTCTCCCCCCACCCCAGGATAAATGAGCACCAAGAAATCTGGAACATCCAGATTATTCAATGCCACGGCTGTCACCAAAGCAGCACGCCCACTCTCCTTGGATGTAGAGCGCAAGTGAAAATGGCTTCTGGCGAAAGGTTTTGTGAAGGTCTTACTCATTTATTTTAATTCAAGAGAAATTAATGAGCACCTACTATGTACCAGGCACGAGGCCCAATGCCAGGGACACAAAGATGAATGAGATAATTTCTTGTCCGCAAGGAAGTCACAGTCAAATGGAAGAATCAGCTAAATGGAAACAGTGGTTGTTCCACTCTGTGTGTGTGTGTGTGTGTGTGTGTGTGTGTGTGTGTGTGTGTGTCTGCAGTTGCCAAAGACCTAAGCCCCACGGTTATTATTGGACAAACTAAGAAAAGACTTAATCCAGAAGGTTGGCTGATTGATGTTCTTATTAACTACCCCAAAGAGTACTAGGTGAGCAATTGATTTCAAAAGGTTGAGTCTCAGCAAGAGAAAAATATTAAACAAAAAAAAAATCCAAGAACAATGTTTTCACGATTGGCTATTACCTTGTGGGACCTTAAATCTTGTTTCCGAGACCATGGATTGATAAGGAGAGAGGAGACTACGGAGCTCTAGAGGGGAATCAGAAGTGAGTCGTGAGTGAGTCAAGGACAAAGAGAGAAGCCGTCAGAGCTGCTCTCGCCTGAGCCCAGAAAGATGCTGAGAGTCACCTCACCACATCCTAAAGGGAGAAATGAATTCAGAGCCCGCTGCTCAGCAGTGTGGAGTGGTCCTCCCCACAGCCACACTGCTATACTTACATTCCAATAAAAGGTTATTGATTTATAAAACTTATCAGAATATGGTGCTCTGATAGGAAAAGCATACAAACATTGCATATGCAGATTTTCAGATTTCTCTTTTGGTGTATGTGTGTGTGTTCTGTGTGTGTATGTTGGGATGCGTGTGCGTGTGCATGTGGAAACCAGAGGTCAATCTCAGCTTCTGTTCTACATGTGCCACCTACTTTGATTTTAGGAGTCAGGGTCTTTCATTAGCCTGTAGCTGAGCTATCCACATGCGGGCATCTTCAGAACATTTCAGATGACTGACAGCAGGGGCTCACCGCCAGCCTACAATGTAGCCCTAGGCTACAATGTTCTAGGGCGGTTTTCACGCTAGGAATTGCTACTGACACTGCAAAAATCATAGTGTGGGAGACCATGCATGCTTCAGAAGTTAGTGGACGATCTGAAACTGGGAAGCAGAGCCTTACACCTACAGGCGGAATGACTTAGGGTACCCTTGGAGATACTGTCAAGACCAAGGCACCGAGAGAAAACAAGGCAGCCCATGCGTGTGGTGAGCAAAACGGAACCTCACTAGTGAAAAGATGAGAAGAACATATCCCCACCCTGATCAGAAAGTGTCCGGTACATCTCTATAACCTGATGCTGAACCCGAGAAATAAAACACAAATTTGAGATGCCCAGCCCAAGCGGAATGGATTATCTGAGCTCCCTGAACAGTCAGTCCACAGATTTCTCAGTCTTAATTCTTTTTTTCTGCTATTAAAACTCTTTACAACGGCCCCATTTATTGTTCACTTTCATTGACCATGTTCTGGGACAGACAGCCATCATGGAACTTTTTAAATGAATCAAGTTACTTATTAGTTAGAATAGAACAGAAGAGGGATTGAGAGCAACTTGTTTGGATTATAGAAACTTTTACCTTCATTTAGTTACCCACTTATGCAGTATTTATTGGGGAACTGTCTTATTACAGACACCATGCTAGATGCTTTGGATACAACCTTGAACACGAAAAATAAACGTCTTTTAGCCTGCATGGGACTGGCAGCTTTGTGGGAAAGAAAGAAGTTGGCATTTAGCTGTGTCTTGGAAAGAACCACCAAACACTTGCCATGTGAGAAAATGAGGAAAGCCATTTCCAGAAGGGGATCTTACAGAGAGCGGTTGAGATTTTGGAAAGAGGTTGGCAAATTTAGAGACTGAAGTAGAAAATGATTGATGTATCTGGAGGGCATTTGTTGAGGATACAGTAAAGAAGACCCTTCAGAAAAAGCCGTAGCTAAAGTCCCCTACCTCTGGCTGCCGTACCTAGTCTCTCCTCCTCCTTTTCTCTGTCCCTCTTTCCCACTTTTCCTCCCTTTCTCTGTCTCCACCATTCTGTAATTGATGAGCACTCAGGGAATTCATACAGAGGTGAATATGACGGGGTCTCTATCCTCAAAGATGCCCGGAACAGAATGTAGGAGCATCACAGGCGAATTGCATTAAGGTGAGAGACGGTAAGAGGTGATCTAAAATGGAAGGAGCTCACCCCAGAGTCAGAAACTGAATAATAGGGGGTGCACACTTTTATTCAGGGTACAACTTGCCACTCTTTGTGAAAATAGGTGTCTGAACTTTTAAATATTGCTTTTTCATTCCTATACAAGTGTTCAAAGACACAGCCAACAGTTTCAGGACCTTCAGTTTTACCAAGAAGAATCAGATAAAAAAATAAAAAAGTCTTATTAAAGAGTCAAAAATGGCTCTTCGAGCTTCCAGTGAACTACCTTTTAGTCAAATAACTTTGGCTGTCAGAATCCCGGTTGAGGTGAGATTTATTGCATCCTCTTACATGCCTTTCAGAAGTATTTAGGTAAATACTCATCAACCTCTTCTGTATGACAGACAACGCTAAATATTTGATGGTTGACAAGCAGACACGTGTTTGCATTTTACTTACGTGTTCACAGGTTGGCTGTGGTTTTACTTGATTTTTCTTGCTTGTTTTGGATTGGGCTCCAGGAAATGGAGTGGGTTCTAGTTTCTTCCACACGTTCTTTTATTCTTGGATTCAAGTAGAAGAAAGCGCTGTCAAATCGACTTTCTCAAGCGGGTGACAGAAACTTACAAGGCCTCTGAAAGCACAGAATCAATTGTAGTTGCTCAAGTGCCATCCCCTAAATGAGTCATATAGATAAATCTTGATGGAGCTGGGACGCATCCACAGCCCTCTGTATTGCCCATTCATGGTGTCGTCAGGCATGACTGAAGATATTAGAGAATATCTAGCCTGTAATATATATGTCTTTCTTATCATTAGTCCTTAAGTGGTGTAGGATTCTAATTGTATAGAATTTATATTTTGTTAAATATTGAGCAGATTTCTTTTTCTTTTTTTTCTTTTTTGGTTTTTTTCAAGACAGGGTTTCTCTGTGGTTTTGGAGCCTGTCCTGGGACTAGCTCTTGTAGACCAGGCTGGCCTAGAACTCACAGAGATCCTCCTGCCTCTGCCTCCCGAGTGCAGGGATTAAAGGCGTGCGCCACCACCGCCCTACTTGAGCAGATTTCTTTATTCAGTACTGGAGATTGAACCTATGTGTTTGTGCTTGCTAGCACTCTACCGTTGACTGCTCTCTTTTTCCTTGAAGTGTCTTTTGGGGTACAAGGTCACATAAAGTCACAAGTGTGGCTTTAAACTCACTCTGTAGCCTAGATAGATCTTGACCTTTCGATTCTCTTGCCTCGGCCTCTTGAGTGGCTGTGATTATGGGAAAGTAGCATGTGTTTACCCACTAATATAGTACACCATGAAGTACAAATGCATTCCTGTGTATGAAGTAGCTTTAGCAGATCAATGAAATACTTCTCAGCAGTGTGATCAGAAGCTATTAAGGAATGTTGTGTTTCAAGAGAAATGTTATGTTTCAAGAGAAATGTTATTTCTATGGTTTCCTTTCATGCTACATGACTGGAGTTAGCATTCAGAGTAGATACATAGCAATGACCTGAAGTGGCCGATGGAGTGAAATCATTGTGGGAGAAATTCAAATTCAAACGATAATAATTTAGAGGTACCCACGTAGCTGCTCAGTCAGGATCCGAGTGACCCATCATGCACTAAATAGAGGCATGCAATAGGCAGGGGGCTGATGAGTGTTTTGCAGTATGGATGTGTATAATTGCTATGTTGCTGACACACTTCATGTTTTGCTTGGTTGAACAGCGTGCATTCCTTACTCCCGATTTTACCCTGCACGTTCAGGTGGTGGTGTACGGCGAGGCGAGGATTTCCACTTCAGGTGACAGGAGTAGTCATCTTCCCTGCATGTGGGAAAAGCATAAATCAGCCTTTGCAATGGGAATGTAAATAATGTTCTGTCTGAAGCACCAACTTGTAAGCTCAACTTAGTTATGGAATTCTGGCTTACACTTAGAAAAGCTGAGATGCAGTATTTTGATGGAGTGTTTAGACAGTGTGCAACATTACAGCATGGCGGAAGTGTTTAGACAGTGTGCAACATTACAGCATGGCGGAAGCCCACCATTTCCTGTTTGTTCTTGCAACCTCACACTTTGTGTTGATATGAGGTGTTGTTCTTGGCGTGTAAGATGATTATTTCTGGGTATTATTCACTTTCTGCAGCTTCAGGGAGCACTCCTTAAAATGGAGGCCCCGAGTAGCTTCCAGTAGACTCACAGGCCACAACAATCCTCTCTAGTTAGGAATATCACTGTGGCCCATGCTGAGAGAGACCTGTAAATCAGCACGCGCCTAGCCAGACCTCTAAGTCCCGCCTATTACGTGCCTCAGATTAGCTGGAATCTAACACAGATGCTGAGGAATATTTCTGAAGGAAGCCACCTGTCAATGTTTCTCTTGTGTGGCTAGAGTCAAAACTGAAAGAGAAATTCGATTTATATCATGAGAGAAATAAAATCCTCTTCATTGGGGCTGGAGAAGCGGTGTGGAAGTTTGTACAAGAAATGTCTCCTGTAATCGCAGGCATTTGAGCACCTGGTTTCTGGTTGGAAGCACTATTGGAGGTGTTTTTTTGTTTGTTTGTTTTTGTTTTTGTTTGTGGACATGTGGCCTTTGTAAAGGAAGCAAATCACTAGGGGTGGGCTTTGAGAGTTTAAGTACTCCAGTCACTTCCAATTTGCTCCCTTTGCTTCCTACCTGCAGTTCAAGATGAAATTTCTCAGCTTCCTGTTTCTGAGGCCATGCCTACTACTACTCACGGCCATACTTCCCTTCCATAGGGCACACCTGGCCCTCTGGAACAGGGAGACAATAAACTCTCTTCTGTACCTTGCCATGGTCGTGGTGTTTTGTCACAACGACATTGAAGTAACTGATACAGGAGGCTTGGTGGGTAAAAGTCATTGCTGCACAAGCCCAAGGATCTGAGCTCGATCCCTGAAACCACTGTCAGAGGAGCGAACCGACTCAAAAGCTGTCCTCTGACCTCCACGCGGGTTCAAGGTTCTCACCTTTTTCTCCACCCCTTTTCTCTTACACACACACACACACACACACACACACACACACACACACACACACATGCCTACTTTTTAAATTATTACCTCTGAGAGGGCCCAGATTGGAAGGGACTCTGCTAATGAACCAATTGATTTCACTCCAATATGAAGAATCATTGCATTAAAATTCCATTTTTTTCCCCCTGGGGGAGCAAGGATTGTAAGAGCCAGAGGGTCAAGGGGGGGCTGTTTCCAACTCTGTAACCTTCTTTGGGGACCCTTTCCTCCTACCGGGTTGCCTCGTCCAGCCTTAATAGGAGAGGAAATGCCTAGTTTCACTGCCACTTGATGTGTTATGGCTGGTTGATATCTATGGGAGGCCTGCCCCTTTCTGAGGATAAGGGAGGAGGAGGGGATGGTGGGAGCAGGTGTGGGGGAGGGACTGGGAGGAGGACAGAGGGAAACTGAGGATTTAAAAACAAAGAAATGAATTATTCATATGAAAATCTAATTAAATGCTCACAGCCAAGGTAAGTTCTGTTGTATTGATCATCTGTTTATTGGTGGTGGTTCTGTTTATTGGTGGTTAGAGGTAGGTAGTTGTTAAGTAGGATGTGGTTGAGGGGTTCGTACGTAGGCTGAAGGGCTAGACTAGGGTATGTTTGGGTTCCACCTCTTTTTGAGATGTTTCAGTTATGTCTTTAATTCCCAGTCTTGCCAGTGTACCCATGACATCATCTGAAGTTGTTCTATCGGCAAGGTATTCCAACTCTTCACTTGATGAGTTGTCCATGCAATCAGAACTTGAAAAGTCAGCCATTAAAACCACTCATTCAAAGACAAAAGCTTAATCACCCCGAAACTCTGGTTATTGGAGTAGTCATTGAAAAGGACCATAATATGACAGTAAAAAGCAAATAAAAATTGATGAGGCCAAGTGAAAGGTAAACACAGACCTTTGGAGAGAATTAAAAAATCTCAGAGGCTTATCTTTACTCACTGCAAAACAAGGCAGTTATCAGACTTTTGGCTTTTTAATTATACTGTTGCCACATATTTTAACTTTAACGTGCTGAAGAGTCTTGGATGAAATTGTTTTAATTGAGGCCAACTCAATTTTTGGTTATTATTTGTAATTAGGTAGAATTTTCCCTTAATGTAATTTTGTTGAAGGCTTCAAAACATCTAAATGAAAAGCCAGCAGTATAGACAACTGAACGGTTATTTATACAACTCAATTTCCTTAATCTAATGTACTTTGCAATAAGAAAATCAAAGGGAGGAAGGGGACTAGCGTTCACCAGGGCACGACTCTGTATGAGGTGCCTTGAAGAAATTATCTTATTTAATTTTTAAGTTACCTGGTAAGGCAGACCTTTAATACACCTCACCCTCTGAACCTTTCTGAGTTCCAGAAATATTATATGATCGATGCTGCTATTATTAAGATGACATGGGACAGAAACGGTCCAGGCAGTGTTACTGGGAGCCACCTGCCCAAACCAGTTTTTTCTCTCTAAGAGCTAGACATGTAATGTGTCCTGCTAACACATATGTCTTTAATGGAGGAAAGGATGCCCGAAGTGTTTAAGCATAGAGGTGGTTGATTCTGCCCTGTCCATAGGCCAAGGGGACAGAAGGGAGATTTGCTCCTTTTCTTTCTACTCCTACGTACGTAGTCCTGCCTGGAAACTATACGTAAGGAGATTTACACCATCAGTCCTAGAAAAACCCTAAGACTGATGAGTCCACAGACCTCATTCCCTTGGGCCCACCCTGTTGTCCAGGCGTGCAGCTTACTTCTGCTTTAGAAACTGTCTTCCAAAACTCACACTGAGTGGCCTGTGCCATTCCTTCTTAGAATCGGCCAGACAAGAAGCCAGAGCCACTGAACTGGGTGGAAGTGCTTTGTGGTTGTGAGCTTCCGGCTCCCGAACTGCGGAGCTGAAGCCCACCCGAGGTGAGAGAGAAGGCTTTCACCCGCTTCTCCCCATTCCAACAAGGCCAGAAGGGGCTGGTGTCTGGATTTTGACAGAGTTGTTTGAATCCAAATCGATTTGAACCCAAATTGAATACACCTCGGTTGCTGTAGTGTAAAGGCCTTCTTTCCCCTTTAAATTCAAATGCCCCCACCTACTAGGCAAGGATGAGATCAGTGACCCTGGTGGAGGAGGGAGGAACTGTGAGCCACTTGAGGCTGAAGGGGAAGGTGAACATTTTGTCTAAATTCAACTCAAAAAGAAAATGATCTTGTTAGCTAAAAAATCTCATCCTCTGGTCCTATTATGCGTGCATGTCAAGATGTCAGCCTTAAATGCTGTTAAATTCTCAGGGCTTCATAACACTGATTGAACAAATGATTCAAGAGGTTATTAAAATGAGTTTTGCTTCTCTCTCCTTGGAACTCCTGAAGTTCCATTTAGTGCAAGATACATTTCTTCTGCCTTGGAATAAAAACATGAGTACATCCAGTGGATTTGTCTGCCCAGAATTTAAGTCAGAGACACCTTTCTGTTTAGAAATTTGCCATTGGGTGTGGGGGCACACACCTTTAATTCTAGCACCCAGAAGACAGAGACAGGCACATCTCTGAGTTCAAGGCCAACCTGTCTTCAGAGTGAGTTCCAGAACAGCCAGGTCTCCACAGAGAACCCTTGTCAAAACAAAAGCAAAAACAAAAACAAAAATAGGAGAAGGGTCATGTGGGCTTCCTGTCTCCTTCTGAAGGAGCCTCTGCCTGGAAGCTTCATGTGAGAGACTCTAGTCTCCACACTGCTCCAGAGCTTCCGGCAAACAGTTTCAGAGCTGGAGCTCTGGATTTCCGTGATGAAAATGGGTTATAGTCATTCACCAGTTTCAGCTCATTTCCTAAATTATTTTAGGATTGTTCCTTTGAGGGGGTATCTTAAAACAGCATCAAACCTAAGGCTCTGTTGAGGCCCTTTAAGGACAATTATTTCTTCCTGGTGGCAGGAGATGAAATATACCCGTTGGTTGCTGGTGAAAGACAAGCAGTCAGGCTGAACAGCATTGCACAGGAACATTTTTTATGGACATATTGACTGTGTCTCTCTGCCTTTTCTCTTCCTCGAATGCTCTTAGTCTGGTCATCCTGCCTGTTCTTCCTGCCTGGCTACTGGTCAATCAGCATTTTATTAAACCAATATGACTGACAAAGTTTTACAGTGTACAAGAGCATTATCCCAATGGAAGTGGGTAGAGGTTCCATTCTCTCCTCTTCTTCATCTTTCGTCTTTGGCAGCTGCTGAGATTAATAGTCTGTCTGCCCTGGAGGTTTCTTTGAAACTCTGATAAAATTGCCCTTGTATTTTCTTCTGAGTCTGTTCTTAAATTCTTTTATTAATGAGACTAAGAACCCAGAGAAAGGACTTCAATTTCTCCAGTAAACATGGCAACTCATGTGGGTCTCCCAAAATTTTCCAGTGGCAGTTATATTGATTCCCAATACTGGGAATTTATCATTTGCTGTGGCCTTGGTCGTACTAGAAATTTAGAGCATCTTTGAGTTTGATGGACATTTCTCTACTCTTTCCGGATTTAGTTTGGGCGGTGATGGAATAGGATCTTAGAGAACAGTTATCAATGCTGCCTTGTGTCAGTGACTTTCTGATTCTTGTCTCTCTCACTTGAACAGTGGAGTTTGTGTATCACAGAAGGGGAGTTATGGAGGCACTTATTGTAGATTCATATGTGGGAGAACTCCTGTACAGCGGGGCATGTCTCTGGAAATTGGTAACATTAAGGTGCTGGTTTGGGAGCTTTTTAAGGGCCTGGGGTAAAATGATGGGCCTGGAGGGCGATGAGCTGGTCAGTCCAATTGGTTCATCTATGAGATGTCTAGGTTCCCACCTCTCAAGTTTTTAAGGGCCTGGGGTAAAATGATGGGCCTGGAGGGCGATGAGCTGGTCAGTCCAATTGGTTCATCTATGAGATGTCTAGGTTCCCACCTCTCAAGTTTTTAAGGGCCTGGGGTAAAATGATGGGCCTGGAGGGCGATGAACTGGTCAGTCCAATTGGCTCATCTATGAGATAGATGTTCAGGTGTCACCTCTCAGGGCGATGAGCTGGTCAGTCCAATTGGTTCATCTATGAGATCTCCAGGTGCCACCTCTCAGGTTTGGTTCCATTCTTGTGTTTAGACAACTTCCTGACAAGGGCAGGAAATATTGAAGAAACAGGAATCGGAACTCTTATCTGACATTCCTAGGGTCCAACAAAATCATTCTCAGAACCACTACTTTGGGCTCCCAGCTCTACCTGACCAATGTCTATTTCCTATTCTTGTCCCTGGGAGGCAGAAGGAGCAGCATAGATAATTTTAGTGAGTACTTAGGACGCCATCTTGCCTTGGGTGGACTACAGCTGAAGTCTTTTGCTTTTCTCTTTTCCTGGTTCCTGATCTCAGCTGGTGGTAACCTCACTCTGGCCCGTACTTGAGTCCATTCATTTCTCTTTCATGACTCTCTGGGTTTCCCAGGTAGGAGCCAACTCATCTTTGCTCTGCTGTTTGATATAGAGACTGAAAATCAGGTATTTAGGCGCTCCCAGTGTTCACTGGGGCACCTGACTACTGTTTACTGGATGGAAGGAACAGATAGGATGGATGGTTGGGGGCAAGACTGTGGTTTTGTACAATATGACTCATTCTCTTGATCTGTCCCCTCGGCAGACAGTTTTTAACCTGAACACATGGTCCCTCCCAGTTTTCATCATTTTCTCTGTAAATCCTTCAGCCGGATCAGGTATTGACTGTATCTTAGTCTTTCAAGTGAAATTACAGTTTCAGTGCAGTCATGCACAACTCTCATTTTAGGCGAGGCAGAAACAACATTGAAAAAGACAAAGACCTTTATGGCTTGTCTGTCTCAGGATCTGTCGACATCTTAAAGCCTTTGAACTCAACACCTAAAGAGACTCTACAAAGGCCTTGGGTTGGACTTTGAGGACTCTGTAAACTCCCTACATAGACTTGCAGTGTTCCAGTGTATGTGCAGAGAGGAGACACGGGTGAGTGTATGTGCAGAGAGGAGACACGGGTGAGTGTATGTGCAGAGAGGAGACACGGGTGAGTGTATGTGCAGAGAGGAGACACGGGTGAGGCCAGTGAGGGATGACGACAGGTTAGAAATCGCCAAAGAACCAATAGTGTCTTGATATGAAAGCATAGTTTTCTGAGATTCCAGCCATACATGAGTATACATGAGTTTATTGTTGATTCAAGTCATGCTTCCCCCGGTGAAGTCAAAGAGACTGCCAGTGTCAGTCACTTTCAGCCTTATTTCTGCAAAACTTACAGCTTTTGGATTTCATAGTTTCCAGCGTTAAAATAGGCTTTAAATCACTTACTTGAGTTTCCCAGAATGCTTAAAAAAAAAAAAAAACAAATAAGCAGAGAGGTGGTGGCGCATGCCTTTAATCCCAGCACTCCGGAGGCAGAGGTAGGCGGATCTCTGTGAGTTCGAGACCAGCCTGGTCTACAAAGGGAGTTCCAGGACAGGCTCCAAAGCTACAGAGAAACCCTGTCTCGAAAAAAAAAAAAATAGAAAAGAAAAAAAAACCAAATAAGCAAACAAACAAATAAACAAGCAAAGAAAACCCTTGTGTACTTTTGCAGATAATATGGCAACAGCATGCCTGGGGAAGTTAAACTGTAATTTTGACTCAAAACACCATTGTTTCTTATGTATGTATTTCTAGTTAGATCCATTCTTTTTTGTTATTTTATTCCCAAGGTGATACTGAAAAATTTACAACTATAGAATCTTTTAATGCAGTTTGGGGTGGAAGCTATTACGGTGGTGAAAATAGAGTTAGGAAAAGAATCCACATCAAGTAATGGAGTGTTAAGATGTTCTAATTAGAGCTGTAATTGTAAATTGAATGCATGAAGATATTTTTCTTCTCATCTGGTCGTTTTTGGTTTATATTTTACTTTGTTATCCCATGTCTGACTGAATCTAGGCTGAGCCCTAAGTGCATTAGAAAGGAACAGCGCTTTTCAGAAATACCAGTCATCACGATAACTGTGAAGGTATTATCTTTGTATGGGTTCTCCTGTGCTGTCGCTTCAAATCACCTCTCAGGATTCCTCCCAAGTACAACTTCTCATGTGAGACAGATGCTAACAAGTTTCACCACAATTCAGAACCCATTTTTGCTGTTATCCATACTTATCCTCCTCTTACAGAATTCTGTCTTCAGGTTCTCTCTCTCTCTCTCCTCTCTCTCTTTCTTTCTCTCTCTCTCTCTCTCTCTCTCTCTCTCTCTCTCTCTCTCTCTCTCTCTGTTATGTTTCCACCTGACTTTCTTCATTCTTAACAGACAGTGTTGATGCATTGGGGCTTCGAAGGCAGAGATGATTGGGTAACACTTATCACCCTTTGGTCTTTCTATGCTAAATACACAGACTGCCCCACCTGTTCTTTCTGTCTCCTTTTCAGCTAAGTGCATACTTGGCACTTGCCTTCTCACGCCACTCCTTGCTGGGTTTGTGCCACGCTTTGCTATTTTTTTGGAATGACCATACAAACAGGTGTCACATTCTTTATGCTCCAAATGACTGATTGGCCATCCTCATGCCTTCTTACCCATGTCTACCCCATTATTTTCATTCCTCTTCTCCAGTCCTTCATTTCTATTCATTACTTCATCCTGCCCATGCTGCCAGTATAGAAAAATCTTGTTGCAGAGGTTATATTAAACAAAGGTGAAGACAAAAGCAACCTTTGGCCTTTACATCCTTCCAGTCTTGCCACCAAGCACAGTTATTATTTATAATTTTATATCATTGAATAGTACAATTCTGTATCCTGACTCTTTCCACTGAGTATAATTCCTGGTACATTTAGGAGAATTAGAGAATACTAAATAGATGAATACATACTTTTCAACCTTTTAACATCAGTTACCTGTTGCCATGAAAATACTGTGGGACAAACATTTACAAATCTGATAAGCAATAGTAAATATTTGTTCATGTCATAGATCTATAGAACGGGCAGCACCAACGTGGGCTCAGTTGCTCTCCTCTGAGTTTCCTCTTGTGGTAGCTGTAGGCCACCATGCCAGCTCTTCTGATCTTGGGGGACCTTCTAAGTAGACAGATCATCTAGAATGGCTTCCCTTCAGTTAAACTGGGACTAGGTAGCTCTATTCCATAACCCATAGGTCTGACAGGCAAGCCTATTTATGCTCATAGATACTTCTGAGATTTTTTTTGAGAAGTAGATTTGCAGAAGGCATCTTAACACTACTTTTGTTATGCTCAAGGACATTCCTTTGTCTAAGAAAAACCCTCAGAGAAGTAGATTTGTATCTTTGCTGAGGAAGAGTGAAGTGTCATGACACAGAGTGGATATGGGGAACAGTTAAAAAGCAACCTGGGTCATGAATATAATCGAATCTGTAATTTAAACTTGATCTTTATGCACAATTATTTCTTAAATATTTTTACTATTAGATATTAGCTCACCTCATTTTTTACCTCTTATAAAAGTAAATCCTGCTACAAATAACTATAAGCAGCCTTCCCACCACACTGCATTCATTCTTTTGTGGATCGTTAAATGGCTAAAACAAGCAGAATTTATTCTCCATCTATAGCGAGCTTGGGGGCTATGTGACAGGTATTGGTGTTCATCTGATGGTCCACTGATTTGACATCAGTGCTTTAGGATAGTTTTGGTTTCTCTCTTCCATCTAGAAGATGGTTGCTGTAGTGCAACTCCCTCTCTCCCCTTTGATGCAGCAAAAGGAGAAGTGGAAGATGCATTCAGTGAGCTGAATCTTTTCCTTCTACATCAGAGCTGGGGTAGGGGCTGCATCTGGCCACATGATGGCTCTGGAGAAAAGAGTTGTTTTCTACAACTAGAAAGCTAGCATGCAGTCCCAGGAGTAGAATGACCAGGTCTAAATGCCATGTACACTTTTACTTCCTTATTACGTATTTGCATGTTCCACTGTGTTTACAATTTTTTTTTTACCACAAATTTGCCAACATTCTTTAAATATGATGCTGAATAGTTTCCAGGTACTTCAAAATAATTTGCTGGTGTGTGGGGGATATTGACCACTTATAGTCTTCACTTTCTTTTTTTATACATGCAAAAAGACTCCTTAAAATTCAAGCTACTAATTCTTTTTCATTGTATCTGTTGCCTATTTTCCTTTCGGTATTAAATTTTGAACATATTTAAATTCTTTAATTTAAGTTTTGTTTGGTTAAACATACTATAGATATTCGATTGCCATCGGGTTACAGCTCACCTGTTGCTTATGCTCATAGGGAGTGAAAGATAATCTGTTCTTCCCACGGTGTACTTTATTTTCATCGGTTAGAAAACTGTCCCATCTTGATGACTTTGCTGGAACAAGTCACTAGCACGCCATCTTTGGGAAACATTTCTTAGTAAACACCACTCTGTAGTTAGTTGGTGCTTCTGGATGCTGCCTGGAGAAGTGAGGCCCCCTGAGGCTCCATGTCAGCTTCTTTCATGGATTACACATACTCAGTCTCTAAAAAGCCAGAGAGGATTCATGCAAATAGCTAAGCTGAACAAAAAGATGATTATCAAGAGTCTGGCTCTATAGGAGACTAAAAATAAAGCATAATTGGCCTCAGAATCAATTAAAGTCATTAAAAAGGTGTCTTTTGAAAGATTTCCTTCTTTGAATCATTTAACGATAAATTTAAGAGTGTGATGTAGCTACTAACAAATCCCATCCAATGGGGTTATCAAAATGAAGTCTAAAGGGAGGTAAGTGATGCTTGCTGGGGACTTCTGTGTTCTGCAGGCATTTTTTAAAAGTTAAAATAAACTTTATTTAACAATGTGGTTGGAAGGTAAATTTTTCTGAGTAAGTTCAGTTAATGGTGAAGAAAACTTTAAGCTTTTATTTTAAGTCCCTTATTAAAGAGTTCTTTTGTGAAGCCCCTTAATTTCTATAGGCCTTGTCTTCTTTATTTAGCATGTGTAGATGATGATAAATCTGTAGGGTCACAAAGGGGCTACAATAATTATGTGAAAAGCATTTAATGAAGTCAAAAGGCCTAATTGTTTTAGATAGAATTTAAGTAGGAGGCATTATTTTTATAAATCTAAGTGTTAAATTAGTTTACTTGATTTTTAAATGATTGAATGCTGGATGCAGAACTCCAAAGAAACTGTAACAGGGGCACTCTGAGATGCTAGATCATCCAGGCCACCCATTTTCTGTTGTCTAGTTCCCTTGCTCTAAAAACATATAAACTTTCAAAGGTAGCATACATACCTTCATTGACACAAGTATGGAATGTGTGACATGCAAACATCAGTTAAATATATTTTTTGTTCTATATTTGAACAGATAAAAACATTTGTCAACTTTCATTTGGACTGCATTATAAAACTGTAATATAAATCTCTATCCATGCCATTTGAAAGGATGGCATGTAGCAATAAGTCATTAGGTCTCTGTAGTTAAGATCTATCACATCTCATCTCAGAGCTGTTCTCATGTCAATGGATCAGCTTGCATGTCACGTATCGTATAGTATTTTTTTGGTTCTTCCCACATGTCTGTTTATTGGGTAAAGCATTTCTAGGGTTCATGGAGACCTCTCCAGGGATCTTGTTCCATCAAACCACATTAGCTTGGAAGAAATCCACAGGTTAACATCCTCTGTGGAAACAAAAGCAGAACGTCTTTTCCAAAGTAACATATCCTTAGACCCAAATTTTGAAATCAAGATACCTTTAAAATATATATGTTGGTTTATCTTAGCAGTACATACAATAAAATGTCTCTCTGTAGTAGCTTATTCACAGTCAAAAAATTCAAAGAGAACACAATAATATACATAATCCAAACTCTTTGTGCATTTTCCATCTTTACATGACTTATTTTTATGATCTCAATTAATCTATGACTGTCTGTACTCTGTCTCTTTAAAGACCTTGTTTTATTTTTATAACCATTTACTTCCTTTCATAACTGTCCATATTCTTCTTCTTATCTCTCCCAAGCCTATGTACATTTATCTAACACTGTGACCCATTTAAAAGTATTTTCATATGGATTTGTCTTTATTGCATGCATATCTGTAATTTTTTTACACTTTCTTAACCACAAGAAAAGCCTCACACTATCCCAATAGATTCAGCAATGTGGAGAAAGTGGTGAAGGTCATGGTTGTAAAGAAAGCCAGAAAGCACAACAACAACAGTTGTTGTGACCCCTTGAGGCGGGGTCATTTAAGACCATCAGAAAACACATATACTTACATTGCAATTCAGATCAGTAGCAAAATTACAGTTATAAATTAGCAACAAAGTAACTTTATGATTGGGGGTCACCACAACATGAGGAACTGTATTAAAGGGTCACAGCATTACGAATGTTGAGAACCACTGATCTAGAGGAATAAAACTGGAAACTACAGGTACCTGACAGAATCTTGCTTTTATTATTATATTGGCTACTTTTGTTAAAATTATGCATAAAAGTTTAACTATAATTCTTGGTCAAATAGCAATTAGTCATCACCATAGAGATAAATTCTGAGTTGATAAATCATCTTCACAAAATAATAGGTTATAATTCTTTATCTAATATCAAGCTGCAGTATGATAGTGTAATATTTTAGCTTTAGTGACAATCCCATTGAAGATTTACTGGTGTGGGATGTTGTTTATTATCTTAGTTACCATGGTCTTTTTCTCTGTCTAACTATTGATAAACTTCTATACTTATAATTGAAGACAGTAGAAATCAACTTTCATAAAATTAAACCTAAATCCTTTAAATTTATTGCATGTACTAAAGCTATGACAAGGCTTCAACATAGTCAATAAAATGTTAGATAAACTTGAACCTGTATTAGAAAATTTGATTTAAATATGATATAGAGCTAATAAAAGAAAGTTGGTTTTTATTTTAGATGGTTTGGGACTTTAATTGGAATTATGAAGTTTTATTGTATCTTTGGAGTACTATTCTGACATTTCTAGTGATCTCCATAAACTTTCATTGCCCTATGCCAGTTTATGAAGCTATAGGGTCTTCATAAATATGCAAACTAGCTTAGTAAGATTGTCTGCCATGATTGCTCATCAATTTGGTATTGAAAGGGCACTAGCCCAGTCAATAAAAATGTCTGCTGATAGAGTGGTCTGTGGCAGTCCTGAACTCAACGCTTATTTCCCTGAGACTGTCAAAATAATAGAACACTATTATTTGTATGAAACAGATATATGTTTATTAGGCTTTACAACTTTCATGTAGTTTTATTTTCCAAACCTGTGAACAGTCTTTATAGATGGAATGTTACCTCCTGAAAATTTTATTTCACTACAAGGCACTTATTATTTGAGAAACAAGCTGCTGGAAAATTAAATGGACAAAACTTTGGTTTTAAATTGGTTAAGAAAAAGACATGTCTGTTTGCTTCTTTATTTATGTTTTGAGAAAGAGTCTCATTATTTAGCCCGATTTGTCTGTTTGTGTAGTCTAGGCTGGCTTCAAACTCATGGCAACTCTGCCCCAGCCTCCCAAGTGCTGGAGTCACAGACACCAAGGCTGGCTGATAAGACATGTCTATAGAATAAACTGTAGTGTAAAGAACTTCAGAGTATGTCCTAGTTACTGGGAGACATTCTGTTTTCATATTTTTTTTAATGTTTTATTTATTTATTATGCATACAATATTCTGTCTGTGTGTATGTCTGCAGGCCAGAAGAGGGCACCAGACCTCATTACAGATGGTTTTGAGCCACCATGTGGTTGCTGGGAATTGAACTCAGGACCTTTGGAAGAGCAGGCAATGCTCTTAACCACTGAGCCATCTCTCCAGCCCCTGTTTTCATATTTTTAAAACAAAAAATATTTTATTAGTGTTTTTATATTTATAATTTGAAATTGCCAGTCCCCCCCCCCAGTAGTGCACGAAGGGTCCAATTTCTCCACTGCCCCACTCGTCATTTTCATTTTTTTTTTGAGAACATTTCAACTTGAATTTTGTTATTGAACAGAAGCATCAAGATTAATCAACAGGTCTTGCTAAGTGGTGCTTCAGAGGATGACATGAGCAGAAGGCAGAAGGCAGAAGGCAGAAGCTGAGGCTTTGCCCTCAACTCTGTAGCTCACTTAGTGGTCCTCTTGTTTACAACACAAAAACTTTGCACACTGAAAAGGCTAAGTGAGTTTTCCAAGTTTCAAGTTAGCAGGTAGCAGCTAGGCACACTGTTGTCATCACCACTGCGACATCACCGTATTGGCCAAAACACTCCAGCTCCCTCAATGGTGCTTTCATTTATATAAATGATAGTATATTCTGTAATCTCACCTAAAAAGATGTAGAGCCTTTATTTAATTCCTCTGTCCATCATTGCACGTTTAAAGAATATTCCATTTGTTAATTTTATAAAAAGTAAAAATGGTGATTTAAAAACCAATAAAAATTAACTAATTAACAAATTAATTAATTATTACTACATTTTATTTTATTTTTACCTTACAATATTTGAATTTGCCTGGTACTTGTAGCATATGAAGAAAGCAATATTCAGTTAGGATAAATGTGTGTGAAGAAAAGGACTGAGGCTAGGGTAAGGCTGCAATTCAGATCTGGAACATTCTACAAAAGCCCATGGGGTAAAGACTTGGTCATCATTTTGGTGTAGTAGAAGGTGTTGGGATGCAAGAGATGGGGGTCTAACTGGGGTTCATTGTCAAAGAAGACAGCTGCATGCCAAGATGCATCTTTCTTTCCTGTCTGGGTACCACCAGGCGAGTAGCCTCTTTCACATACATCTACCATAACATCCCACCTCAGTACAGTACCCCATTCCCAAAAACGGGAACTACCAACAGTGGGCTGGAACTTCCAAAGCTATTAGCTCAAATAAACTTTTCCCCTTTTAAGGTCTATTTCACAAGTGCTTTTTGCATCCCCAGAAAGTTGACCTGCACTGCTGGCTACTGCCTGAGACACATTGTGCTGATGACCCTTCACTTCTACTGCCTGAGACACATTGTGCTGATGACCCTTCACTTCTA
>NC_022009.1:115254827-115256351 GCF_000317375.1 Microtus ochrogaster
CTACTGCCTGAGACACATTGTGCTGATGACCCTTCACTTCTACTGCCTGAGACACATTGTGCTGATGACCCTTCACTTCTAACCTCAGCAGTGCAGAACCATGTATGCCATTCTCCTCAGAGGCAGCTCTCTTTCGGAGCTTCTATTTCTTATTAAACATTCATTTTAAAATTAAAATAGATTTTTTTCATACAATATGTTCTGATTATGGTTTTCCCTTCCTCAAATTCTCCCAGATCCTCTTCACTTCCTCACTCACCCAAATCCATACCCTCTCTCTCTCTCTCTCTCTCTCTCTCTCTCTCTCTCTCTCATTATAATACAAACAGGCATCTAAAAATAATAAAATAAGATAAAAAACAAATTAGAATAGGACTGTGATGTTTTGAATAAGAATGGTTCCCCATAGGCGCATCTATTTGAATGCTTATTCATCAGGAGGTGGTGCTACTTGAGAAGGATTAGGTGGTATGCCTTGTTGGAGTAGGCATGACCTTGTTGGAGGAAGTGTGTCACTGGGGTGGGCTTTGAGGTTTTAAAAGCTCAAGCCTGGCCCGGAGTCTCTCTTTTCCTGTTGGCTGCCAACGCAGATATAGAACTCTCAGCTATTTCTTCTGTAGCACATCTGCCTGTGTGCCACCATATTCCCACCATGCTTCCTGCCATGATAATAATGGACTAAACCTAAAACTGTAAGCCAACCCCATTTAAATGCTTTCCTGTAAAAGGTTTTCCACAGTTATGGTGTCTCTTCACTGACCAAGACAAGAACAAAACAAGCAAGAAGAAAAAAAAAATAGCCAAAGAAAAAAAAGCACATGAAACACATATTGAGGCTGAGACATGCATATTCATATTTAATTTTAAGCATGGATTCTTTTCTCTTACTGCTTAGTGCAAGCTAGCCTCCTGACTCAGACGAATAGTATTCAGAAGATTTTTAGTCTTCTACAGAGATCAAAGAGAACATCAACACATTTTCCAGGGTCTATGGCTGACATCTTACACTGTTAAACCCTACCACATATCCATGGCTTCCTCGCAGCACCTTGCTCACATGAGAAAAACAGTTTTCCTCCTGAAAAGAAATGAGATTCGGTGAGTTGTGTAAACTGAGGAAATAACAGACGTGTGAGAACAAAATGACAGAGAGTTCTGGCAAATCGAGAGTGATGAAATGTCAGATTCTAGCCCCAAGAAAATGTGATAAAAGAAATCCTACCAGTGTTAGACTTTTCAAAATGGCTGTAAAATTGCTCACCTTACCTACTCATCAGTGTGACCCACAGTGCCCTGTGGCCTTTGTCTATGTCTGAAGAGTGAGTAGCTGTCTGGGAACAATGATGGTGATAGTGGTGATTGTTGCTGTGGAGTTCACGTGTTCTGCTTTCTTTTTCACCCTTATCAAAAGCCGGACGTGCAGAATGCACTTAAGTCATGTTTTGAAAGGATAGGTTTGTGGGATATATTCCGATAGCAAGAAGTGCTTTCATGCTGTATGAATTTATGATCAAGTTTTTTTTT
>NC_022009.1:115256736-115260665 GCF_000317375.1 Microtus ochrogaster
TGGTCTACAGAGCTAGTTCCAGGACAGGCTCCAAAGCCACAGAGAAACCCTGTCTCAAAAAAAAAAAAATTGTTCAGATGATTACTATGAACAAAATCAAAATATAAAAATAAGTTGCTGTTTGAAGTTTCCTGATCAAGACCAAAGAAACAATGATGCTTAAGTCTAGGTTGGGAAGCAATGGATGTATTGGATTGCAATATTGGTGCTGTGTCACTAAGTCATGGGCAGGCATTTGTATCACTGAAGAGGTCCTTTTCCCTCACCAACCATTCCTGCTTATATAACACCAGGGAGCAGGGTCTTAAGTCTTGTAAATTTCTTGTTGGTCACCTGAGTTTTATAAGTTCCTTCTGAGTCTCACGGATCTTACCGTCCTCCCTGCTCCTTCCGGAGAAAACCTCATCTGAAGGGAACTATGAGAATCACAATAGAAGATGAGGGAGGGGCCTTGTCTGGGCTTTTATTTTTTCTTACTGATCTTTTGCTTGTATACTATGGTTTTAAATTTTTGTTTTGGGGATGATAGACAATAATGCCTATAGCTTGGTATAAGATGCTCAAGAGAATCTAATAAGAAATAGATGAGCTCTAAGAACTAAGGCCAGCTGGCTAGCTTCCCTGGATGACCTTTGCCCCTGGGCGCTACTGCTTCTTACACTTTCCTGTGCCTAACACAGCTAATTGCAACAAAGTTTTAAGTAAAGATGGCTTCTAACAAGCCCATACTCATACCAGGAAAGAGACAGTAGACTATCCTGGAGACAAGCAGGTAACTTAGAGCACTGCGGATATTTCTTGGCAGCATGAGAATAAAGAGAGAGTGTAGCATAACCAACTTCACTGAGACTTCTGCAATATTGGAGAGGAGGCTGCTTACCAAGGGACTGATAACCAACAGTCAAGATCAACAGTTAGCAAAGCTTGAGTTGCAGGTGGACAAGGATGAGCTTCAAGTACCCCTAAGCAGGTGTGCAATGCATGGACAGTGAATTACTGCCTTAGTTGGGTCAGAAGGACATGCATAGAGCATGTGGGCCCTTCACTGACTTGGCCCATGATAGCCCAGAGAGATAACTAATTTCATAACAATTATCTTAGTCTTTGTCCAGTTTTCCCCATTGCCTTTAGAAGTCCTGGGCAGGGACATTTGGCAGATCTTTGAAATCTTGAAAATCCCTTCCATGCTTGGGAGTTTCTCTCATGTTTCCTCAATTACTCCCTTTTTGTGGAACATTGTTTTAACTAGGCAAAGATGTGCTATATCTGTTTATGCTGTGTGATTTTTAACTATCTGAAGGTATGCTCCATTTGTTTTTGCTGTAATTGTTTAATGATATAAAGATGTGTTGCATTTGTTTCACCTTGCCTGACTAAAGCACCTGATTGGTCTAATAAAAAGTTGAATGGCCAACAGCGAGGCAGGAGAGGGATAGGCAGGGTTGGTGGGTAAAGAGAACATGTAGGAGGAGAAATCTAGTCTTGACAGGAGAGAAAAAGAAGGAGGGAGAAAGAGAGAATCACACTCGGGGCCAGAAGCCAGGCAGCCGCCAGCCAAATATGGGGACAGCATGAAAATGAGATATACAGAAAAAAAGAAAGATAAAAGCCCCAAGGAAAAAACTTGTGAAGAGAAACAAGTTAAGTTATAAGAGCTACCAAGAAACGAGCGTATGATAAAGCTGAGCTTTCATAACTAATAAGAAGTCTCTGCGTCATCACTGGGGAGCTGGTTAGTGGCACAAAGAAAAAAACGGTTACACTCACTTTTCTGTAATTCTCCTAACCAACCTGCATCTTTTTTGCATAGGTTCGTGAGAGCTGTGTTTTAGTCTTTATTGACACAAAACAGCAAATGTGAAGTCTCTGTCCTAGGTTCATCTTTCATGACTGTGAGTGTCTTTGGGCTAAGCACAGCAAGGCTATGGGAGGCTCCACATACTAAGGAACTCCATAACAGGCTGAGTGAACCTAAAATTCTGCACGCCAAGATTCTTTTCTAATGTGTGCCTGACTGGGCAATGAAGGCTTTGCCGCTAGAGGAAAATGCTTCATTCTTTCTAAGGCCAGAAAGTGACTCTATAGTAAGTAATCCATAGTGCAGATGTAGGCTGGTCTTTCCTAGGGGGGAAATATTACTCAGTTGTCCATGAGAGTATTGAGAATCAGCAGAAGGTAAGAATGTCTGCAGGGAGAGGAAGCTGAAAGGGTTAGTTTGGAACAATCAAGTTTCTGCTAGAAGCTACATACTTGTGTACAGAATGGCATGGTGGTATTGTACCTAGGGCTTCTGAGTGAGACTATTTCGCTGTTATCAATGCAGAGCAGGTTCAGGTGACAATGTTGCAGCCCACACAGAGGTTCAGTCTGGGAAATATCCATTTAATAATGTCCAGGGAAGGTGGAACGAGGCATGCTCTGGGACTGAGTGTGTTTGTAAGTGAGAAAGATTAATTAACCAGGGAGTTGTTTCTCCTTCAAAAATCAATAGAAATGCATCTTCTTAGAAACCTTTTATGAAAATATAAAAGGTCAAGAGTTATGTATTTTCTTTCTTTTGGTGTTACTTTATTACAAAACTTATTATGACAACAAGAAATAGGGCACAAAAAACTATTCCCGGAAACCTAATTGATATTTCTATATTGAGTTAAAAGTTCCAGACTCTGATAAAGAGACAGAACTTTGTAGTACGTGGGTTTTTTTTTTTAACCCTATGCCTTCTTTCCATCTTATTGGTCTTTTAGTTTGTTAAAAATCTCTTTTCTCTACTTCAGTTGTTTATGACCAGTGCAATCAAGCTGGTGCACCTTTCCTTGCTCCATCAAAGACTTCCTGGCTATTAGGCCACCGGGAAACACAGTAACAATTAGATTATTGAGTGTATGGTAAATCAACAAGGTTCTGGAAGAAAGAAAATGGAACAAGAGAAAGGATCTGGGAGGATGAGGGGTTGGAATCTGTGGAGCTGCTATTTTAATTCGGGTAAGCTAAGACAGATTAATTAATTAGGGGAAATCTGAACAAATACTCCAATAAGAGAGGAGAGCGGGCAAAGTGTCTCTGGGAAGGGAATATTTAGTGGAAATGGTGTGTGTGAACCTGTTACTTTGAAGCAGCCAGGAGGAAGGGAACCAGTGTGCAGCCTTAGCTCCAATTACAACTGGGACTGCTGGAGGAAGGAGCTGGAAAAGTTACTAGGTTTAGCAAACTCCAGAGTATAAAACTCACAAAGCATCCCTGTTTCCAAGGTTATAGAAGTAGTAAATAGCCCTGAGGGAAGAGGAACTTCTACCGTACATAGAAGTCTACAGGTATGGCAGGAAGTGTCAGGGATTTCCAGGAAGCTGAGGTTTCCACGGTGCAGCTGCCTTTGAGAGACCCATGCTCCTGGAAATAACCTTTCCATCCATGCTTCTATAAGTAAAGCCAATAAACTCCCTAAGTAAGACATGCATGGAACCGTTTCTTTGGTTCATAATGTGTACCCGATCTGGGGTGAAGGGATGTTTATTCAGGTCTCACATACAAGAACTGTAAGATGAAATCAGTTGGAAAAACTGTAGTAGCTCCAGATTGCCCAGACTGCACAGGGCTTGTGGGCCAGTGGTGAGCTTTCAGTTCTTCTCAGGGAGTCAGGGGCCATTTCCTGGGATTTTAATAAAAAATAAAAAAATAATAAATAATAAAAAATGCAATGATGTTTACATACAACATTTTTTGAGACTTAGTCATAAAACTTTTCTTCTATGAATGTCAATTAATGAACTGCTACAGAATAATTCACAATAATATATCAAGTTGGACACATCTACCACCTTATCAATGGATATTAGGCTATTTTAAATCTGACTACTAAAAGCTCATTGAATTAGAATGGGGCAAGTGTCCTGTACACACACACACACACACACACACACACACACACA
>NC_022009.1:115260935-115263486 GCF_000317375.1 Microtus ochrogaster
AACTCTGCTAGGATGTACTCTCAGGAGTCCAAATGTTGAGTTGTTTTATGTTTTTGAAAAAATATTTCTCTGATACTTTTATTAAAATTTATCTCCCCTCTTTTTCACAAACTCCCTGGTTAGTGGAGGGTGACTTTGACTTTGTGATCCCTGACCCTCCTTCACTTTTTTCTGTAGAACTGGAATTACAGGCATGTGCCACCATGTCTAGTTTATGTGATGTTGGGAATTGTGCAGGACTTCATGCGTAACAGACAAACACCATACCAACTGAGCTATATCCTTAACCCCTTTCCTACCTTTCTGTGATTGATTTAGAGTTAATATTCTGTATGTTCCAGTATTAATTATCTTCAGAATATACTTTATTGTGAATAGTAAGAGTCTCACTTGAAATTTTGTAATGGAGAATTGAATACCTCCCATTGTTTTCTGTTGAGTGTGAATGTGTGTATGTCTGTGCACTTATCTCTCCTTCCCCCTTTCTCTCCCTCTCTGTGTATGTGTATATATTCATATCATAGACCTTCCACAAATAAATAATACTGGAATGTTCACATTTTGTTTTATCTCACGGATAGAGGAGGTTGTGAGATTGGATGAGGGATGTTGGGATGGAGGAACACCAACAAGGATTCTCCTGAGATGGAGCTGCCCAGAGTCAGAAGAGGTAATGCCAGGACAGAAATAGAGGTCATGTGGGATCCTAGAAACAGACCGTTGTAGAGATCTTAGTTTGATTTCTATTGCTGTGAGGAAATACCATGACCAAAAGCAACTTGAAGAGGAAAGAGTTTATTTGTTTACACTTTTACATCACAGCCCACAATCAAAGGAATCAGGGCAGGAACTGAGGCAGAAAACATGGAGGAATTCTGCTTCCTGAATTGCTCACCTACAGCTTGTTCAACTGGCTTTCTTAAACAACTCAGGATCACCTGCCTAAGATTGGTACTACCCGCAGTAAGCAGGGTATTCCCACATCAATCACTAATCAAGAACATTCTCCACAGATTTGACTATAGGCTAATTTTACAGAGGCACAGTATTAGTTGAGAGTCCCTCTTTCCAAAAGACTCTAGCTTCA
This sequence comes from Microtus ochrogaster, assembly GCF_000317375.1. Classification (NCBI taxonomy): domain Eukaryota; kingdom Metazoa; phylum Chordata; class Mammalia; order Rodentia; family Cricetidae; genus Microtus; species Microtus ochrogaster. The sequence continues at coordinate 115,262,023 of NC_022009.1, forward strand.
GCTAAGAGTCTGGTGACTTCCAGAATCTGGAATAGGCAAGGAGACTCGCCAGTAGAAGAGAAGCACAGAGGAAATGAAGCCCTCTAATACCTGAACACTGTGCATGGCTTCTAGATTTCTGATGTATTGTTCTAAATTTGTACCTCCCAGCCACAAGGTTTTAATAATTTATTACAGAAAACAAGATATTTTCGTCTTATCCGTTTATCCACTTACTGGTTCTTTGATTCTTATAGAGGTAAGATTTCTGTGGGTATATATTCAAAATGTTAATTAGCATCCAAATCTTTGACCTGAATTGGTGCAGCAATTCATACTTCCACTGAAATGTCAAACACTGGCATGAGATTTTGCGATTAAAACATTCCAGTCTGACTAATGAAAAAATAATACCGCAATTTAACTTTAATTTACATACCTGCAATGGCTAGTGAAACCGAGTGCCTTTTCAAGTGTCTGAGTAATCCACTTTTCTTCTCTTTCACTATTCATAATTTTGGTCCATTTAAAAAATATGATCTTCTTCTTCTTAAAAATTAATAGGAGCTATTTGAGTTTTCCAGAGTTATCTGCATTCAAGCAGTAAACATTTTCTCCTTGGTAAGTTATCTCCCTGTTCAAACAGCTTTGGATGTTTTTGCCCTAGAAAATTATTTTTCTTTGGATGTATTAAAAGTGCTTATCTGTTTTTTGTGTGATATTTTGGTTTTCCTCTTGTTCTTACTTTGACATAGAAGAAACTCTTACACCTTGGGGAGCATTCTTAGTTTTTTAAAACCATCATGACAATCTCATAAGAGAAACCTTGAGCTCATAGAAAGAATGAAGCCTCTTTCATGATTCTCAGTTTCTGTCACCCTACCCACGTTTCCTGCCCTTGGGAACTGGGAATTTAAAATGACTGTTCTCAGGAGTACTTCAGCTCAAGATTAAAGTGCTACAGGAAGCGGAATGTTTGCTATTTTTCTTTATGCATACGTGGGTTTGTTCAATATACTTTGTTTTTCAAACTGGTCATATCGCCTCCAGACATTCAGCACCCCGTGAAAGCTCTGGCTTATTGCTCCGGTAGGTTTCTGCTAGACTCACCTGACTTCTTTGCTTCAACATAATTGGTTAAATCACCAAAAGGAGTTTGACTGATCTTCTCCAGCCAAGTTTGGGTTTCAGTTTGTCAGGAGACTTTGCTGTGGGGCGTGTGAGAATTAGAATAACCGTTTGGTGCAAAGTTTGGTAGGAGCAGTTCTAAAGATGACCGTGTCTCTGTGAGAAGAAAACTTCTCTGGAACATCTGGTAAAGAGGGAGCAGATCCACGCCCCAGTGAGCTGTGGGGGCAGACACCATATCTTCGTGATGTGTAATTCCATCTTGAGGGGCTGGAGAGATGGCTCAGAGGTTAAGAGCATTGCCTGCTCTTCCAAAGGTCCTGAGTTCAATTCCCAGCAACCACATGGTGGCTCACA
>NC_022009.1:115263586-115292538 GCF_000317375.1 Microtus ochrogaster
ATGGGGTCTGGTGCCCTCTTCTGGCTTGCAGGCATACACACAGACAGAATATTGTATACATAATAAATAAATACTTTAAAAAAATTCCATCTTGATTTGGATCGAGATTTAGGTTTTAAAGTTGAACCATAGCTTGTCTCCTTTGTGGCCATGGTAGATCCGCCTGCCTGATTCTTACCTCAGTCTCCTCCTCCATACAGGCACAAGCCCTGCCTCCATCTGCTTGTCTTGATTTACAGGGTGCACGTGATGCTCCTTGTGGAAAAGGAATGCTATTTATTTTTTTTATTCAGAGATACTGTCTCATCCTGTTGATCTGGCTGGCACTGAACTCACCGTAAAGCTTTGGTGGACTAAGCATTTGGTGGGTTCTCCACAAGAGCAGAACCCACACAAGGAATATATATTTTACAAGGAAATGTCTGAGATTGTGTTCCACGGTGTGTATGGAATAATCCAACAATGGCTGACTCGCACTGGAGATGTCAAGAACTCTGGTAGTTTCTCGGCTCCAAGAGGCTGGATGTCTCACCCATGTCAATCTGGCATCAAGGGCATGGCATATTTCTGGGAGGATGCTGGTCTTCAGTCTCTGTTGGAAACCCAAAGAAGCTGATTCTGATACCAGCAACCACGGGGGAGATGGATCTGTCAGACAGTGAATGCCAAATGGGTGAAAACATTCCCCCCAAAGCATGTTCTTTGCCTGGGCCTGTACCAAAGGTCTGATTTCCCCACGTCCATCAAAGCAGTCAAAACAGCCCCCACAGATGTGCACATGAGCCAACTCAGGGCAGGAAATCTCTTCCTGAGTCTTTCCCCAGGTGACTCTTGGTTGATTGAGTCAAGTTGACAATCAAAGCTATACACCACCCGAGGAGAGCCTCCGATTTGTGGGAGGCCTCCTGGTTCAGCCCCCAAATACCTGGATTACACATACCTCCGTGTTCAAGTTTCTTCATAAAGCACATGAAAATATCTCATTTAAATCTTCTGCATTCATTACTCAAGTGGGTTTTCGGCTCTAAACTTAAAACATGCAGACATGAGTTCCCTTGCATTCCCCCAAGATAGAGTTCATTTTAACATTTGCATAGAAAATAATGCATTTTGATCAGCCAGCTGCAGCATTTTTTAGAAGATTAACAAAAACATATATTGGAATGCAAAGTGTGCTTGCTTTTGATGCCCATAGGGAAATAACCTTCGGTCTCTGGAGTCAAACAGTATAACAAATATAAAACTGGAAAATTAATATCGTTCATTTTATATTCCTTTAATTATTTTTAAGGATAGAGCTGTTATACACACCAGGGTGGGCTTGAACCTGTGATCCTCCTGCCTCAGCCTCCTGAGTAGGAGGTTGTATGTGCATGTATGTCACTACACCTTACTGATTCTTAGATAATAGTTGACATTTGTTGGCAATTTGCAATGTTCCAATTATTGTTTTGAGCACTTAGCATAAAATAATCCTTTATATCCTGTGACAGCTCTGTGGAGAGGATTTTATTATTAGCACTATTTAACGTATGAGAAGTTTGAAGCACAGAGATGTTATGTAACTCTGTAATATCGCATAGCTTGACCATGGTAGACTCAAGGTTTAAAGGCAGGAGGCCTGGCTCCAGGCTTCATGCTTCTGACCACCACACAATATTTCTGCTAATTTATTTTCCTTTCTCCTTGACAACTCTACCGAATCCGTTTCAACTTCTTTACCATTAGAAAGGAAAAAGTTTTGGGTCAGCATTTTCAGTTTCTCTATTCAGCCATGGCAAGCAATTTGAAGTTGTTCTTGTGGTAATAGATGTGAGAATGGGCTGGGTTTTTCACCTTGCATAAGCTGTGTGTGCAATTAAGGACTCTTCAGATATAGGGGCTTTATGGTAAGGAGAAGCCAGTTGCTATTGCTCATGTCAGTGAAGAGATAATTAAGTCTGATGTGCCCTGTTCTGCAGCTTTTATTTGCCTAAAGAGATGGGAGCCATTAAAATCATTTTTAACTGATTTTGTTTCTGGTGGAGAAAGAGCCGCGATAATGCTTGGAGCCATTAATAGAGGATATTTTAATAGTCTGGAATTAAAGTTATATCGACATGCTTTGTTTGCCGAGCATACAGGCAGAACTATACAGAACAAGACTGACATGTGTCGTGTGAGTGCTGTAAACACCTTTGCCATTGGTGCCTGTTTCTCCCAATCTTTCTTCTTCAGAGAATGTGTTGTGTCAGCCTATAAGATCAAGAGGTTCATTCATTCCCACAAAGCCATGGGATAAACCTCATTGGCTGGGGTCAATTGTCAGCTCGTTCTAATTCTTTCCAATCCCAAGTCTGTTCATGTTATTTCTCTTAACTAGAAATGATTATATTTTTTTCTGCCTTTTATTGCAAAAAAACACTTTATAGTACTTTCAAACTTATGTGAAGAATTGCAGACAATTAAGAAACATGTTTTTTTTGTTTTGGTTTTGTTTTCTTAGACCCTAATTAACACGGAATCTTCTCTACCCAGGTCTTGAGTTTGCACTCTCCATGAAGAGGAATTCTTGACATAACCTAGTCGTCAAAGTCAGAAAGACGATGCTGGCGTATTACCTGTTACATCCTCTAACTGCATTCAGGGCTGGACACTTGTCCCAGCAATGCCCTTTAGCCCAGATGGTCTAGATTAGATTCCACTTGACTGTCTTTCTCTCTGTCTTCTTTCATCTGGAATCCCTGCTCTGTCCCTGAGCTTGGTGTACCAAAGATTATATACAGTTTGTTTTCTTAGAATCCTTTATCTGGAATTGTCTGATGTTTCCTTATAAAATATTTATGCTATGTATTTTGAGTAGGAATATGGCAGAAGGGATTCTGTGTTCTTTTCACTGCATTCTGCCAGGTGTGACATGAATTCTATTTGCTCCTGGGCCGCCGATGTTACCTTTAATCTTTCCGTTTGTCAAACCGATCCACCATAGAGGCTCTCTTTCATTCTTTATGGTTAATATGGATTTTTGTGGCATTTGACACTTTGTATGTACCCCTTGGTTTCACTACTACTTTAGCAGGTATTAATATTTCATAACTCAATTGTCTGTTACCTTCACAGTTGCTATACCATGTTTTTTCACTCTGTTGTTTCTTCTACATTTATTAGTTAGCATGCCATTGCAAAAAGTTTCCTTAACTCTTTATTACTTGTTTATTTATACTCATATTGGTTCTTGCCTCCTCATGCTCTGGAATAGTTTATAGATGGTTCTGCTCTGGGTTTTCATGATGAAAGTAAACTAGATTTAGTCAGATAAACTCTATTTATTCTCTGTTTTACTTTTGTTTAAATCGTCCTTTTTTAGTTTCTGGCTTAATATTTCAGAATATTTGTCTACTTTTTTTGCTGTGTCTATCTCTCTGAGTGATTCTGCCTGTTTTTGGTGAAGACTAGTATTCTGAAACAAGGATCTGTTGTAGATGTGCTCACTGCATTGGAGTAACCGGCTCTTAGATTCTCTCCTTTCATGGAAATGCAGAGCATGTGTTCATACATGTGAAGCTACATAAACAGATGTCTACATGTATATTTACTTGTACATCAGTCAATGTAATCAAAAAGACATGAAATTCTAACCTATTGTTATAAGGGTTATTCCAATTTTGTCTTTTTTCATATTTGTGATGCTCTCTTCAAACATGAAAAAAAAACCAGGGCTTCTATTGTTGTCAGTGTATTTAAATTTCTTATTGTTTTCTTTTATGTGTGTGGTACTTTAATTGTAAGTGTGTCTGTACACCACTAGTGGATCCAGAAGGGGGGCATTTGCTGCTCTGAAACTGGAGTTACAGACGGTTGTGAGCCTCTATGTGGGTGCTGAGAAGCAAACCTGGGTCCTCTGGAAGAGCAGTCAGTGCTCTTAACTGCTAACCTATCTCTCCAGCCCCTCAATAAGTATTATAATTTTGATCAACTTCCTTAATTACTCATCTCCCTCTCAAGACTCTCACCAAATGTACGTCTAGTATTTTGGGGGTCTTTCTAGGTAGCTCAGGTTGGTCTAGAACTCAAGTTTTTCTTGCTCCAGCATCCAAAGTGATGGGATTATAGGTAAGGGCCACCATGCCTGGCTCATCAGCATACATCTTGGACTCCCAGCCTCTCACTGGAATGATGCTGTCCTCTGCAGGGGCATGCTCCTTGGCTAAGCATGTTAGAGTCTACTTTAACACTTAGGCCTTGCCATTCTGAGTAGAGCTGGGCCCATTCCCCCTTCTTTTTCTGCTCCATCTAATTAGTTTTGGATTAAAATGTCCAGAAAGGAAGAAAAGTTGTGCTACCTCTTGGAATTTACATATTGTTCCTAGGACATAGGAACTCTTCTCATCTCCAAGTTAATGACATGCAGAGATAAACTCACAAGACTAGTGATCTACAAGACCTCAAGCTGTATATAGACTGCTCATACAACATCTCCAGTCTTTATTCATTTAGGAACAGTCACATTATCTGGATAAAGTCTCTGGCTTTTCTCATCATTTTTTTTTTTGATAGCTCAGTCTCAACCCAGAACCCCAGGGGAGACCTGCTGGAAGGAGGCACCAGTACCTACCTCCCAATCCCGGGAGGGACTTGCCTAGACCAGACTCTCAAGTCTTGTGGACATATCCAAGAATGCAGCTTAGGATGTTCAGCAAGAGGAGAGGTACAGAGAGAACGGATAGCACAGGGTAAGGATCCTGGCTCGCCCTGTGCCAGGTTTTATTTATTGGGAGGATCAGGGGCTAACAGGGCAGCAGTAGGAACATGTGTAGTTTTAAACAGCTTCCATCAACCACCAGGAGGAACAAGGTCAATATTCTCACAACATGTGTGCCTGCCTACCACTTGCTCAGGGGAATAAGGTTTCCAGGTGATGAGACAGATGCCATTGTAAGTCTGTTCACTCAGCAGGGCTTTGGGAAAGGATAGAATAGATGAATTTGCCCAGATACAGTTGGAATAAGACCATCAAGCTTGACGGGAGAGTGGGAATATCTGAAATATTGACCTATGAGTTTGGAATGTGTCTTGTTCTTTTCTGACCTGAAAGCATTTTCTGTTGGGAATGTCATAGCTGAAGCAGAAGCCACAGAGTTGGGAGGGCTTTGGGGTCAGAAAGTACCCGAGCAAACTGACCTTCTGAAGCCGGAAGAAGCCTTCCTGAATTCCAGAGTCAGAGTTAGAGAGTAAGAAGTGACTAAAGTTTTACCACCCTTTAACGGTGAGCTATGGGCCCTTTGCCATCTTTCCTCGAACTTGGGGTAGGGACGAAGACAGATGTGAGCAGAAGAGAGATTTTGTTGTTTCGAGGTGCTGGGAATCACACCTAAGGTCTCACACATACAAGGCCAATACTCTAGATCCCCAATCAGAGGACAGAAATCCATATACCTCGGGGGAAAGAGAGGAGAGAAGACTGGCATCTCCTTTCTCACAGCAGAGGTCAGTTTCCTCTTGACCCTCAGTGATGGTGAAGTAGCAAAGTTTCCTTATTCACAAGCCAAGCGGAGGTCACGTGCAGCAGGCAGTGCCTGCCACTGCGGTCATAGAGTTCAGAGACATGAGGATTACTTGACCCAAGGACCAACGGTTAAGGAAACAAGGGGCAGTTCCACAGCGACGACGATGTCATGTGACGAGAAGGATGACGTCTTCTGGGATACCTGCTTTCGTAGTGATAATGCAGGGTTACTGTGGTCATGTTTTTATGGGCAATATATTAACAGTGAAATAGTTGAGAGTAATTACGGGGACTCTCCTCACCCTTCCTCCTAGTGAGTGGGGGTCTTCATAGATGTGAAATTCAGTGACAGAAAGATAAGATTGCAGCTTTTGCAAGTTCGAGTTGGGGGTAGGGTGAACAGACTTCCATCTCTCTTAACATGCCTAGGATCAACCTGTACAGATATACAGGGGTCTGGGCACTGATCTTTCCATCACGGCCCAAAGTCCACGGAAGACATTTGAAGGAGCTACTTCCGGCCCCGCCGTGCTGCCAGTTCTAAGCCGCTCACTGTTGGCAGAAGCTTTCCAGCTTCGCTGATTTGCACGTCACAGTGGCGTGGTGGGAACGTAATGATCCAGGCCAGTTAAGCTCGTCCGGCATGTGTTCAGCTGTCAGACCCTCCTGCTTGAGCGCGCTTGAGCAGCAGGCTTGCCGGAGACGCAGAGGAATCAGATGGCTTGACCTGGCCACCTATCCACAAAGAGAGATGGCCGCTTAGTCCGCCATGGGACCTGGCACCTCTGCGGGGTTCAGTTGTTTGCTGCAAACCCTGGGTCTCCTGCCTTGTGAAGGCAGCTGCAGTCTCTGGCGGCAAGCGTTGCCTCCTCTCTCAGAGAAAGCATAATTAAGAACACAGCTGCAAATCGGCTCTTCTCAACAATTCTCCTCGCTTTCCCATAAAACGTGGAAAATACGGGACAGTACATTGATTAGGCAGACTCTCAGGGTTGAATTGTATGTCATCCGCCCACTTCTGGTACTTTGAGATAAGTTTCTGCTATTGCATTGGAACTTAAGGAGGCGAATGGGAAGCTGCAGTAGTCTGGAGAGTTCCTGGCTGCCCACTTCCGGTGCCCAGGGCAGGAGGATAAGATTGATGGATATTTTCTTGAATGTATGCAGTATACACTAAATACAGGCATCTCGACCGTGGCACGGGGCGCCTGGCTCGGCACTAATAGCAACTGATCTTCTCATCTCTTCTCCGAGTCTCTGAAGAAGTGACTCCTTTGTCGCGGGTCTGCTCTTCTGTGAGAAGAAGAAAAAGGAATGGAGGCCAGTGTGCCACACTTTCTCTGGGCCCCTGCTTCAGTGGCATCGTTCGGTGCAGTAGGTTTGTTATGTGCATTATGGTCAGATAACTTGGCAGCAAGGAAGTATCCTTGATACTTGAGTGAGTCCTGATAGCTCAAGCCATTCATTGAACCTCTGGGAGCCTCGGTTTCTCCATGGTGATGTTGGAGTGATTATTGCAAAATTATGTAGTTCCAAGAAGAATAAATTTGTGATGAGTCCATAGTACATGTTCGATAAAATGAGTGATTATCAAACCTTCATGGAGATAAACAAGGTTGTTACGTAAAAGAGGGTGAACTAGCCGTACTGCCACAGAACACCGTAACATTTAAGCAAAGTGATTTTTATTACACTGGGGCCATTACATTTAAGGAAGGAATGGAGGATATCGCTTTAATATCTGAACAACCCGTATCCAAGGGGGAGAAAACCCAACTGTGAAACCCCTTTTAACCTGATTCTGAGAGAAAAACAGGAATGCTACCGCTGCTTTGACTTCTCACACTCCTCCCCAGTAGAGGACGAGGCACAGAGGAGGCATGGTAAAGACATGGGCACATTTTCTTCCTTTCTATTCTCTTCGCTTTGGTTTTTTATCCAAATAATGAGCTCAAGAGAGTTCCTGGCGGTTGCGCAGCAAGCTCTCAGCTGAATTTTCCCTCTCCAATTCTCTAGTTAGCTGCAAACAATGCCCAGCTGCCTTCTTTCTCTGTAGACTCATCCTGACGAGTGGCTGGGCCCTGTGGACTATGTGGCCCCAGACTGTGAGCTGGAACAAGGGTGTGGGGGGTGCTTGGTTTTTACACGGCCTCCCAAAGCAGGGAAAAAAGGGGTGGATGTGTAGCAGTAACTTGCAGCGGAGGGGAACAGACCCTCCTGCTGGGTTGCTGCCCTACTTTAGCTCCCTGGAAGAGCCAGCAGGAAGGAAGCCAAGGTTCAGGGCTTGCACAGGCAGCGATTGCACCTGTCTCCTCCCTGCAGATGTGAAGTCAGATTTTAGGTCTGCAGAGGACCCAAAAGTGAGGCCACCGATTATATGTGTGTCATTTTCCCGGCGCCCTTTCAACCACCCTCCTCTACCCTCCCCACCTCAGGTATTCCAAAAGAAAGGAGCAGGATGAGTCAAAGGACCTGTTTAATTTTTGCGGTATGAAGCGGATCTGCGAACCTTCCTGTTGGGACTAATTCTGAAGAGAAAGGTTAGAGTCTCCTTAAGTCTTCATCTGTACAGGGAAGAGGAAGGCTGTCAATCAGGGAACAAACAGATTCCCCAGGATAAGACAAAGGGGCCTGGATTTGCCAGTCAGGGGAAGTGCTACTCTACAATTTAAGTCCCCAAGAATGCCATTCAAAGCCGTGGTGTTTGAATTGGGGACAGAAGGCCCAGACCACTTGGTCGCCAGGCAGGGGTGGTGCTGTTTAACCTTTGCCCTCCATCCTTCAGGAGAGCCGGTGACACCTCTGTTTTCAAGGTTTCTTCAGAATGATTTCCCGCCTGGTGGATTGACAGGCACTCTGATTATCCGCCTGAGGAAAATGAAGGGATAAACAGCTGAGAGATGAAGATTGACTCACAGGGACTCCGTCGAGGAGTGTGCGTTACACTTGGATAAAGACAAGAGTAGAAGGGGACATGCAGAAAAATGTCAGATTAGCACCGAAATGTATTTCGAAGAGGAGCAGCATTTTGTCAAAATGGTTGCTTCTTGAATTGTAACCATGGCAGATTGTCACTGTCACAAGCCCGGAGATCTATCTGAGAAGACAAATTATTTTCTCTTTTGCCATCTAGAACAGTGCTCCCTGACAGAGGTTTGAGTCATCTCATTTAGCAATTTCTGGTCTCGGCCAAGGGTCTTCTTTCTCCTGGCAGTGAATCTGACCAAAGCCAAATTGAGGAACAAAAATAATATAAAAGGATCATTTTACATTTAGTTAAAAAAAGAAAGAAAGAAAGAGGTATGTTTTCTTTCTGACATATCAGTACCATCACAAATCCAGACTTGCTGTGCTGTTTGGGCACAGAGGATTCTCGTCAGCTCTGTTCCGGTTGTTCGAGGTACTTTTCCTACCTTGCATCCCTCTAGACCACAGAGTCTGAGACGGCACTTGGAACGCCAAACTTGATTTTCTTAGATTTAAAGCATCTTGCCTGTAGCCGTCCATTTTCTCACCCCTTTCTCTCACCTGAATGGCCCCTGAAGCAGACATCATGTAGGCGACTCTCGTTAACTCGTGTTGGTAGGCGTTCAGATGACGAGAGGTCAACTTAGGAACAAAACGGATGAGGCTAAAGGAAGAAACAAGGTGGTTTCTCACCCAGCTGTTACTGTTTGAATGAGGACGATCTCTGTGCTAAAGGTTGAGCTCCCCAGAGGAGACGTGGGTTTTAAAAGGTAGGGTCTCGAGAGAGGTCAGCAGGCCTCTGGGAACATTTTTTTTTTTATTATTATTTTTCGAGACAGGGTTTCTCCGTAGCTTTTTGGTTCCTGTCCTGGAACTAGCTCTTGTAGTCCAGGCTGGCCTCGAACTCACAGAGATCCGCCTGCCTCTGTCTCCCAAGTGCTGGGATTAAAGGCGTGCGCCACCACCGCCCAGCCCTCTGGGAACATCTTTGAAGGCGAATGTGGGAACCACGCTTGGCTACTCACCTTCTTGCTCTGGTTCAAAGCATGAGCAGATTGTCTGCCACAAGCCTCCATCATGGCCCAAATCCAACCAAATGCTGAACTTGAACCTCCAGAACCAAGCACCAACAGCTCACCTCGGGGATTCTGTTGCAGGGCTGTGAAGCTGACTGACGTACTGGCTTTTATTTTTATTTTTAATTAGAACAGATACTTTATCTTGCTGTAGGACGGAGCTATGTCTTCCTTGAAGTAAACAACAGTATTAAGGAAATTTTCAAAAGGAATTTTAGATTTTTTTTGTTTGTTTGTTTTAGAGGAAAAGGGCTATGGAAAGGAACACTGTGGCCATGGCAAGCAAAAACCAGCAGCTGCAAGAAATTCATGGTGTGCAGTCCATCTGCTCTAATAACACCAGCTTAATCATTGGGGGGTCAGACATTTTTAAAATTATTATTATTATTATTATTATTATTATTGCATGTGCATGTGTGTGTGCATGCATGTGATATGTCTTGGGGTCAGGGGTACATGTCTATGGAGGTCCAGAACACCTGGGAAGTTGGGTCTTTCCTTCCATCTTTCTGTGGGTGCTTGGGATTGAATTCACTTTGTCAGAATTGCCTTTACCCTCTGAGCTGACATCTTGTTGGCCCATGTGGACAAGTTTTTTTTTTTTTTTTTGTCAAAACTAGCTGTAGCAATGGGCGACAAAGCCTTTTGAAATTGCAGAGCGTTGTCTCCTGGCTGAGTTAGAAAACGGAGTCGAGAGATCTTTGTGTAATGTCTGCTTGTTGTTTGCTGTGCCAAGGCTACATGGTGGAGAACTCGTCAGTGGCATGGGCAAATGAGGTCATTAAGACTTCTTTTTATCCATCCTTGGCCATGGACCAATTGCACTAACCCCTAGCTCTTTTTGCCAATGAGGAAGGGCAAATATTTTTTTTTTATACACCATTGAGGGGATGTGTGGTCTCGTGTATAACTGAGAACAAGCTCTCCCCCTTTACTATTTCAGCATTTACCCCTGCAAATTAGGACCCCAGATACCTGTGGCTATGAAAAACACTCTGAGTAGGCGTTGCTTCAAAATCTGTTACACAGCTGTGTGGTAACGCTTGGCATTCTATGGAGCTCCTCCCTCCACTCAGGGCTAGGAGCAGCTTGGGGCTGGGAGGAAGCATACTGCCCATGATGCCGGGACTTTGCATGTATTTGACCTGTGTGTACTAGCTCAGTCTTTCCCAAGCCCTGCTCATCTTCACAGCCGGTTCTTATTCTTTTATGCATTTTCCTTTCTGCTCTAGAGAGGGGAAATCACTTGTTATTTTTCCCACGGGGAAAGTTTACCACATCTGGATAGTATAGGGTGAGGAACACCAAGCTTCACACAAATTTGTGTCAAAATCAACAATTTAGCTTTTTCTTTCTTCCTTTTTTTTTCCAGTTGCATCCTTCAGAAGGGAAAATGTTTAAAGGTCTAAATAAATCTTTTTTTTTTTTTTTTTTGCGATTTAAGTTTGAGTTTAAGACAATGGTTCCAGTTGGGACCACTCTGCTGCGTTTGTGTGTTGAAGGGGCAGAGAACAACGTAGTCCACACGGTGGCGTGGAAGGCAGTAGTTACGCCGGGGGCACTCAGTATGTCTGTCCTCTTGTTAATAGTACACGTTGCTACCTGCTTTAATGCTGTTCTGAAATGGCTTCCATCTCCCGTCCTCTCTCCTGGCTCTCACTCAGAGGTTACACCTAGTGTTATCCAGGCTGTGCCTCCGGGGTCCTTGAAGTGCTTCTTCTGCCTTCCAAACTGTGAAGGCTCTACTCACTCGACTGGTCCTCCTGCCTCCCTGCTGGCCCTGGCCTTCACACCTGCTGGTATAGAGGGAACATCATGTTCAGCCTGCTGCATTCCAGAAAGGATGCCAGGCGTGCCTTCCTGCAGAGAGATGCCAGGACAACGCTTTCATGACCTCCTCTGTATTCTCTCTAGCTTTCAAGTACGGAGAAATGGAGACAATGTTGACTTCAACCCTCCCTTTGAAGAGGCTACAGTTATGCTTACGTTTCCAAGAGGGAATGCAATCTGAGGCAGAACCGGGGAGAAGTTTCCCCAGGGGTATGGAAGGCCCAGGAGAAGGCCCTAGTTGGCCCCTCCTTACCCCACCTCCGGCTTTTACTAGAGGACACATGCGAGAAAGCTGACCACAGCAGCTCTGCTCACTGGCCAGGTCCTTGGCAAAGGCTGCTGCTGGCTGGAGCCAAGAGCTGTGTGTGGCTTCAGGATCAGCAGAAGTTTTATAGCACAGCCTTGTGTAGCTCAGGTGCCTTGCTGTGGCTCCGCGACGCACATGCACCAGGAGCAAGACCGCTGTACCGCTCATCCGTTTCCAAGACATCTCTCTCTGGAGTGTGGCCAGGGTCCACTGTGCCAGGCCACTAGCCGATGTGTCAGGAAACACCTTCGGTGTGTCTGGGTAGAAAAATCATCTCAGTGTCCTCAAGGAGACCAGGCAGCCCGCTGTGTGGGCTGTGCTCCATAGCCAACGCAGAATTGTCAGCAGATTCCTCCCTCATCTGTCTCTCCTGGAAACTGACGCTGTGCGTCCGGCCCTCCCTTGTTTGCCAATGGATTTCTCATTTTACAGATGAGTTGCTTTGAAGGCTGGAATTAAAACATGAAAGGCTCATCGGATAGTAGCGGGTAGCCTAGAACCGGACCTCATCTTCGTTTCTTCTCCCTTCCTCTCCCTCCTCCTCCCCTGTTTCCTTTCCAAAGGGTCACTGTTTGTTCCCTTCACCCTGATTAAGCAGATTCCCACATGGTTTTTCTCTGAGCTTGCAGATTCATTTTGGTAGGAAGTGTGAGCACTGGCCACGCCCCGCTGCTGTGACGTCACGTCTGCTTTGTTGCTCCTGGGTAGCTCTGAGCCGCTGGTGCCTATTGTGGCTGATTAGACAGACGATGTGGGTTTTCAAACTTTGCCTCGTCTTAATTCTCTCAATTGAAACAGGAACTTGTTACTACGTTTTTTGGGATGGTTTTATGGACCAACTCACTCATTTTGCCCAGGAATGTGAAGCTCAGGGAGGTGACTTGGGCCCACCACAGCAATTTATCCACGCCATCCAAAAAGTGAGGTAGCAGCTTTGGCCTCTAAAGAAAAGTATCTTTTGGTGGTTGTTGTTATTCTAGCACAATGATAAACTTTTTTTTTTAAGTTTTCATTTCTTGAGACAGGGTTTCTCTGTAGCTTTGAGGTCTGTCCTGGAACTAGCTCTTGTAGGCCAAGCTGGCCTCGAACTCACAGAGATCCGCCTGCCTCTGCCTCCCGAGTGCTGGGATTAAAGGCGTGCACCACCACCGCCTGGCTAAGAAGCATTTTATTACTAGCATGTATTAATTGTAAAACCAGCTTCACTGTGATTTCCTAATGCAAAGCTGTTTGCCCCATTGTCTTCCTCTGTTTTGGTTCCTTTCCTGGCTTCGTTTTCTTGTTTTAGTCCCCTTGGCTATTTTTATATCTTCCCCCCACCTAGTTTCTATATATAAGAAAAAATACCAACATAATGTTTTTAAACCCTCGTGTCTTAAAAAAAATGAGCCAAACCAGAGACACTAAAGTGAAATCACACATTGTGCAACTGACTCATCTAAGAAAGGTCTGTTATTCCACAAAGGTCCCTAGGTGGCGCTGTTGTATAATTTCTGAAACCCGCAAAACTCAAAAAATCCAAAAGCAATGAAAAATCTACTTTTTCTTTCTATTTCTTCAGTGTCCACCTCTAACGGCTTATTCTTTTAAGTCCAGATCTTTGAATATCTTACTTCCCGGTAGAAAGAGAAATAAAATTCCCTCCGCGAGTCTACAAAAATAGCATTCCTTATGTGTGTAGGGGGAAAACCGGAGTGCAGTTGTGCTTTTAAAATATCTCGAGGGCTTCATGCAGATGGAGTTTTCAGATATATTTGCCTATGTGTCTAGGAGCTGAAGGTAAGGTATTGCGGAGATGTAGCTCAACGATCCTCAAGGACTGTCCTCTGAGGAGACATTGCTAAACACCATTTCAGATCCCTGAAGTCACAAGGCTAGGTCACTGCCTGGAGAGGTTGCGGCCACACACTTTTGCAGACGTCGAGGGCCCAACACATTCAGGTTACAGGCAAGGTCATAGTCTACGCTTTCTAGTCGTTAAAAGGTGCATTTAGAGAAAAGTGTGTAAGCAACCCAGAAACTTAGCACGGGGACCCCAGACGGAACGTCTCTCGCGGTATTAACATCGTTCTTTCTCCTGAGAGGACACTTGGTGTAGACATTCAGTGACTCCATGTGCCTTGTAATTCCCTTAAAAGTTAGCGAACGGGTTAGAATTAATTTTAATAAATGTGAGCTAATTGCTGTTTGTCTCCCGTTTTTGAGGAACAAAGGC
The DNA here is from genome assembly GCF_000317375.1 of Microtus ochrogaster. NCBI lineage: Eukaryota > Metazoa > Chordata > Mammalia > Rodentia > Cricetidae > Microtus > Microtus ochrogaster. Next base: position 115,277,467 of record NC_022009.1, read on the forward strand.
ACCCCGCAGTATTTGGCGGTTGTTGTGAAAGTGCTCACAGCAGATGGCGCTGTCGTTCTGCATTGGCCGTGCAGTGGCTTGGGAAGAACATTCCCACAATCCCTTTCCGGGAGAACAAAGAGATGCACCCACAACTACAGCCTGGGTAGACACAGAAAGCACAGCCTGGGGAAGTTTCCAAAGTGAACTCAAAATACGGAATAATTTCATACTTCTATGAGTTAGTTTAATCAAATTTTACTGATATGCTTCAGAACCCCATGTATTAATTACATGGCCAAAGATTTTCAAATAATAGAGCGAATGTCTGTCTGTCTGTCTGCCTGCCTGCCTGTCTGTCTGTCTCTGTCTCTCTGTGTGTGTCTTTTTGTCTCTCTTTGTGTGAGTCTGTATATGGTGTGTACAGAAAGGGGGAGATAGGCATAAATGTTGCTATAATATATCGTGTATAGATATTTACATATATTGTCCATTCAACCATCCGTCATCCATCCACCCATGCATCCACCCATGCATCCACCCATGCATCCATGCATCCATGCATCCATGCATCCATGCATCCATGCATCCATCCATCCATCCATCCATCCATCCATCCATGGCTGTCTATCTATCTCATTTATATTCAGAGGATGGCCAGAATTGCTGTTCCATGTGTGGAATCCCTAGTTACAGGTGTATTAATGAGGACTCAAGTCTATTCTTTCCTCATCTAGGAAAAAAGCCATGAACAAAGGGTTCCAAGCCCCACCTCCAGCTCTGACACTTGTCAAGTTTATGACTATTTCCATATTTTCGGGCATTCTTTTTTGCACCGTCAGAGTTTACAGAATAAACTCTCGTCCTTCAGGTCACACTGACATGGGCGAAGTCACAGTGCTGGATTATGCTCAATGTCATATCTTATTTGGCTCTTGGATGCTATTTAGCATGACTCCTGTCCAAATGGCAGGCAATGGTGACCAAGGCAATTAGGGAGATTGATTTAGCATGCACGATTTCATTTTCTGCTTCCTACAGTGAGAAAAGAAGGAACCAAGATAAGCAAATTTGACGTAGCCAAATTTAGACATCAATTTTTCAGATTGTTTTTTGCGTTGTAACAATACTTAAAGTAAATTTAAACTTCATTATTTTTTAAAATAACTATTTCAGAAGACTTCTGCAGATATGTGAAATTTACTTGTCTTTTCTCAAGGTTTCTTTGTCCTTTTCACATAGCTTATTGTTTAAAAGATTTACAAAAATACACCAACTTTTCAAATGACCCTATTGTTTTGAGCATCTTTGTGTATTTGGTGTCATGTTACATCAGTTTGTTCATTAATTTTAGGTTTGTTTGTTGCATTGCTGTTATTTTAATGTCATATATTAAAATGCCACCAGATAGTAACCTTGAACAATGAAAAAATGTATGACTGAAACAGCTCCGATATTTGCTGGCTATTGATTCCCTAATTGGATTAAAGTCTGTCTTTGACAGGATTCCAAGAAAACAAGAAACAGCTCATGATTCACCACCAACTGGACCTCATCCCAGTGACCATGGGTGAAGCTCATTCATTCAGCAAATTCTGATTAAGGGCTTTTGGTGGGCCTGGCTCATGCTGTTGGCATTGCCTGTGCAGCTATATTCTTGGTGTAGTTATGGGACAAGGAGACAGGAAAAGAGAGAGGCATGAGTCTCGGAATGTGCTCCAGTCTGCCTAATGTCTCTCTTAAGGAGAAAGAAAAACCCTTGCAAGCCAGTGGGAGAGCCGAGGTGGCGCTGGTTCAGCTGGGGTAGCAAGTGGCTCAGCAGAGGGGGCATGTTGCTCAAGGAAAAACACTGAGGGGCTTCTCATGATGCGCACAGAAGCTTTACGTGGCTCCAAGGTGACAGCTCTGACCATTGAGAGAACTCCTTGGCCCAGCTTCAAAGAGTTTGTAACTGTCGCATGAACTCCTGTGAAGGTGACTTCTGAAATGGCAGCTGAAGCTTTGTGAGGCAATGGGCAATGTCAGGCACGTTGTGGGTCCTTTGTTTGACAAGGTCATTACAGATACTCAGAGAGCACGCTAACAATGTTTAGCTCGGAAAAGGTGAATTGCTTGCTTTTGCTTTCTTACTGCTAAGTTGCTTATGCTTTTCTTATGCTTTTATAATATTTTAAGCTTTTTTTTGTGTGTATGCAGGTGCTTGTGAAGGGTGTCTGATCATCTGGAATTGGGTTTATGAGTGGTTGTCAATCTGTAACTGTGGTGAGAACCAAATATGGCTTTCTGCAAGAGGAGCAATCACTTTTAACAGTTGCTCCGTCTTTCTTGACCCTGTCTATGCTTTTGAATGAGAATTCTTGCAGACAGAGGAAGCTAAGTTAACATGGAAGGGTCTTATGTTCTTCCATGACCCTCCTGCCCACCTCCCAGCTGGGTCTCATCCCAGCAGGGTCTTCTGCACCGGGGAACAAACATTTATGACCATTTATCAAGCAATGAGTGTTTTTCGGTAGCTTTGTTTAATCCTTACACCAGCACTGCAAACTAGACATACTATTGACATTTCATCAAAGGTCAGAGAGAAGTTACATCTCGAAAGCAGAAAGTGTGAAATTCTAAAGTGTATGTAACTGTTGCTAAATGAAACCATCCCCCCAGGGATCCCCATTACACGGGTGAGGGGTCAGTTGAGTTCTTCCGCAGAGCCGATGTGGAAGCATGACATTCTTTCCCTGGGCATTGACTGCAGAGAGAGTGCACAGTGGGTCATAAGACTGGAACTTGAGCATCTCCAGCCACTTCCACATTGTTAAGATTTATAAATCTGCTAATTTCTTGCCAAGATTAAAGCACAGCATTGCAGCTCCCAGTTCCTTTTGAGAAGCAATGGCGCTGGGCTGCTCAGGGTATCTTGTTTTTCTTGTGCTGTGCTAACTTTCTTGTTCTTTCTGTGCTCAAGAGGCTGAAGGAGCACAGGCATCTGGTTGACTTGTGGGGACAAGGAGTCTCTTGGCGGTGTAGCCCCAGTTGTAGAGAGGGGGAAAATACACAGATGGCCTTTGACGGTCATTTGTGGTGTCTGCAGCATTTGCCGGAGTGTTAATGTGATTTAAAATGGAAGCTTAAAGTGGCGGCTTAAAGGTAAACTGTTTCAGAAGAGTAAAGGAGGTATTAGAGGCCACGTCTTCATAACTAGAAACAGCAATGGAAGAGAGATAGCCATCGTAGGAATTACCGTTGAAGTAAAAGGAACTTATGCCCACTGGTACCTGATCATTTCCTTCCTTTATGTGACGATCGTCAGATAGTGCAGGAAGAAGAGTAAAATTACATTCTAACTATAGTTCCTTAATTCGTGGGTGAAATCTAATATTTCATCTATCTTATTATGTCTTTTAGCACGCCGTGAATAAAGTTGTCAAATTAACTGTGCTCGCTGAAGCTGTTAAAATGAGTATTTAACGTGGTTTCTCTCCACTTTCAGGATACACAAAACAATCTAGTCTCCACGATCTCCTTTGCAAGGTTGTGTTTGCGCCATCATGAGAGGACTAGGGTACTTTCAAGCTGTAGAGACATCTTTGAATGTCAAGTAGAATGGAAAGAAGCTGGGTGGATTTAGGGCTAAGATGGCAGATTAGAAACTGCCTCTGCATGACTTGGTAAGAAAGAGCTACCACAGCAAAGAAGAGGATCTATTTCAAAGATACAGAGAGCTAGAGTTCCAGAAATTCCAGGCAGGGAGGACAGCAGGAGAGGGTAGGGGCACAGAAAGGGTGACTCAGCAAACAAGAAATGGGCATCACAGTGTCCTAGCCCAGGGGTGCCCCAGTGTGGGAAGGGGAAGCAGAGGCAGCAGCTGTAATCCAGGCAGCCCTGTGAAAATAGGTTGGTGAGCTTGGTGAGCACACAGCCCTTTCAAGTCTTGACTCCAGTGGGGGTTCTGGTGAGGCAATGGTATCTCCAAGCAAGACAAATGAATCCACAGTAGAGAGAAGTCCAGCTTGTCTTCTAGTCTCTAGGAGCTGCACCGGGGTGGCATTTGACGGGGAATCTCTGCCTTAAAAAAATATGGAGTCACTGTGTGTGGGGGGGGAGTGTCTGAGAAAAAGAGCAATCACAGGTCTTGGAACCTGAAGTCACTTGCCGCAGCCGCAGGGTGAGAGAGCCCCGGGAAACAGTTGTGGGAACTGAAAGGGTCAATGTTGAGAAGCTGAAAGGCCAGAGAACAAGAGGCTCTGCTGAGGCAGCCAAGTGTACACCACAGAGCAAACCCACTGTTGGTGGCTAGTGGCTGAATAAGGTTGGTGTCAGATAACACTGAGTCTGGGACCAACAGGAGAAGCCATCTTGGGTGCTGCTTACCGGCCGGCTGCAAGGTTCAACACTATGGAGTCAAAGAACTCTCTGACACCCCAAACTGCCTACCTCTAACAGGGTGGTTTATTTATTTATTTTATATTTATTTATTGAGTTCTAAAACTGCAAAGATTGTTTCCATATAATATATTCTGAACATGGTTTCCCTCCCTCATCTTCTTCTAGATCCTTGCTCTCTCCCCACCCTCCCGACTCCAGGCCTTCCTTTTCTCTCTTAAGAAAACAAACAGGCAAACAAAAAAGACAAACAAACAAGAATAAAACAAAATTATCAGACTGACAAGCAAACAAAATAAAGAGCAAAGAAAGAGCATGAGAGAGACACACACATATATGCACACACTCACATGAACATAGATATACACATATATACACATACACACTTATAGACATACATACCATAAAAACAAAAATCTGAAGCTATAATATACAAAAAAAGCCCAAACAAAGCACTATGAGACAAAACCAAAATAAAACAAAACTCCCTAAGTACCATTGAGTTTTTTTTTGTTTGTTTGTGTTGGTTGTCTACTGCTGGCTGTGGAGCCTGCTCTTAAGTGTGGTTTGTATACCCAGTGAGACTCCCTTGGAGAAACTCAGTTTTCCTTTCTCCTTTGTGAGTGGTTATCAACTAAAGCTCCTGGGTTAGGAATGGGGACTCCTGTGCACCTCTCCGTGTCAGTTCTGGGACCTCCTCTGCTTTGGACCTGGACAGGTCCTATGTATGATGCCCCAGTCTCTGTACATACATGATCATACATGTGTTACAGAGTTCATACATGTGTCAGTCCTGTTGAGTGTGGAAGGCAGTGTTTCCTTGTTATCATCCATTCCCTCCGACTCTTACAATCTTTCTGCCTTCCACAGTGTTCCCTGAGCCTGAGGGCAGGGATTTGATGGAGACATCCCCGTTTAGGTCTGAATGTTCAGGGTCAGTGCTTAGTGGGTTTGAGAGTACAGAGACAGGTCTGCCCAGACAGACCACAGCATCACGTTTCCTTCTTCCTGTCCAAAAACGCTTTGGAAAAACTGCTCGTCTAGAACACGAGTTACCATGTAGTAACTGTCATGTGAACTGATGAGTCTCAGAAGGGCGAGAGAACCATCAAACCAAGGACAAAGCCAAAGGAGTCAATCAGAAGGGAAACTTAAAAAAAAAATATAGCGCTGGCAACATCTGGTACCTGTCCAGGACAGCTCAGCACCAGTCTGAGTCTTGGGAAGTCAAGAGGCTACAAGTTCAACTTGTCCTCCCCTCCATGCCGCCTACATCTGCCGCTCTAACTCCAGTTTTATAGGACCCAAAAAGAAGATATCTTAATATCTTTTCTCCTTTTGCTTTTCTTTTTGTTTATAACCAAAGTACGATTCATTATTATTTCACAAAAAGCTATTGAATAATTAGCAACAATGGCCTCAAAAGAATAAAAGAATAATTAGCAGCAATGTCCTCAAACTGCCTCCTAGAAAAGGAAGGAAAGAACACTGTCAAAGTCTTCTTGAAGTAGTATTACTCTGATTGTCCAAGTTAGATAAAAACACAGCAGTAAAAGCAGAGACCAATCTTTGTGATGATCAAGGACTCTTGTCATGGAGAATGAAAACTCTCAATAAAATATTTTTGAAAAAAAGTTCAAGGATATGTTAAAAGTATATAAAGAATGACCAAGTTGATTTCCTTCTAGGGATGGAAATAAGTTGCAACACATGCAAATCAATAAGGGTAATAGGATGAAGGATAGAAATCATATGATCATCTCAATGGACATTGAAAAGGCTTTAGAAATCAGTAAATTTTCTACATGTCAAGAATCAATGTGTCAAGAAAAAAAGTTAAAAAGAACAGTCTCATTCAATTAGATCTAAAAATTCTAATAAACATAATCAAGGAGATGAAGGGCCTCTACAATGAAAATTTTACAATACCCCCAAAAGAAACTGGAGATACTAGAAGACACAAAGACCCTTGTCACTTCTCATGCTCACAAATCTACAGAACTAAATTTGTAAAATTGGCTGTATTACCAAAACACTCAATTTTCAATGAAGTTATAAACTTTCAATTACATTCTTTCCAGAACTAAAAAAACAGTCTTAAATTGTTATGAAGGCACAAAATGCCCCAAATAGCCAAAGCAATCATGAAGAAGAAAGTAATGTCTAGAGGTATTACAATACTTGATCTGAATTGTCCTATAGAGTCTTGGTGCTGACACATAGGCCAGTTGAAATAAACCCATGTAGTTATAATAATTTATTTTTTGATAAAAATATCAAAAATATGCATTGGTGAAAAGCCTCTTCAAGAAAAGCTTCCCTGAAAGCTAGATGTTTATACAGAGAATAAAAGTAGATCCGTATTTCTTGTCCTCCACAAAACTCAACTCAAAATGGCTCAGAGACCTTAATGTGAAACCCAAAACACAAGCAATGGGAAGAAAACACAAAGAAAGCATTCAAGACACTGGCAAGTCGAAGATTTTCTGTAAAGGATCCTAACAGTTCAGGAAATAATCATAAAAACTGGCAGAGAAGATTGCATGAAATTAAAAAGCTTCTCTAAGTAAAATGAGTAGTGGAGAGGACACAGTCTAAGGTCATGGCTTTAGGGGGAAATGTCTGCTGATATTCTGCTGTAAGAGCACACCAGTGAAATGACTCCTATTGACATGCTGTTGTATATGTGTGACCTTCATCAGAGAAGCCTCTTCTTGCAGCGGATGGTAATTAATACAGAGACCCGCAGCTGCACAGTATTCAGAGAGTGAGAGACTTTGGAGAACTCGGTCCTCAATGGATTGTCCTCCCAACCCGCCTCCAAAGGCTCAGAGGTCCATATGGAAGAGGAGGCAAGAAAACTGTAAGAACCAGAGTGGTGGATGATTTCAAGGAAATAGCCTTCTCTAGACCCAGCAGGACTGATACACACATGAACTCACAGAGACTGTGACAGCATGCATGGGACCTGCGCACAGAAGGGGAAATGGACCCAACATCCTGCCTCTAACCAAGAAGCTATTTGCAATTGGTACCTGCTCAGTAGGAAAGGGAAGATGAGCTACCCCAGTGGAGTATCACTGGGTACATCAAGCGTAATCCAGGCAGGTCCCATGCCCAATAGTAGTCGGCCAACGGAAAACAGACCCTGTCTTTTACTGTGTGTTTTTATTTATTTTTGTCTTATTAGAGCTTTATTTTTATTTTTTGAGAGAACAAGAGAGAGAGAAAAAGAGAGAGAGAGAGAGAGAGAGAGAGAGAGAGAGAGAGAGAGAGAGAGAGAGAGGATGAAGTTGAGTGGGTAGGAGGAATCAGGTAGGAGTTCAGGGAGGGAAAAGAATATGCTCGAAAAATACTGTCTGTATTTTTTTCAAATAAATAAAAAAAGAGACAGTCTATAGAATGGGAGAAAAAAATCTTTGTCAACTATCAATTTGACACATATTATTATCTAGAGTCTATAAAAATGTCCAAAATTTAAAGACCTAAAATCCAAATTATTCAATGAGTGAATTGGGAAATGAAAAGGTAATTTCAAAAGGAAGAAATAAAACGGCACAGAAAACAATTTCCATCATACTAAACCATCAGGGAAATGCACCTTACAACTACATCAAGATTCCTTCTCACTATTCAGAGTGGCTCTCAGCAAGGTGTGGAATGCCAACCAATGCTGATGAGGGTCTGGGAACCACAGTTGGGAATACAGACTGTGGAGCTGCTGTAGAAGGAGCAGAGAAGTCTCTCAGAACTGAAGATGGGACGCCATATGACCCACTTGCACCCCCCCCCCCTTGGGTTTATAAGCCGATGCGTCTAGGTTAGCTACTGCACAATGTGAGCATTCTTATTTGCTGTTACATCTGTCACAGTAACAAAGACACACACGCAGCCTAGGTTCCCACCAACACATGCGTGGATAGAGCATGTGGTACATGTACTCTCTAAACATTCTACCATGAAGAAGTGTGGACTTACATCACGTACCAAGAGATAGAACTGGAGATTGTTACATTAAGTGAATTAACAGTACTGGAGATCGTTGCTTAAAGTTAAATAAGCCAGACTCAGAAAGACAAAGATCATCCTGTGTTTTTTTTTTCCTTGCAAGCAGAATCTAGATTTAAGAAGAAAATGTGTATATAAGATATGGAAGGAGACGGGAGATTCGAAAGGAACCGAAGGGGTCTAAACGAAGAAGGAAGGGTGGAACAGGAGAGGGTGATAAGACCAAATCTTGATTTTTTTTTCTCACCTGTGGAGTCCCGATTTAAGCATAACTCCCCAAAGACATATGTGACATGGAAACCAAGGGGAACTCTTTTGGAGGAAGAGGACGGTTGGTGAGGGAGGGGAGCATTTGGAGGGCAAATGTGAATAAAATACTATGATGTTTACACACGACAAGGTCACAGTGAAGTTTATTATTTTGTATGCAAACTAAAGAGGCATACAGGAGAAAAACATGAACAACAACCTTACAAGGTCAAAAATATGTACATCCTCGTCAGAAAAATTGTTGCCCGGGTACACAGTTACTATCAAGGTCCTCCCATCTGCATGCCAGTTGGATTTGGTGCCTTTCTTATTTTAAGCCTGTAGCCTCTGACATTTCTTTCTTTTTGAAAAGCGTTAACATTAAATGGCAAGTAAAAAGTCATATTGACTCTATCACATGACTGAAATTCGAGGCTGGAGCCCAGCGTTGGCCGAAGTTCCCCGTTTCCCCAGAGAGAGCTGGATGACAGCATTTCTCTGTGTTTGTGTTTAAACCAGTGAAGCTGCCTTAAATCCAAGCCCTGTGACTTTGGGCAGATGCTCCGCTGAAATTTCAGACTGCAATATAGAGATGATGAAAGGAGCAGAGAACTTGATCTCCTCCTGTCTGCGTAAGCCACAAATGTACTAGTTCAAGTAACTGGCAGGAATTTGCAAAGTCACACAGGGCGCTTTGGTAATTTATAAAGTATTTTCAAGTACACTGTCACCCTTATTTTAATATTAGACGGGATGCCAGGAAAGCACGCAATTAATGAAGCAACACTTGGCTTAGGTTTCCATTTTACCTCTAGTTTTCTTGCGCATTAATTGTTTATGCGCAGCGTGGCTAATTTTCCCACCTGAGTAACTTCTGGGTTGCCTATTTGGATACGGTAATAGTAAGGTTTTGATCTGGCAATGTAATAATAATACAAAATGGATAGGATTTTGTCAAGAAGAGGATTAAGATTTTTGCCTGGGGAGAATTGGTATTTTCTCAGTCTGTGATCATGCTGGCGAAGCTTAGAGAGTAATTCCGGTCTCCTGAATATATTTTCGAAGCCGTGCGGGGTTACGCTCCCCTGCACTGTGGCTTTATTTGTTAACTGTTCAAATCGGGGTGTTTATTTTCTTATTACCGTACAAAGAGAAGATTTGTAGAAGTCAATATACAAAATGTCACTGTTTTCAAACTTTATGTTTAATTCTAGAGGAATGTCAAATTTGTTTACATTTGAAAACAAGTACATTCCTAGAGTAGAGAGTTCAATGCAGGCTCTTCACCTCACAGCTAGCTCTAACAACAGTTAGCTTTTGACAATGGTTGCCCCAGGCGCATGCGTGTTTCCCTCTGTGTGTATGTCAGATGTGCATATATGCCTGTGGGGGACCAGAAGAGGTCACTGGAGGCCCCAGAGTCAGAGCTACAGGGAGTTGGGAGCCACCTGCTCTGGGTGCTGGGAATTGAGTCCTCTGGAGGAGCAGGACGCTCTCGTAGCTGCAGAGTCATCTCAACAGCATCCCGTTTGTTATCATTTTTAATGCATCCAGTTTGGGTCCAATATACATCATCGGCTGATGTTCTTAGATACAGCCTGATTCAATAAAAGTGATGCTAAATCTCGAATTGTAATTTTGATCTGAACTTAGTCGTTCTCTCAACAGAAGACTGTGGGTGAAGTTTTATTAATAAGCAGCAGAAATAAAAAGTTGATGCAGATTCATGACATCCGAAGAGGCAGGAGGAGCGTGGCAGAATCGGTGTGGAGGAAGGAGCAGAGTAGGGCTTTCTCATTTCCTATGTTTTGATTTTTAATTTATGAAATTTCGGGAGTGTGTGTCTGTCAAATATGCTTTGACAGGCATTGTGTGGCAGTGTGAAATACAAAGGAAGTTTTGACATGCGTATGAGATATAGCCCTAAGTGTCAGTGTGTAGAAAAAGTAAATGAAAATATAGACTCTGTTTTCCCCGTGCAATCAGAATGTGCTTCTTAGGCCTATTTGCAGCAGACATGCTGTTGTGGCAGATGTGTAATACTGTCGAGTTTTAATGCACCGTCTCCCAGCTTAGCTTCATTAAAACAGGCTGACAGACCCTGTGGATCTGCAGAGAAGCAGCGAGTTTGCCTTGGACCCCGCGTTTCATATCTTATAAATCCCACACATCTCCTCAGATTTATCTGTAGCTTAGCTTAATGGAATATATGTGATCTATATGTAAGTTCAACACAGAATAACGGTTGTGGGCTTGCTTTTAAGTATGTGGAGGAAATGTAAAATCATGAGGGAAGGTTGATGACGTAATTCATCGCTGAGAATGCTCTATTATTGTTGATTGATGTAGGGATTAGCTGTGGTTGGATTTACGAATGCGGTAAGAATCCAGGGTAACTGTTATAGAAGAAGTTATACCTATCCTGAAATCAAAAATGAAAAAAAAATTAAAGGAAATGAAAGGGGAAAAGACAAGGGACTTACTGAAGTAATCTCTATTGAAGATATTTATGGGAGAAATGAAATAATTAGTGTAACGACGTGCCTTTGTGGGTAGGACTTAACTTTTCTGTCCCCTGCTTTCCTCTTGTGTTGATTAGATACAAATATTCAGAGTGCTAGTCCTTGTCTTTGCAGACATTAAACGATGTCTTTGACTTATAAAACTATCCATTACTACACTTGGTTCTTCTGAAGCAAAAGCCAACTTTAGTGGTGTGTCTGGGTTGCCTCTGTACTTTTGTGTCCAGTTTCTACAGTTTGGAGGTATAACAGCTATAGGAAGTCATTGAAGTTAACTTGTTTATCTTTGTTAATACATTTTCTGTATTGACAATTTCACCATTGTACATAACGTATTCTTCTTGCTCCCCCCCCCCTTCTTCTCCCTCCCAGAGCTGCTCAGTAGGTGACTTGATGCTGGGTCAACTCATTAAACAATGAGAAGTTTCCCCTTAGTGTCTCAGGTCTCCCTAGTTATTGGCTTTTGGATGGGCTTACAGCAGTAGGCATGGATTCCCTCTTGAGACACAGGTCTTGAATCCCATCCCTATAATAGTCCTGTTACCTTTGCTCATTGGGCACATTGGTGATATACAAACTTCCCACATCTATGATAAAACTCTTGTGGAAGGTTCACATGCTATAGATCATGTTACAAATTATTCTTAGAGTAACAAAAAAGCCTCTAGACATACAATTAAAACTTAATTTTATTTAATGCCTAAAATTAAGGCGCCAAGAGATCTACGGAGGTACCAGCTGATAGCCACCGAATGTGTGGTTGTTGTGTGTAGAGCTGTGGATGGTTAAAGGCCTGGGGAAAGAAAAGAAGAGAAAAGTACAGTGTGTCCCTTTTCTTCCAGGCCAGGTTCCAAAATGACACTGCCAACTATACAAAACTGAAAAATATACACTTTTCTCCCTCTTTATGCATATAATTATGGATAATTTAATTTATAAATGTAAATTGTAAATGATTTACAATAATGATAAAGTAGAACAATTGTAAAAATGTAATGAAAGTTATTTGAAACATGGAGGATTTTTTTTTTTTAATTTCTGGAAGTTTCTATTTGCTATTTTTGGATCCAAGGTAACTGAAGCTGGGGGGACCAGGTCCTAGTGTAAGGGGACAGCTGTCAACAGACGTGATTGGATTGGAAATCATTGGGGAACTGACTGCACCCTTTACTATCTGCCTGGCAGCGGGCTGTTCTCTGCAGAGCGCTGAAGGAGGAAGTACTGGGTGAAAGAGTCACCTAGCATGCCTAGTGTAGACGGTTTGTTCCTTGAGTATGTTGTTGAGAAAGAACTAAAGTTTATGATTTGAATTTCAAGTTCTGCTCTTAGTGAAATCAAGCCAATAAGATGTTAAAGACTACCCTGGACCAGTTCCTCTGGACCAGCCTGGTTGGAGGGCTGTAACGTTGCCCTTCTCAAAGTCTGTTCTGCAGCAGAGCTGGTGAGCAGTGACAGCCACTGCTCAGAGACCCTTATGGCAGCTCCATCGAGTAGTTTTATGTCTCTTGAATCTAGTAATGAAAAACTCAGGGCATTCATTTTATGTCTTTACTCTTAATTGGTTCTCTTCAGCAATTAATTTTATTGAAATCTATAATTTACAATCATTCCATGATGGAAAAACAACAACCAAATTGGGCCTTCCTCCCTTATCACTGGAGAAGCATTCGTTAGAGAATTTAAACTCTGTAAAATACCATGCAATTCCCCCAAACTACTCGCAATCAGGGAAGAAAAGTCCATAAATTTAAAAATGCACTTTTTTTGGGGGGGGGGTGGATAAGACAGAAATCCTTCCTAGATGTTTTGTTCACTTTTTATCTTTCAGGCTTCAAATATGCACTCAGTTTGCCTCTCAGCTAACCCATCTTGGTGGTGAGGGCTCCCAGCAGACAGGATGAAAAGGGCACGTGGTACTCGCCTCTGACTGGCCGCAGTGTTTGGGTGTGTCTCCATTGACACAGGGAGAGGGATTCTCACCCACATGGTTGCCTGTCCTCTGTGTGATTCTGAAATGCCTTCTCCTGTGTGGGGGTCTATATATTGGGACACATCAGGGCTATTTCTTGGTAATGGTTCCTATTACCAACATGCTCCCCAAACAGGGACTATTATTGTAGAAGGGAGTAGACAAGTGTAGAAAAAGATAATTTAGCATGCAGCTGTGGGCTTTTTGTAATTTTCAGCTCAGGGCTGAGTAGTCTGGACTGGAGAGATTCTTTGGATTGCTCTGTCAGATAGGATAAATCTTTCTGCTTGCAAAATGAACAGTGAACTTAAATGAACATCAGCAGTTTCAGCGCGGGTACACCCAATTCCACACTTCTGACTCTGTTAGCGCTCCCATTGATTTTAATGATGATGTTCAAAGATTCAGTCTGTCACACCTAGATGAGAACTGTCCTCATAAAATGTGCCTGGAGCTGGTGGATTTTATCAGTAGGTATGGTACCACCAGTCACCTTGGGAGAAAATGCTTGTCATTGGCCTATCTCTTGCTGTTTGTGATTAATCATCCCTTCTGCAATAAGGCGAGCTGGTGTAGTCTGCCTTACTAGTCTGGTTGCACAGCAAAGGGTAAGTTTGACTTTCTTATTCTTGCTTTTTTTTTAAATTAGCAAACTCTTTGATTGTGTATAAAGTAGTTAAGGACGGTCTAAGAAAGGTAACATTCTGAGCTAGTAAGCTCATACTGCCCCCAGAGATTGGTTTTGGAGCATTATTTTTTAAAATTTAAATTTATTTTACATATCAACTACAGTTTCCCCTTCCTCCTCTCCTCCTGTTCCCTCTCCCATCTTTCCTACCCTGCCCCACAGAAAGGGTAAGGCCTCCAATGGGAGTCAACAAAGCATGGTATATCAAGTTGAGGCAGGACAGGTTCCTTCTTCCTGCATCAAGGCTGAATGAGACATCCCACCATAGGGAATAGGTTTAAAAAAAGCCAGCATGATCCTGGTGCCACTGCTAGGGACCCCGCAAACAGACCAGGCCACACAATTATCATCCACATGCAGAGGGCCTAGGTTCGTCCTATGTAGGCTCCCTAGCTGTAGGTCTAGAGTCTCTGAGCTCTCATGAACCTGGGTCAGCTGTCTCTGTGGGTTTCCCCACCAGGATCTTGACCCCCTTTTTTCTCTCTTCAACTGGACTCCAGATGCTTGTTCCAGTGCATGGCTGTGGATCTCTGCATCTACTTCCATCAGTTACTGGATGGAGGTTCTAAGAAGACAGTTAGGGTAGTCACCAATCTGATTACAGGGGAAGGCCAGTTCAGGCATCTCTCCACTATGGCTAGGAGTCTTAGCTGGGGTCATCCTTGTGGGTTCCTGGGAGTGTCCCTAGCACCGGGTTTCTTCCTAACCTCATAATGGCCCCCTCTGTCAAGACATCTCTTTCATTGCTTTCCCTCTGTGTCTCTCACAACACAACCATCTAGATCCCTCATGTTCCCATCCTCCATCCCTTCCTTCTTCCTTACCCCCTCACCCTCAATTTACTCAAGAGATCTCATCTATTTCTCCTTCTCAGGGCAATTCATGTACCCCCTTTAGAGTTCTCCTTGTTACCTAGTTTCTCTAGTGCTGTGGATTGTAGCCTGGTTGTCCTTAGCTTTATCTAATATCTACTTATGAGTGAGTATATACCATGTTTACATTTCTGGGTCTGGGTTACCTCACTCAGGATGATTTCCATGCACAGTGATTGGCCAAAGGGAGCCACGTAGGTATTCAACCTTGAGAGGGTGAAGAAGTACAGTCTTCCATCTATGTGAAAGGTGACAATAATGGCAAAATTTTGAGCAATACTTAGAATAATTGTCAGGTATGAAATTGAGCCAGATCATAAGGAAGTAACCTTTAGTCCCTGTTGGAAATGGCTGGTCTTTATAGACAGGCTTCTAATCCAGTTGGTAAAATATACAGTTTCTTTTTTT